>NC_083683.1:18601428-18916964 GCF_033118175.1 Dama dama | reverse complement strand
GCTTCCAATGTGTATTCAGTGTTGATTTCCTTTAGGATTGACTGGTTTGATCTCCTTGTTGTTCAAGAGACTCTCAAGAGTCTTCTTCAGCACCACAGTTCGAAAGCATCAGTTCTTTGGTGCTCAGCCTTCTTTATGGTCCATCTTTGAATGCTTAGTATGTGCCAGTCCTCAAGTGAGTAGCTGGGAATACAATGAAGAATAACAATAAAAATAAATAAGACAGACACTGTCTTTGATCCTGTCTTGTGAAATCTAGCTGCCTTTACCTCCTCAGACTTTCAGCTCCTCCTCAACTCAGGAATTTCTCTGGATTCTGCCTGGGCTTTCCCTCCCTGCACTGTGCAATGGAAATGTTCCCAAGGCAGTAGACTGGGAAATCCTAAGGCTTGCTTACTCACTTCCTTTCTCTTGTTATCACTGTTCTTTATTGCTTAATGTCTGGTATCTTAAAAACCATTGTGCCATATATTTTGTGCATTCAATTTGGGTTATTTTAACCAAGAAGGTAAGTCCAGGCTCTGTTTCTTGACCCTGCGTAGAAGCAGATTTGTACAGCTGAGTCCTGAGAGTTCTTTATATACTCTGATTTTTTTTGTCAAATGTGTGATTTGCAAATATTTTCTCCCAATCTATAGTCTGTTTTTTAATCTTTTAATGGTGTCTTTTGCATAGAAAAAGTTTTCAGTTTTGATGATCAGTTTGCTCTCATAGCCAGCCAAGAACTCTTTTCCTAACAGTCTAGGTCACAAAAGTTTCCTCACCCACCTTTGCTACTTTAAACTATTGTTCCTTTCATTCTATTTCAGTTGTGTGCATGCGAAAAATGAATTTTTGTTGCTGCATTGTATATCAACTGTCTCAAACCATGTATATCTGTTCTAGGGTATAGTCCTTGGGGATTTTGAGACACCTGTAATTATCCTATGTCTCCACTGGATGTCAACACTGCTCAAGGAAAAGATGTCCAGACAATATTTTGGGTACACAAAAAGTAGTCTATGCTTTTAAGAAGTGTTAGGTTGGTATTGTCAAGAAGGAGGCTGGAAGGTATGAAATTCACAAAGAAGAATATTTCTCCTTCAGCCCTGTAATAAATGTCAAGCAGGGTGCTGGGATGTAGGGCTGGAATTTGTAGCAGCATTGAGTTTCAAACTTGAAAGATTAAATTCCGTTTTCCACTCTGGCTCTGGTTGCTGACTCATGCAAAAATGAAACCACACTTTTACTTGAGTTATTTGGCTAATTCTCACAAGGTATTTTACTCAACTAGAGTTAGAGGTCCAATTTTTTCTCTTTTTGTTCACCTCCCAAACATGTACAAATTTCACCGCTGATGAGGTAGAAAGAAATGACTTTGATAAGAAAATTACTTGGGCCATTTTGGTCTGTATCCAAGGATATCACTATGCTCAGGAATAAGAAACAGTCAACCCCAAGAGGCAAGTGCCCTTTGATCATACTTCTGAGCAGGTTTTGCTTCCAGGAAGGGACTAGACTATTCAAGGGCTGAAACAAGATAAGAAAAGTTGGATTTATATTGCTTTTGCCCTCCTAATTATATGCCACAAAATTGGGATATGAGGATTAAACACTTTAAGAATTTAATTCTAGCTAGTTGTTTTTAATTTCCTCATTCTGAAGTAGGTAACTATATATTTTATCAGGTAACTATATAACTATATATTTATCAAGTTTTTATATAAAATCTTATCTGTTTATAAAGTGACCAATTTTGAAAATTGCAAAGGGTAGAACCTATAATATTTTGACTATATATCCTACAGGTGGGACACAAAGATACAGGATTCACCAGGTTCTTCAACTAGGAATTGTTTCAGTACATATTAGATATGTACTGAAATAATTACATTAATAGATATTTTTGAAATATCTCAAATGCTTTATGTTGTACTTAACAAGGCTGTCAGTTGACAAAACATAGAAGTCAGCTTGCCATTGTCTGATAAGCATTGTACTAGCAATAATAAAAACTCTTGAAAGAACAACATATCTAAGCAGATGGAATTTTTGAGTAAACAATTTTTTAAAAGTTCTAACATTTGGAAGAAGATACCCAAAATACAGCTTGAGATATGGGGATTCAAACAGAATCATCTCTTAAAAGTAAGGTGCTGTTTCAATAAGTATTGTATATTCAATTGTCAGTGATAGAGCAAATTTAAGGTTTCTAGCTCTTTCTAGGGACCATGAATTTTTCATTATGACATGTTTGCTGTGGGAGCTTGACTTCCCTGTATAGTCAAATATCCAATAAGCCTGTTATATGAATTGTAGTAAGTGTGGATGTGTTGTGGGTGTGTGCTCAGTCGTGTCCGTCTCTTTGAGACCCCATGGACCATAGTCTGCCATGGTCCTATGTCTATGGAATTTTCCAGGCAAGAATTATGGAGTGGATTGCCATGCCTTTCTCTAGGGGATCTTCCAGACCGAGGATCAAACCCATGGTTCTTCCCTCTCCTGGCGTTAGCAGCCCAGGTGTCAGTGTGCTGCCTGACAAATGCATGCCCTGACATCCCCACAGTCTTCTGTCCAGCTGTATGTGGTTGGTAGAGTTCAATTGCATTCAGTTTTAGTATTTCATATGGGGACAAATTCTGTCCTAGCATGTGTAATTTTTTACCTATTTCTCTATAGCATGCAACATATCAGATTGTTCTAATCTTATACATGCTTTAGCAGCTGACTTAAAGCTTTGTACTATTATTCAATCCCTGAATCAACAAGATTTGTAAGAAATGTAAAATTTGCAACACTTTTATTCATCGAATTCGCTCACATCAAATGGAAGACCTAGATTGTCTGTTGTAACTCATGGGTTGGATTTTCCTATAGGTTGCTGGTATAAGATACAGAAAATTGTGGAGGTGTAAATCATACTCCAATATGGCTAAAAGCTTTGTTCCAGACATAGTATTGGCTCAAAACTAAAAATATTGGATTGATTTTCCATAAGTCCAGAGCCATGGTTTTCTTATCCTTTATTTTAATGCCAAATTATATCACTAGTGTTATTTTTCTGTTTTGACATGATCTTGTATTATGCTCCCATCTTTCAAATTTCCTATTCAAATTATTCTCTGGCTTGTCCTTATCAAATCAGAGGAATTCTGAATCTGGAAGACTGCTTAAAATCCTTTGGATGACCATTTTAATACTTAAAGGTAAAATACAGCCATTCCACAAAGATAGAATATTGGAAACATTGCCCTAGAATAAAAACAAAACAGTTAAAGCAGGTTTTTAAATAGCAATCATTGGTTCCAGTGTGTCAAATTAAATCTATGCCTCATAAGATAGTAATTTTTCTGTTTTCAAATTAATTGAACTAAGTTTTAACTTGTGTTACATAATAAATCTTTTGCTATCATTTGCTTGGATAATAAGCAAACATTAAATTGAATTAGAGCTTTGTTGTTTTATAAAAACTTTTCCTAGAAAGGAAAGAGCCTATGTCTCGATAATAATAATTAAACGGATTTTTTAAATCCCAGGCATTTTCAAAGTATTACTTGCTGCTCAAGATTACTTTCACATAAACTTGTTCAGCAGTGATGTTTTCTTAGATGGCTCAAAAATACTAATTAAAAATAGATTTCACCATCAGAATCCTTTGAGTAGAAGGTGTAAATGTAAATATTTCATTTTTTCCCCCCAATTGCCTTTGTAAACTAGGAAGTCTAGAATTTAGGAATGTGTGGCTTTAGGCTCCAGAGTCACTTAATAGAATAGCTGAGTCACTATTTGTGGTGTGTTTCTAGTGTCAGGTGGACCCATAGTAGGTGTTCAGTAAAAGCAGTCATTTACTCTAATTGGATGAATGAATTTGTGGCTTCAGTACATTAAAGTATAGTACAACCAGAGGTTCTTTCAGAGTGGCAGAGTAGGTTTGGAAGCAAATCATGGAAGTGTAGTAGCAATAAAGGTATCAGAGGTAGAGTCTGTCACACCTTTATCCCTAAACTAGTAATTTATGGTGAAGGAAAGTATACAGGCCCACAATCTTTTACATCCATTTTCAAAAAGCTAAAAAAGCTGAAAGCCTTTTTCGTAACTTATTTGAAGGTAAAACCAGACCTAACCTCACAGAGGGAATTTAGGTTATTTATGTATCCCCCTTCGTGTAAATATTCACATATTTTGCTGCAGAAACACTGATGTGTTTGATTTCTGAGTCCCACTTCAGACCTCGGTGGCGGATTATTTAATATATAATATATGCACTTTGGGCTTTCCCAGTGGCTCAGCAGTAAAGAATCTGCCTGCAGTGCAGGAGACCCGGGTTCAGTTCCTGGGGTCGGAAAGATCCCCTGGGAAGGGAATGGCAACCCACTTCAGTATTCGTACCTCGAAAATCCCACTGACAGAGGAGCCTGGCAGGCTACAGTTAATGGGGTCACAAAGAGTCAGACATGACTGAGCGACTAAACAACAACAACAAATAGGCTCTTCAGTACCTTTCCAAAATACATACAATTCTGAGTTTTAAAACATTTTGGCCCCAAGGTTTGGAACAAGGGGGCCTTTGTTACCTGTACATAGTTTGTGAATAATTGGAATCCATTCTGCGTATTTTCGTGTTTGTCAGCCATCTCCTGTTTTCTGATGGTTGCATGCGTGCTAAGTCCCTTCAGTCATGTCGGACTCTGTGACCCCACGGACTGTTGCCCATCAGGCATCTCTGTCCATGAGATGCTTCAGGCAAGAATACTGGGGTGGGTTGCCATCTCCTTCTCCAGGGGATCTTCTGATGCTTAGCTTAAAATGACTTTCTTGGGCAGGAGCTTCTCTTCCAGAGGGTGAATGCTGCCCCTTCTGCTCCTTGAGTCACAGTGTGAGTTGCTTCCCATCATGAGCCATCAACCCTCAGCCTGGCTTGGTGCCCAGGGGGGTGCTGTCTGTGCTTGGTTAACAGGGGAGCGTCCCAGTACCCCACGTGGCCGTATTGAGGAGCACGCAATGTGTGAGCTGGCTCACTGTGGCATGTCTGAGACCATCAGAGATGTCACACCATATATATGTGATCACGGACACAGAGTGATTAGTATCTATAGACTGTGTACAGTTTTCCCCATGGAGTATAACAGAATAGAACCTATCATTTGGGCTTTTTTAGTTTCCTTAGCATTACCTATCTGGAGATCCAGGCTAGAATATCCAGCTACTATGTATTTGTCTTTGACCAAAGAATGGACTTCTTGTATCACTAGAGAAAGGTTTTTCTGGATAAATTGAACTTTTCCATGAAAGCCCTGTCTGATAGATCTACCCCATAAGGGACAATTCCTAAGTGAGAATGCCTTCACATCTGGCAAAGTAACTCACCTCATTTGCCCAGATCGAGACTTAATCAGGAGAATAGGAATAAAACTAAACCTAGCTAATTCAGTTCTTCATAAACAGTTCTGGCTACGGAATTTGCAGGGACGCTTAAGGGTATTTAATGCACTAAATTTATCCACGTAATCACTCTCCCTAACTCTACTAATGGTAGAGTTGCATTGAGACTTGACAACCCAGAGAACTAGTATTTCAAGACCTGCTGTGATAACCCAGACAGAGGAGAGCGGGAATTGGGTGACTTGCATGTCTTATTTCTCCTTGACCCTGGATTTTGGAGGGTCTAGAGAAAACACTGGCCCTGTCTCATTGCTCTGGTGCTGTCTCTCTCCCTCCTCTTGTACCCTTCCTCCTGACCCTCCTTCCCATGTCCCTGGCTCTGACTTTCTCTCTGTAATTATCTTTTGCTCACTGTTACTCTCTTCTTGCCTGACTATGTCTGTCACTCACCTGTTTGCTTTTTTCCCCACACTGGGAAAGTGTGAGAAAAGATGGGAAATGAGAGAAATGGACATTTGGTATCTACTCTGGAGACTTAAAAATATTACTGAAATAATTTTTATACTATTTTTAGCTTTATAAAAATAAAGCCTTTGTGTAGTAGTCATGGCAATTCTTAAATTTCACTTTGAGAGCCACTTAAACTAGAGGTCATTTCATCTAGATGCTATGGAAGGGAGAGTTAATCTATAAACCATTTTGAATTCTTTGGGAGATTTCAATTGAATTGAAAGGTGCTAATCCTTTGTAATAAAATGAAACTGCTTTCCTATTGACCCTGGAATACATATCCCCAAATTACTCTGCGTTGAATTTATTTAGCTATCCCTCAGCAGGTAACGGAGAAGCCAATAGCAACCCACTCCAGGACTCTTGCCTGGAAAATCCCATGGATGGAGGCACCTGGTAGGCTGCAGTTCATGGGGTCGCGAAGAGTCGGACACGACTGAGCGACTTCACTTTCACTTTTCACTTTCCTGCATTGGAGAAGGAAATGGAATGCCATCCATGGAGTCGCACAGAGTCGGACTCGACTGAAGCGACTTAGCAGCAGCAGCAGCGGGTTAAGAATTTGCCTGCAATACAGGAGACGCAGGAGACTCTTTTGATTCCTAAGATCCCCTGGAGGAGGAAATGGCAACACACTCCAGTATTCTGGCCTGAAAAATTCCATGGACAGAGGAGCCTGGTGGACTACAAAGAGTTGGACATGATTGAGCAGCTAAGTGTGCAGCATGTCAGGGAAGGTTCTAAAAGTTTCATTTTGGAGGAGTGCACATGGGAAATTTTCTCATACAAATTCTTGTCTTGATATGCAGGCTATGTGACTCTTTTACCTGTTCAGAAAACAATTAAACAAATAAATAAAAATCCAGAGTCTGTAGAAAGTGAGTAAATACTTCTTGTCTAATGTTTCCGAATGCTTGTGCTCAGAATTGTTTTGTGAAGTGTGTTCAAGAAATCTTTTTGCCTTCTGAGCCAGAAGCTAGAAGGTGAGTTTAAAACAGTTGCTGACAGGGTGGCTGCAGGGGACGAGGCTCTGTAAGTGCCATGTCTAGGGGAGGGCAAGTCTCAGCTTCTCACCTTGAAACAAGCAGGAATAATAAGAAGGATGATCTCTGGGAAGCGTCAAACCTTAATATCCTGCATTCTGGCACTTTTTTCCCTCTCCTGTTTTTCACCCATGTTTTTCACACTTCTTACCAAAGCTTTGATGCTACTGTTGGTTGCACTGACTCTGGACCAGGGATTACAAAGAAAAGCACACAGGTCCCAAGTAAGAACTATGCATGAGTGAAGTGGGCCAGTGGGGCTGCAGCCTGGGCCAAAGGAAAGCTTTCTGTTCAACTCTCAACCGGGACACACACATGACCCACGTAGACAGACAGGTACGTGACCAAATAGAGACTCCAGTCTTTATTTTCAAAAGAAACACAAAATCCAGAATATCATTTTTTTCTTTCATCTTTTGTTTTATTAAAGATAAGTACATGCTCATTCACCAGTCATGTCTGACTCTTTGGCCACCCCATGGTCTGTAGCCTGCCAGTCTCCCCGTCCCTGGATTTCCCAGGCAGGAATACTGAAGTGGGTTGCTATTTTCTTCTCCAGGGGATCTTCCTGAGCCAGGGATTGAACCCGCATCTACCCATGTCTCCTGCTTTGAAGGGAGATTCTTTACTGCTGAACCACCAGCGAAGCCCATACATTTGGAAAAACAGATCTGGTTGCATTTAGCAATAAAGCTGTATTATGCCCATTTATGAGCACCTGGTGAATGGATATTATCTGAGTTATTTTTGTTTTCATTATTTCCAGCACCAGACACATACTAAATATTGCATGAATGAATGAAAAATGGATGATTACAGATTGATGTCCCAGATATGTCATCACACTTAGAAGATAAAGTGAATTTCCCTTGTTATTTTCAAAACCCTCTCAATTGTTTTTTTTTTTTTTTAATTTTAACCTTATTTAACTATGTACATATATACAATGGGATATTACTCAACTGTAAAAAGGAATGAAATTATGCCATTTGCAGAGATGTGGATGGGCCTAGAGACTGACATACAAAATGAAGTCAGAAAGAGAACAACAAATATCATATATTAATGCATACATATGGAATCTAAAATATGATAGATGAACCTATTTAGAAAGCAGAAACAGAGGTACAGTATATCTTTTAGATGCAATTTTATAATTTAAAACTATTCTATTGTCATTACTCAAGTTTTTTTTTTTTTTAAACAAAAACAATCATGGCAGCAGGCTGAATCTGGCCTGGGAGCTATGGGCTGCAACTTCAGACCCATATGAAACAAACCTAGGAAAAGATTTCTTAAAGTTCACCTCTGTACTCAGTGGTTCATATAGCCCACATTTTAAGGCTCAGGGCTTATTTTTAGTTTAATAGGAATCATAGCTAAAACCTAGAGCTGATATAATGCCACATGCGTAGAATGTGTGGAAGAGCTATTGCACCATTCTTGAGTGTTAGAGGCCATATTCACACCAGGTATTTGTAGTTTTGTGCTCTCCGGCTGTGATCTTGCTGCAGATTTCATTAACATTGATTGGTCAACACATACCCTGCTTTAATGAGAAGGCAGTCCCAACATGAGGCGCTAACAACAAGGAACCTCTGTAAGAGGGGACCACCCAAAGAGAAGCTAAATTAAATGGTTTGCATCCTCATAATACAAACCATTGTTCCTGGAAAATGAAAAGGACGTAAGAGATGACTAAAATTTAGAGTGATATCAGACCCACTTGGTCTGTTTCTCTTCCCTAATAAAGCTGTCTCATTTCAAGTGATTTTCTATAGCTGGTGATTGTGAGGGGGATCTTCCCAGGTGCTACTGGTAGTAAGGAACCTGCCTTTCAATGCAGAAGATGTAAGAGACACAGGCTTGATCCTCGGGAAGATCCCCTGGAGGAGGACATGGCAACCCACTCCAGTTTTCTTGCCTGGAGAATCCTATGGACAGAGAGACCTGGTGGGATATGGTCCATAGGGCCATGAAGAGTCACAACTGAAGTGACTTAGCATGCATGCACACACTCCTCATAGGTCCTATCTTGAAATAAAGTCACATTTGAAAACTATAGCTTCAACGTGATTGGAGGAGAGTCCTAACACTTAGGTAAGACCAGGTAAAACCTGCCTTCTGCATTGAAAGGCAGGTTCTTTACTACCAGCACCACCTGGGAAGCTCCCCCTCACAGTCACCAGCTACAGAAAATCACTTGAAATGAGACAGCTTTATTTAGGGAAAAGAAACAGACCAAGTGGGTCTGATATCACTGTAAATTTTAGTCATCTCTTACGTCCTTTTCGTTTTCCAGGAGCAATGGTTCATATTGTGCGGATGCAAACCATTTAATTCAGCTTCTCTTTGGGTGGTCCCCTTGTACAGGGGTTCCTTGTGGTCAGCATCTAGGGCACAGGGGGCAGAGTTGAGGATGTGACGTGAAGCAGACTTGCCGCTCAAAGATCATCTACCTGTGTGCTGAGTCAGCTTGGGCAAGAGATAATCTGGACACCTCTGCTGTCTTAGATTATTCAGTGGCATGGGGGGTAAGTGATCAATTATATTCCTTTCTGTGTTTGAAGTCCATGAGTCCATGAACAAAGTGGTTGGTTCCATTCTGAAGAACATCTGAGTGTTTCTATCCAGAGTGTTGTCAATGGGCAGCATCGTTGCCTGTGGGAAGAAGGCTAACTGCAACCAATGGAACAGAAGGGTAGCAGGAGCAGCAGACACTGGTGCAGAAGAGCCAGGGGCTGTTAGAAAGCGGTGATTAAATCTCAGACAATTCCCAAGCCCACCCCCCAGAATTCTCAGAAAAAGCAGCTCACATGGGTTACATGCAAAATCCTTGGGGATTTGGTGGAATATTCAGTGAGGGAGTTCATGAGGACATACTGGACTTCCTCTTAGAAGAGCAAGAAAGAATTTAAAACTTGAAGATTTGGTGTATTTTGGTAAATGTGGTTTATTTTTACTCTGCTGAAGTGTCCAAATGTTATACAAGGAGACTAAGTGTGAGGAAAAAATCATGAATAAGGTTTAGTGATGATGTTCAAAAGTCCAGTTAAATTAGCTGAATTTAGTTGTTTTCTTCATTACAAAATGGTACCTGTCACAGTTGTATCATCATACATTCTTGACTACTGGTCTCATCTGGGCCTTTGATAGTCTTCAGCATCCTCACTGCATTTCTCTGCTCAGTTTGCTCCTTCATTTCTCCACAATGACTGTGTCAGACCATCTTTAATTTCCTCAAGCCTCTGACAACTTTTGCACTCTTTCCTTCTCAGTAGGCAACCCTGCCTCATATTTATGTTGCTAATTAAGGCTATTTATTTCAGGGAACTCCTTCAAATTCCTGAGGTTGTGTTTGCAAACCCTTTGTATCCATTGTTTCTCCTTTCTTGTTACACGTGTCAAAGATAAACTGCATCAGACCCTCGTTAAAAACAGCAGGGAAGATTTTATTCAAGACTATTACAACAGAGGGGAAAGATTGAATTCAACTCTGTTGAAACAGAAAGGGACGATTTTTAAGTACTGGGGTAAGCTGTTGGAAAAATATTGGAGGATATTAAGGAAGAGGTTGGGCAATGTGATTAGACTGGTGGTGTTTGCTGATTGGTACTTAAGTTAGGCTCCTATCCTCCCACTGAGACTGGGATATAGTGACCCTGTCTTTCTTGATGGTTACATTTCAAGATGATGGCTCCCAGGTCCTTGAGAAAGATACTGATGGGTAGTAGAAAATTTACATCTCAAAAATCACAGAAAGAATTTATAACTGCAAATTTTATAAAGTAAGTGCTTTAAGAAAAGGGAGGAAGAAAATGGTCTTAAGTTTACTCAGGCCGAGGGAGACTTAAAGGCTCTCCTGGTCACAGGGAAACAATTCTCCCTCCATGAGTCCCTTACTCTTACCTACTTTTGCCTCCTTGAATCGTGTCAATTCTTAGGTAAAATCTTTCCCCGTCTCTTCACCTTGTATGTTTTTCTGGATCCTTCTTGACAGTATTCAGACATTTCAAACACATCCAACAGCACACATCTGAAACCAAACCAAAACAAACAGAAACCCCACAGACCTCCTCTTCACTTCCACACCTCCCTCTGGGCCTGAATCCGTTTTTCTGTTACCATGACAGCCAGACTTTTAGACAGGTTTCCTGGCACACACTTTCTCCACATTCTTATTTCTCCCCTCCTCTTCTCTCTCTTTCTCTTTTGCCTTCTCCTGCGTCTGTCAGCATAGACGACGCAGGAGAAAAGAAGTGGAAACTGCTCAGCTGGTTAAGGGCTCTGCCCCAAGTGAACATAGTGCTACTTCCACATATTCTATTGATCAAAGCAGGGACAGGGCCCACCCAGACTCAAGGGCCTGGATAAATGGGCTCTACCTCTTGATGTGGGATAATTTAATTGTTGCGTCCATATTTGGAAAAGTGCTATTGCCATATGTCTTATATAATCATGAATTTTGCAATTTCTTTTGTGTTCTATAATTTTTAAATCATATATTGAGGTTATGGCATTAGTTGCAGGCACATTTAAAATTATTTTATCTCCCTGGTGAATTGTACCACTTATTATTACAAAGGGATCCTCCCTATTTTGTGATGCTTTTTCCTGTTATCTTTTCCTTGATAAATAGAAACTTAAAAAAATACTTGCCTGGTCTATTTCACCATTCCTTTATTTACAATTGTTCCATATCTATATGTTTTAGATATCCTCTTTTTATCTGACAGTCTTAACTATATCATTTAGTCAGTTGTGCTGACTATATGGCCAGTTGTTTAATAATGTATCTGGGTTTGCATCTTATATATTCTATTTGCTTATTGCTTTTAGGTTTTTTTCCTCTCTCCTTGCTTACCTTCTTTATAATTAAATTTTCTTCTCATTACATTTTCTCCTCAATTCGTTTAGAAGCTGAATACTGTGTCTATTACTTAGTGATTACCTTCAAAACTAAAGAAAACCAAAATCTAAATTTAATCAATGACTTTAACTTTCTCTGAGATAATTTTAAAAGGCTTTGAATAATTTAACTTTATCTCCCTCATGCCACATTTTTATACTTTTATTTTGTGTAATTTAATTCTGATGTTTAACCTTATAAAACAGTATTATTATTGTTTTAAAGCAGTTGTTGTTCATTTAGATTTATTAAAAAAATATAGTCCTATGTGTTTTCTTTTTTTTTAAATTTATTTATTTATTTATTTTTTATTAGTTGGAGGCCAATCACTTTACAACATTTCAGTGGGTTTTGTCATACATTGATATTTATTAAAAAAATATAGTCGTATGTGTTTTCTATTTCATCTTCTATCTCAAACTTTCTGTCTGGGGTCACTTTCTCCTAAAATCCTAAAGTAATTTAGAATTTCCTTCAGTAAATGGCCTTGAAGTGGCAAGTATCTCTTTTTGTTTGTCTAGAAGTATCTAAGTCACTGATAGAAAAGTTCCCTTTGGCAGTTATGTTCTTTTGGTGTATTAATAATATTAATATTATTAAACAATTTTTTTGGCTTTCATTATTGTTGTGGAAAATTTGGTTTCTGTCCATGTCTATCTTTTGAAGTTAACCTGGTCACTTTTAAGATCTTCTTTATATCTTTAATATGTTAATGTTAATTATTTTGTTTCTAGATATGAATCATTAAAAAATTGTTCTGCTTGAACTTCTTAAATCTGGGAACTATTGTCTTTCATTAGTTTTGGTAAAGAATTATTTCTTCAAATACTGTATCTTTTTATTATGCCTCTACTCTCCTTCTAGAATTACTATCATACTTAATGTTAAATTTCTCAGTGTTGTTATTTTAACCTCTTTTTCATAATTTCTTTGCTTTTCTCTCTTGCATTCTGAACCATTTTCCAACTCACCAAATCTCTCTTCAGGTATATCTGATCTGTTGCTAATCCTTTGAATAATTTTTAAAAAATATTATGTTTTCCATTCCTATAAATTCTCTTTTGTTTATTTCAGATATATAAGGTCATATTATTTACTTTATATGCCCTTGAAACTACTTTTAATCCTGAGTTTTCCAATAAAACCCAAAATAGAAAAACCCAAAGTTGTAGTTTTACTTTAAAATCGTCATGCCAAAAGCATTAGGATCAAACAAGTGCAAATTCTTGCTGGAGGAATTTACCTTTATTTTAGGTCTCAAAGAACCTCTATAAATAATTGTCATAACCTCATATATAAGGAAATTGTGCATTTGCCGGGTGGGCAGTGCATTTCCAATATCCCATGAATAACCTTTTATTTTTTCTGCTCTTCTTCTCAACCCCAAGGTTTTTCCTTGCAGTCCTCTGGGGGTGTGAGGTCAGTAGAGTTTGCTTCTGGTTAACTTTTAACTTGACAGTACAGTTTTAGGTAATAGCTTTATGGAGGAAAGAGATAATCAGTTCAATGGATACAATATGTTTTCCACCCCATATGACCACTTGTTACTTTTGATACAGTAAACTACTCCCTACTTCTTGAATCGACTTCCCTTGCTTTCCATCAATGACTGGAGATCAAACCAGCCAATCCTAGAGGAAATCAATACTGAATATACATTGGCAGGACTGATGCTGAGGCTGAAACCCCAATACTTTGGCCACCTGATGCAAAGAGCTGACCCACTAGAAAAGACCCTGATGCTGGGAAAGATTGAAAGCAGGAGGAGAAGGGGACAACAGAGGATAAGATTGTTGGATGGCATCACCGACTCGATGCACATGAGTTGAGCAAGCTCCAGGAGTTGGTGATGGACAGGAAAGCCTGGCATGCTGCAGTCCATGGGGTCTCAAAGACTCAGACATTACTGAGTGACTGAACTGAACTGAACTGCCTTCTGTAGTGTGTTATTTTCTGACTCTTTAGTTTTGCAATCCTATATGGAAACTAATCCTTTGCTCTTCATCTTTTAATGTTAGAATCTCTATGGCTCAGGTATTGACCCTCTTCTCCTTTTGTGTTCATTTCCTCTGTAAATTAATCTAAGATGACTTTAAATGCCTTCTTGAGTCTAATGAAACCTAATTACCTATATATAGTGGAATTTTGTGTCTCTTCTGAGTTCCATTCCTACTTGACATCTCCACTTGCATATCTCAGTTTCCTGAAACTTAGTATGCCCTAAACTAAACTGAAAGACTGATGTCTCTCCATCCTCCAACAGCCTCCAAATCTGGTCCTTTTCTGCTGCTGCTAAGTCACTTCAGTCATGTCCGACTCTGTGCGACCACATAGATGGCAGCCCATCAGGCTCCCCTGTCCCTGGGATTCTCCAGGCAAGAACACTGGAGTGGGTTGCCATTTACTTCTCCAGTGCATGAAAGTAAAAAGTGAAAGTGAAGTTGCTCAATCGTGTCTGACTCTTCACGACCCCATGGACCGCAGCCCACCAGGCTCCTCCGTCCATGGGATTTTCCAGGCCAGAGTACTGGAGTGGGGTGCCATTGCTTTCTCCGTGATCGTTTTCTAGTCTTACTTATTTCAGTCATAATATACCATAATTCAACTGCTGCTCACTCCAGAAATCTTCCTGCCTCTCTGTCTTACATTTTTAAGACATTTTCTCTCTCACTAGGCTGCAATCACACTTGTCTAAATTCCAAACTTCTTGGGAACTCTTACCCAAGTTCTTTCATCTGCCAGGACTTACTCCTACACATACTTCAAATCTCCATTAAAATATCATGTCATCACTTGGAAAAAATGGACAAATTCTTAGAAAAGTATACTTCCCAAAACTGCACCAGGAAGAAATAGAAAATCTTAACAGACCCATCACAAGCACAGAAATCAAAACTGTAATCAGAAATCTTCCAGCAAACAAAAGCCCAGGACTAGATGGCTTCACAGCTGAATTCTACCAAAAATTTAGAGAAGAGCTAGCACCTATCCTACTCAAACTCTTCCAGAAAATTTCAGAGGAAGGTAAACTTCCAAACTCATTCTATGAGGCCACCATCACCCTAATACCAAAACCAGACAAAGATGCCACAAAAAAAAAAGAAAACTACAGGCCAACATCACTGATGAACATAGATGCAAAAATCCTTAACAAAATTCCAGCAAACAGAATCCAACAACATATTAAAAAGATCATACATCATGACCAAGTGGGCTTTATCCCAGGAATGCAAGGATTCTTTAACATCTGCAAATCAATCAATGTGATACACCACATTAACCAAGTGAAAGATAAAAACCATATGATTAATTCAATAGATGCAGAGAAAGCCTTTGACAAAATTCAACATCCATTTATGATAAAAATCCTCAAGAAAGCAGGAATAGAAGGAACATATCTTAACATAATAAAAGCCATATATGACAAACCCACAGCAAGCATTATCCTCAACGGTGAAAAATTAAAAACATTTTTCCTAAAGTCAGGAACAACACTAGGGTGCCCACTGTCACCACCACTATTCAACATAGTTTTGGAAATTTTAGCCACAGCATTCAGAGAAGAAAAAAGAAATAAAAGGAAACCAGATTGGAAAAGAAGTAAAACCCTCACTGTTTGCAGATGACATGATCCTCTACATAGAATACCCTAAAGACTCCACCAGAAAATTACTAGAGCTAATCAATGAATATAGTAAAGTTACAGGATATAAAATTAACACACAGAAATCCCTTGCATTCCTATACACTAACAATGAGAAAACAGAAAGAGAAATTAAGGAAACAATTCCATTCACAATTGCAACGAAAAGAATAAAGAACTTAGGAGCACTGCTGCTAAGCTGCTGCTACTAAGTCACTTGGGTCGTGTCTGACTCTGTGTGACTCCATAGATGGCAGCCCACCAGGATCCCCCGTCCCTGGGATTTTCTAGGCAAGAACACTAGAGTGGGGGTGCCATTACTTTCTCCAATGCGTGAAAGTGAAAAGTGAAAGTGAAGTCACTCAGTTGTGTCCGACTCTTAGTAACCCCATGGACTGCAGCATACTAGGCTCCTCCATCCATGGGATTTTCCAGGCAAGAGTACTGGAGTGGGGTGCCATTGCCTTCTCTGGAACTTAGGAATAAATCCACCTAAAGTAACAAAAGACCTATATATAGAAAACTATAAAACACTGATGAAAGAAATCAAAGAGGACACAAATAGATGGAGAAATGTACCATGTTCATGGATCGGAAGAATCAATATAGTAAAAATGAGTATACTACCCAAAGCAATCTATAGATTCAATGCAATCCCTATCAAGCTACCAACAGTATTTTTCAGAGAACTAGAACAAATAATTTCACAATTTGTATGGAAATACAAAAAACCTTGAATAGCCACAGCAATTTTCAGAAAGAAGAATGGAACTGGAGGAATCAACCTGCTTGACTTCAGGCTATACTACAAAGCTACAATCATCAAGACAGTATGATACTGGCACAAAGAAATATAGATCAATAGAACAAAATAGAAAACCCAGAGATAACTCCATGCACCTATGGACACCTTATCTTTGATAAAGGATGCAAGAATATACAATGGAGAAAAGACAATCTCTTCAACGAGTGGTGCTGGAAAAACTGGTCAACCACTTGTAAAAGAATGAAACTAGAACACTTTCTAACACCATACACGAAAATAAACTCAAAATGGATTAAAGACCTAAATGTAAGACCAGAAACTATAAAACTCCTAGAGGAAAACCTAGGCAAAACACTCTTGACATAAATCACAGCAAGATCCTCTATGACCCACTGCCCAGAGTAATGGAAATAAAAGCAAAACTAAACAAATGGGACCTAATGAAACTTAAAAGCTTTTGCACAATGAAGGAAACTATAGGCAAGGTGAAAAGCAGCCGTTAGAATGGGAGAAAATAATAGCAAATGAATAACTGACAAAGAATTAATTTCAAAAATATACAAACAACTCCTGCAGCTCAATTCCAGAAAAATAAATGACCCAATAAAAAAATGGGCCAAAGGACTAAACAGACATTTCTCCAAAGAAGACATACAGATGGCTAACAAACACATGAAAAGATGCTCAACATCACTCATTATCAGATAAATGCAAATCAAAACCACAATGAGGCACCATCTCACACCAGTCAGAATGGCTGCCATCAAAAAGTCTACAAACAATAAATGTTGGAGAGGGTGCAGAGAAAGAGGAACCCTCTTACACTGTTGGTGGGAATGCAAACTAGTACAGTTTACATGTACAAACATGTAGAGATTCCTTTAAAAATTGGAAATAGAACTGCCAAACGACCCAGCAATCCCACTTCTGGGCATACACACTGAGGAAACCAGAATTGAAAGAGACACATGTACCCCAATATTCATCGCAGCACTGTTTACAATAGCCAGGACATGGAAGCCACCTAGATGCCCATCAGCAGATGAATGGACAGGAAAGTGGTGGTACATATACACAATGGAATATTACTCAGCCATTAAAAAGAATGCATATGAATCAGTCCTAATGAGGTGGATGAAGCTGGAGCCTATTATACAGAGTGAAGTAAGTCAGAAAGAAAAACACCAATACAGTATGTTAATGCATATATATGGAATTTAGAAAGATGGTAATGATGACCCTATATGCAAGACAGCAAAAGAGACACAGATATAAAGAACAGTCTTTTGGACTCTGTGAGAGAAGGCGAGGGTGGGATGATTTGAAAGGGTAGCGTTGAAACGTGTATATTATCATATGTGAAGCAGATTACTGGTCCAGGTCCGATGCATGAGACAGGGTGCTCAGGGCTGGTGCACTGGGATGACCCTGGGGGATTGGATTGGGAGGGAGGTGGGAGGGATGTTCTGGATGGGGAACACATGTGCGCCCGTGGCGTGGCTGATTCATGTTGATGCATGGCAAAAATCACCAAAATACTGTAAAGTAATTAGCCTCCAATTAAAATATATTAATTAATTAAAAAATAGAAATAAAATATCATGACATAGGGTGAATCTGCTGAGATGGGGTGGGGGAGGGTCCTTTGTATGCAGGGTCCTAACCTGCTATGCTTCTCCTTCACAGTGCTTTTAACAACTATGATATAAACTATTATATTAAAACAAGTAACCATTTATTCAACATTTCAAAGTTTATCTCTTTTCCATAACCTCCTTGAATGTGAGGTTTGCCTGCCTGGTTTACTATTGCATCACCAGAGGAATGCTTTCCACATAGAAGGCATTCACAGGTACTTGTTGAATGAATACATGAATGGATTATTAATGATCCCATTTATTACTCAAACACTTGTAATATGCTTTTGTGAATGCTCAGTTCAGTTCAGTTCAGTCGTTCAGTTGTGTCCGACTCTTTGCGATCCCATGAATTGCAGCATGCCAGGCCTCCCCGTCCACCACCAGCTCCCGGAGTTTACTCAAACTCATGCCCATTGAGTCGGTGATGCCATCCAGCCATCTCATCCTCTGTCATCCCCTTCTCCTGCCCCCAATCCCTCCCAGCATCAGGGTCTTTTCCAATGAGTCAACTCTTCGCATCAGGTGGCCAAATTATTGGAGTTTCAGCCTCAGGATCAGTCCTTCCAATGAACACCCAGGACTGATCTCCTTTAGGATGGACTGGTTGGATCTCCTTGCAGTCCAAGGGACTCTCAAGAGTCTTCTCCAACACCACAGTTCAAAAGCATCAATTTTTCAGCACTCAGCTTTCTTCACAGTCCAACTCTCACATCCATATATGACCACTGGAAAAACCATAGCCTTGACTAGACAGACCTTTGTTGGCAAAATAATGTCTCTGCTTTTTAATATGCTATCTAGGTTGGTCATAACTTCCCTTCCAAGGAGTAAGCAATCCCAAACCCATCTAAACTATGCTATAAAATTTGTTTCACTTCCCTAAGAAATATTTTCAGATTTTTCAAATTTGGGCCCTATCCATGGAATTGTGGACTTCAATTTTATCTGTCATGTCCATTGACTGGAAAGAATGTTGAAAATTACCACCGGGGAATTGTTGAAAGATTTTGATGAAAGGAATGGAACATGGTGAGATATATAGTTTAGAAAAGGAACTTTAGGGTCAGTGTGCAAATTAGATTGAGTGGGGAAAGACCTAAGGCTAATGAAAAATTATGAGAGACAAGTAGAGGAGCAGTAGTGAGGCATGGGAAATAGATTTATTTGAGAGGCATCTCAGAGGTAGAGGCTTCCCTGGTGGCTTAAATGGTAAAGAAGCCATCTGCAATGCAGGAGACCTGGGTTCAACATCTGGATTGGGAAGTTCACCTGGAGAAGGGAATAGCCATCCTCTCCAGTTCTTGCCTGGAGAATCCATGGACAGAGGATGGGCTACAGTCGATAGATTCACAAAGAGTCAGACACTGCTGAGTGACTAACACTTTTTTGAGTAGAATCTCTAGAGTTTGGTAATATCATTGGGGTGTGATAAGGCGAGGTGGGGGGTTCAGGGTACATAAGAGAATCTGATGAGATTTGGGATTAATCCTGTTTTTATTAACCTGTATTACTTGTGGTATGGTTAATTAAGGCATGCGCCTGTATGAATATCAGAATTTCTCCATTTTTCACATTATAAAACTGAGACAGGATCCCAGTTTTCCTGACTCCTATTTTTTACCTGACTCTGATTGTATCTATTATGAAAGTCTTTTTTCCCCAAAACACTGGCCTCCTTGGCTGGCTCCTGACACCCAACTAAAAAGGCTCAGGAACCTCCTAGAAGGTTAGGTTCTGTCTCTTAGCTGCCAATCCCAATTTAGAGCCTATTGTGATTCCATTACCCCGCAGCAAATTTTCTTTTCAAATTATTGCTGTGTGGACTCCCACTGCTTACATTAATTCATATTTATTGGTCCTAAGATTTGTTTGTATTTACCTCTCATCTGGTAAACCATTTGGATATTCAATTATCTCCTCTTATACGAACAAGCTTATTGCCAAGTTTGTTTCCTCCAACACGCTTCATGCCCATTCTCTACCTTCTCTCATCTGGCCTTTATTTCTGACATCTTGGTCTGTCTTTTCTCCCAAATGTTTCTTAGTGATGGAGCTTTCCAACTCAGGCAGCCAGGTAAGTGAAGAATCAATTTAGCCATCCAGTCTTCTCGTCTCCTTTTGCCTTGTTGAGTGTGTTGCATCAACATTTTTTTTTTTTTTTCAATGCTTGTGCATTATAACAAATATTTGTTCTTTCAGAAGCACTGTAATTTTTTTCAGCCTTCAAACTCATGTTTCTTTATTGTTATATGAATATGCAAAGTCTCAACTCAGTGTTTGGCCCTATATGAGTCTCTATCTGACTGATCCTGATGGACCAGTCATTGCAAAGCTGAATCTATTTAGCACAGGGCTGACATATTCTCACTGTGACATATTCTCACAGGAGATCATATCTACTCTTCAAGAACACTGGGTATGTGTGTGTGTGGTGGGGCAGTCATCTGCCACACTGCTTATGATTAGCCCCATTTATCCCTAACGGTCTTTCCTGATGGTACTTTTGTTGAGGTTACCTTCAGTATCTATATTATGCAGTACCTACAGTGTCATTTCAAAGCTTTAGAGAAGAATTACCTGCAAAGAAAGTTTATGGAAACTTCCTTTATAGTTTTGATTATTTGCCTATGAACAGCCTAAAGATGATATGACATATTGTAATTTGTAAAATGATGACTTCACACATGAAAATATGTAAACATGCGCTTCCCTGGTGGCTCAATGGTACAGAACCCATCTGCCAATGCAGGCGATGTAGATTCAACCTGTGGGTCAGGAAAATCCTCTGGAGAAGGAAAAGGAAACACACTCCAGTATTCTTGCCTGGGAAACCCACGGATGGAGGAGCCTGGTGGCTCCACGGGGTCGCAAACAGTCGGACACGACTGAGTGATTTCACTTCATTTACACGTATATATGGTGGTGGCGGTTGTTTAGTTGCTAAGTCATGTCTGACTCTTGTGAACCCATGGACTATAGCCTATCAGGTTTCTCTGTTCATGGGGTTTCCCAGGCAAGAAAATGGAGTGGATTGCTAGTTCCTCCTCCAAGGGATCTTCCTAATGCAGAGAACGAACCCTCATCTCCTGCATTGTAGATGGTCTCCTGCATTGCAGATGGTCTCCTGCATTGCAGGTGAATGCTTTACTGTTGAGCTACCAGGGAAGCTCAATTTGTGTGTGTGTGTGTGTGTGTGTGTGTGTGTGTGTGTATAGAGAGAGAAATTATAGATTGTATCATGTGAAGAGTTTAATGTGTACTTAATATAGAACATGATTTCAATTTTAACACATATATTAAACTATTTGATATGAATTTTGTGTATTGTGTTTTTCTTAAGATAGAAAGCAAAAGTCTATTTTGGAAGGATTAAATTCTGAAGGGGGATAAACAGTATTTTACAGAAAGAGAGATTGGATTACATGCCAGAAATGCTCAGAACAAAAAATTCAGTTATTTCAAATGTATCAAATATCAAGATGTAATTTTCAGATTTTAAAAAGTGCTATTAACATTAGATTTCAATTTTTATGTGGATTCTTAATACTAGTGAGCAGTGCCAAGTGGCTCTTAAACTAAGTTATTCTTTTCCATTTAAATTGTGCTTTTCAAAATCCACAGGGTTATTCCACTCCAATATTCTTAGGTGTATTTATATGTTAAGTATAAAGTCAACATCTTTGGATGTGATATTGAGTGTCAGATTGACTGCAATATTTTTTTTATAATCTGTAGATGTCTTACAGTATAAAATGTTTATTTATAGGTATGACTAGGAAAAATTCTTTATATTTTTATCTTACAAAAATAATGGAAAATCATAATGTCAGTTGGATATCTTGACTGAATAATGCCTAAAGTAAGTATGCTTCTAATAAATAAGCAATTTCCAAAATGATTACTTCATGTTTGCTACTCATAAAATATACTGGAGCCCATTAGGACACTGGTACAGGGCTTGACAAGCAGTCTTTCCCTCTTAGACTGTGCCATATTCAATTTTTCACTCCCTGCCATTATTAGGTTTTAGAAGCTTAATCTGATGTATAGTCCTTGAAATATAAAAATAGTCTTTATATAACAAAATGATGTGCCGTAGAGCTCCTTTGAAATGGCAAGCTTTTTGCACAGCCCCCTGCAGCTGAGCCCAGGGCCTGGTGTGCCTCTGAAAGGCCTGCATTTGTGCCTGCCCCTTTGTCATCCAGCTCTCAGAGCAGAGCATCCCCAGCCTTCCTCTGATGTTCCCTCTCCACAACAAGAAGCTTTGTTCAGAGAACCAGGAGTCCTCCTAGACTTTGTCTTTACACAGTAGGCTGGCCACACAAGTCCCTAGAATTTGGAGCTAAGATCTTTCTGTCCTTATTTATAGAAAAAGTGCTGGTCCCTTACTCAACTCTAAATCTAGGAGCTCCCTGAATCTTACATCCAGTCACTGAAGAAGTCCTCTCTGCTCTCCTCTGTATATCTCAGAATCCATCCACTTCACTCCATGCCCAGTACCAATATCCTGGTTCTGCTCACCATCATCTTTTGTTTGTCTTACTGCCGAAGCTCCCTACAGTTACCTTGACCTTCAGTCTCACTTTCCTGAAGTCTACTGTCTGTTGCTGAAATGCAGATACTTCAGTGAAGCTTCCTTTTGCCACCAGGATAAGGTCCAAACTCAACATGGTATAGTTTTTACTGCTGTCTACCATCAGCTTAACTTCCCTAGTGGCTCAGTGGTAAAGAATCTGCCTACCAATGCAGGAGACACAGGTTTGATCTCTGGGTTGAGAAGATCCCCTGGAGGAGGAAATGGCAACCCACTCCAGTATTGCTGCCTGCGAAATCCCACGGGCAGAGGAGCCTGATGGGCTCCTCTGGGGTTGCAAAAGAGTCAGACCCAACCCAGGGACTAAAACAAACAACAGTGTCACCTCTCATTTTGTGTTTCGAAATTCTTTGTGTCTCTTGTATTCATTACTGATCCTGAGTGGTAGTTGCTCAGTTGTTTCGGACTGTTTATGACTCCATGGATTTTAGCCTGCCAGGCTTCTCTATTCAAGGAATTCTCCAAACAAGAATGCTGTAGTGGGTTGCCATTCCCTTCTCCAGGGACCCCACATTGCAGGCAGATTCTTTAGCATCTGAGCCACCAGGGAAGTCACATTTGTTGCTGATCCCAAGCCTTTGCATTTGCTGCCCCTGGCCTGGGATGCTGCTCTTCTGTTCTCCTTCTGCTTCTTCCTTTGCCTTACCCTTCTTCTCCCTGACAAACCATCTTGCCTGCTCAATTGAACTCATCATTGACATACAGACCTTGATCTTACACACCCTGGACATCTACTCTGACTCCCCAGACTGAGTTAGGTACCATGCTTGGGTGCTGCCGTAAGACAACACTCTGTGTGTAATGGCCTACGTATGTGCTACCTTCCCAACTAGACCATAAGTCCCTTGAGGATGAGCACCAGGTGTTGCTCAGTACTGAGTCCTCAGCATCTGTGATGTTGCCTGACACATAACACGTAGCTGCTTTATACTTGTTAAATGAATATTCCCTTGTGCCCACTCACCCCTCACTCCTGATTTTGTTCCTGTATATCATTAGCTCCTGGACATCTGGGCTTTTCTCCCGCATGCTATTTTGTGACTGCCACTGTTGAATCTGACATCCACTTCAGCTTTTCTTCTTTTGATCTTGGCACTTGTTGTCTCTTGGATATGTTTTATATCAGTCCTTTGGCCCTCTCTGCTTTAATTGCTTTGGAAAGCTACCCTCATGGTGACATTGCCTGCCCAACTGATGTCCCTTCTGAGTTTGTGTCTATGAAAGGTGGGGGAGGATGGAGAATAAGATATTTTTTTCCTAATTATTTATTATAGTATCACTGTGCAAAGGTAAACAAATTTAACTTTCTTTTCAACAGCTCGAGAACTACTCCAAAGCATTATCCTGTCAACTGAATTCATCACAATGCAGTCACATTTTCCTTACTGATGGCTATGTGATGCCTCTGCTAAAAGTCTTGCACCTGCTTCTCTCAGCCCATTCTCTGTGAGCATCAAGTCTAATTACCTGCTTACTCTAAAATTTCAGCCATCTCTTTTCTGAGACTGCTTTCTGCAAGTCATACTAAGAGTCGGGGGGAGAAAACACCTTAGTTTTCAACAACCTCTATCTGTTTTCTCCCATTTCCAAGTTCGAATTCAAAGGATAGAGACAAAACTGTTACCCCAAATTCTTTCCAAGTTTTCAAATTGTTCTCCCAAAGAAAAGAAAGTGAGAAAAATTTTCTCTTTGTTCTGTATTCTCTTCTTTTCTGTTTCTGATCTGTCAGGAGGTTTTGCCCTCCTGAAGAGTGACTTTGTTCATCTCTCCATTTACCTGTTGGCCATTTGTTTGTATTCTTTGGAGAAATGTCTATTCAGGTCCTTTGTCTATTTTTCAATTTGGTTATTTCTTTCTTTCTTTTATTTTTTTTACTACTGAGTTGAAGGTATTCTTTATACATTTTGGGATAAGCCCCTATCTGATACATAGTTTATAATTATTTTCTTCTTTTCTTAAGGCTTCCTTTTCATTCTGTTAATTGTTTTCTTTGGCTATGCAAATACACTTTAATTTGATGTAGTCCCACTTATCTATTTCTTGCTTTTGCTAGCTGCATTTTTTGGATCATACCCAGGAAATCATTGCCAAGTCTAATGTCATGATACTTTTTCCCTATGTTTTCTTCTAGGAGTTTTCAATTTCAGGTCTTACATTTGTCTTTAATCTATGTTGAGTTGGGTTTTTTGAATACTTAAAAAATTAAAAAATAGAAATAACAGCGATCCTACTTCTGAGTATTTATCCAAAGTAATTGAAATTAGATTCTTGAAGTAATACTTTCACTCTCATGTTTATTTATTATTATTCACGGCAGCCAGGACGTGGAGACAACCTAGAAGCCCACTGGTGGGTGATGGGTAAAGAAAACACGGTCCACGCATGCAGTGAGTGTCATTCATACGGTCCACACACGCAGAGGTCATTCATACGGTCCACACACGCAGTGAGTGTCATTCATGTGGTCCACACATGGAATGTGTCATTCAGCCTCACAGAAGGGGATCTCTCCATCTGCAGCTTAAGGGCACAATGCTAATAAGTGAGATAAATCAGTCATAGAAAGGCAAACCCTGCATGCTTCCACTTATACAAAGTGTATAAAATAGTCAAACTCATAGAAACAGAGGAGAATGGTGTTTGCCAGAGTCTAGAAGAAGGAGGAAATGGGGAATTGTTATTCAATGGGTATAAATTTTAGTTGTGTAGGATGAATAAGTTCTAGAGACCAGTTGAGCAGCACTATATATATAACATTGTACAGCTTTATTAACCAATAAAAATTGTCTAAGAGGGTAGATCTCATTTTAAGTGTTCTAATAATAATAATAAGTGACTTTGTTAACTGCAATATTTTGGCTTCTTTTTGAGTCAGGTATGCCAAGCAATTTAAAACATTTCATAAAGTTCTACAGAGCCCTGCTTAAGGGACTTTGAATCATTTTTCCCTTTGAAAATTAAATAGTTCAAATAGCAACTAATCTTATAATAGCATCATATCTGCACACCTCTCAGAGAGGTCCTGAAATATGTTTTAATTTATGGGAAGTACTTGTTTATTTGTTTGACCCAAATTGATGTTTTCCTGGTGGTCAGGAATAGTGCATGGATTTTCATTTTTGAATAAACAAAGAATGAGTTCATTAGTGTTTCCCAGAGCCCTGTATAAGAAAACTTTAGAGCTGACCCTCAAATGAAAATGTTTTTTTATTTTTAGAGAAAATGAAGTAGGTTTATATAGGACTTTGTATCTGAGAATATCTAAGCAAAACTGTGAATTGAGTCAGAGTAAACTCAGTTAACTTTTTCATTACAGTAGGTCCACTGTTCTGCAAAGCAACAGTTGTAACCACAGTGGAAATGGCTTTGCTTAACCAAAGCAGCACTGAACAATAGAAATATTGCAATCTACATATGCAGTCTTAAAATTCTTAGTAGCCAAATTTAAAAAGTAAAAATAAACAAGAGGGATTTTAATAATATATTCTATATAGCTAAATATATCCCAAATATTTTGGGGTATTAAGTCTTTGAAATTTTAAGTGTATTTCAAACCTACATTTCATTTCAGTTCTGACCAGCCACATTTCATGTGGTCAATACTACAATGGGTAACACAATCTAGGGCCTGAAGAAAGTATCTGTTGTAGGTAATGTCAAAGTAGCTATAAGATTCAAACTGAGGATCCGGTGCCTCCCTAATATGCCCCTCTTACCATGACACTTATAAAGTATTCCAAATTTAGATGTCAACTTTGGGAAGAAATAAGGTCAGCGTCCTTAACTAACCTGAATGGATGACATGGCATTGCTGCTCTTCACAGAATGGGGACCTAATATACAAATTGAGTTTAGCTATAAATGAATTAGAAATATGCATTTCTTATGCTCTCCAGTGTGTGCAGTCTGACTTCCCTACCTCTTAAACTTAACTCACAAAGTGGTTTAGATTATTAAATAAGAAAATTAATACAAAGAATGTGATACAATGTCTGACTTGTAGAAGGAACACATTACCTTCCCCTCTCCTCAGTTAGTTGAAATCCAGAGAGGCCAAGGTCATAGGTTTTATCTCTTTTAGGATCAATAAACTTTGGAAAATGGATGTCTGAAGATTTCAGGGTGTGGACACTGCCGCCATTAGGTGAGAAAGAATAAATGAGTAGGTACCACTATATTCTTTTCACTAAAGGATGATTCAGTTAAATTACATGACATTCTGAGACTATAATATCCACATTGTCTATGAAGACCAGAGCTTGGAATTGGAAACATGTATACTAAGGAGTGTGTTAAATACAGGTACATATATTGGGCTATTTATTCACAAACAGACTAAACAAAATGCTGAAAAATTTATATTTAGAGAAGAGTGTTTAAATTGTTTTAAAAGTGAGAAAATCATCCTAACCACAGGAAACATCCAAGATTATGATCTTATTATTTTTGCTGTCTTTTGAGAAACATATTGATTTTATTATTGTTTAAATCAAGCTTGAATGGAATTCTGTCATTTTTTTTCAACAGTGTTCAGGCCTACCTAGTAAGAAAATGACATTAGAGAGTAAAAAGAAAGTTCATATAGTTGATGTTAACCATACATGTGAGAAGCTGGATGGAAGAATGCAGTTACCCACAACTATGGCGGACGCATACCAAAGAAGTTGAAGATTTAAGAGAAAAGATTGAGATCCTTCTTTGGGTAGTATTGTATGGCAATGAAATCCGAGAACCTATTGCTTGTAGACAGAATTATGTTTAGGATATATATAATTAGTATAACAAAGACTCACATGACTAGTGGTATAAATGATATAAAAATTTATTTCTCTCTCACGGAGAGACCCCAGAGCAGATTTTAGTATTGTCTGTATCTTTCTAAGTTATGGCTGGATGGCTCTTTGATCAGGTCAGGAATGGCTCAGTGGTTGGCCCTGTCTTTAGCAATGTATTTTCTTCAAAATCTTAATAGGCTTATGGTCTATTGGTTTCAGATTTGTTTCACAAAGTGAAAATGAAAGTGAAAATCACTCAGTTATGTCCAACCTTTTGTGACCTCATGGACTATACAGTCCATGGAATTCTCCAGAATACTGGACTGGGTAGCTTTTACCTTCTCTAGGGGATCTTCCCAACCCAGGGATCAAACCCAAGTCTCCTGCATTGCAGGAGGATTCTTTACCAGCTGAGCCACAAGGGAAGCCCAAGAATACTGCAGTGGGTAACCTATCTCTTCTCCAGCGGATCTTCCCAAGCCAGGAATCAAACCAGGGTCTCCTGCATTGCAGGCTGATTCTTTACCAGCTGAGTTATCAGGGAGGCCTGTTTCACAAATAAGTAGCCAAAGATACTCTCTAGTCAGACTTCTTATACCTGAAGACATTTTATTAACTGGACTTGTTTCTTTGCCCATTCTCCTCAAGTTATTAGTGCCTCGTTGAGTTCATCCGGGTAATAGAGTTAATTGGGAAGGCTCTAACATTAATCAGATCATTGCTTGTGGACTGGACTCACTGACTTATGGGGAGATACTTGAGAGGGCCTGGGGGCACAGTATTTTCTTGTCGAGTTTCTGTCTTTAAATCACTTCTTAGCTGTGTTTCAGTTTTGGATATAGAAGTAATGAACTTTTTCAATGTTGCACATTTCTAAATTACTGGACTCTTTGTTCATTTAGATTGAAGATTACATGCAGAGAAAAACTTCCATAAATGTATTCCCTTCAATCCATACTTGCAAATGTTCTAGAAATGTTCCAGGTATTTTTTCTAGCTCTTTCCTGAAAATCTCAAAATGCAACCAATATACACAAGCATCCTGAGTTTTTGCAACAAATTCCTAAACTCACAGGCCATATTCAAAAGTGTTCTGCCTTCCAAGCCATCAGAGGTAACAGTTTTTCTAAATGTATTTCCAAGAAATAGTAAGAATCACCAACTTTCCAGTTTCTGAGTTTCTGTCCCTTCCACATGCTTTCTACCTCTTAAGCTAAGGTCACATATTTTAGGTTCTGTTTTGGCAATTCCAAATTCAAAAATAACAGTAGTTTAAACAAGAAAGTTTATTTCTGTCTTCCTCGGCAGCCCAGATGGAAATGGTCTAGAGCAAGGAAGCAGCTTTGAGACAATGTCCACTTTGTGGCTAAAGATGACTTCTTGAGTTCTTGTCATCACACTTGTGTGATAGTAGCTGGGAAGGAAGAACTAAGAGAAGGAATGTGCCTTCTTTGTCTTAAACACATGACTTTGGGAATTCTGTATCACTTATGCTCCTATTACATTAGCAAGAACTTAATTACATGACCACATCTCACTAGAAAGAAGGCTGAAAAATGAGGTCTTTACCTGAACAGCCATGATTCCAGCTAAAAATATTGGTATGATGTTGGTATCACTGTCCAGACAGATGACTTTACAGACTTTACAGTCAGATGACTGTGACTTTCATTTTATCATTCAGTAACCATTCTCTCCTTTCCCATCTTAGGAACTAAATAACCAAGCATGAACTTAAATGGTGTTTACAGATTCCAAAGTGGCAGAGTGTTTTTGAAGAACGTATGTTTTGTTTGGCAAAGTAATTAACCTCTTGGTAAGGTCAGCATGTATTTCTTGGTCTTGAAGATTTTTATAACATTTCGATAGACCACAGAAGTAACAGGACAACTGTGGACAGAATACTGGAAACTACAGAAACCAAAGGAGTGTTTCCCAAATAAATGTTCATTTTTTAATCTTCCTCTCTAGACTTGCTTTCTAGAAACAGCCCTCTTTTTGTCCTTGCTTTCTCCAATGGTCTTTCACTGAATCCACACAGACAAAAAAAAACAGAGCATCTACATCTAGGTTCAGATCTCCTCAACTGCAGTAAAACCACAGTGATGATTTCCCCCTAGACCTAGCAAGGGCTCATATTAGTAGTCTCAACTATTCTTCAGCCTGTTTCAGACTTTTCTCATTGTGGATTAAATGGTAGTTCAAACTCTGGGGCTTATTAATTCTCCTATGAATAAAACCAGACCTGACTTCTGACTCAGTTTTGATACAAAGCAGTGGAAAGTGTACAGTCCCTTGTTTGGTTCAAGAAATTGTGGTTCAGATCGTGCTGCGGTAGATATGTCTTAGCCGATCACTTGTATAATGGGGAACTGATGTCGATTTTCTTATCTCTTCAAGTTTTATATTCGTGATCTTAATTTCAGCTATCAGTTTCCAATGTATATCACTAGCTCTGTTCTTCTTCCTAAGTTTTTTCCCTGTATTTCTGATCGGACAGTTAGGAATTATAGTGGAAATTACTTGGGCCATAGATGGTTAAACAGGATGACAATAGAATTGCATAGGACAGTACCTAACAGTCAAATGATAATTACTGTTATCGTAGTCATGTGGAATGAACAAATCAATAAATCTGTCATTTGTAATACACTTTATAAGAAATGGTACAGCAGTGTGTGTGTGGTGTTAACATAAAAACTGTTCAACTTGACACAGAGGTACATCAGAACATTTTTCTTTAAAAGGAGCTATGATTGAGAAATATCACTATATCTAATTTAGAATTTCCCCCCTCTCTGCTCTATACTTTACAAATAATAGATAGTGTTAGTCGTTCAGTTGAGTCTGAGTCTTTGCAACCCCATGAACTGTAGCCCACCAGGCTCCTCTGTCCATGGAATTCTTCAGGCAAGTATACTGGAGGGGGTTGCCATTTCCTTCTTCAGGGGAACCTTCCTGACCCAGGGATCGAACCCAGGTCTCCTGCATCACAGGCAGATACTTACCACCTGAACCACCGGGGAAGCCCCAGATAGGTAGTTTATAAATGCTTGGCACTTATTAAAATGATTTAACTAAATATGCAGATTTAAAAATTAGTCTAAGACTTTCCACTAATAATACATTTATATGTTAATATTAATAGCATAATAGCTCTATGCCATTGCACTTGATGGTGTATCTCATCTCTATTACATGGATAAATTTACTGGTGCTCAGAGCAGCTTGTTGACTTATTCAGAAGCATATTACAAGTAACTAGGAGATTCAGGAACAGAACTCAGGTCAGTTATCTTTAAAGTCTCTTTATCAAAACATTTTACAAAATTTTAAAATGGATGTGTGGAACTATCAGAATACCTATATACTAGCAGTATTTACACCAATAACACAAGCTTAGAGTATTTTCCTCTAGGTCAGCCTGAGACCAAGTCTCTGTGACCTTGTTCTCCCAGAAGAGCAGGAGTGTAGAAACAGAGACTTTACCTGCAGTGGGAAATGCCAGTCAAAATTGTCAAGTGTATCTCACTGATGCTTTCTGGCCTTCTATTGCACTTTCAATTTCATTTGGATCTAAGAGTGAGTGAACAAATGGGGAAAAGGAGATTCAGAGAAGGAGTTCTGATACCTATCATTCTTTTATTCCCAGTGTCAACCATCAAAATAACATGCTTTTCAGTTCATCTCTCTTTGACTAACATATGCAGAGATGTGATCAATCATGAGAATGATCAAACGCACTGCAGAGGGTCAGTGAATAGTCAAAGGCAGCCACAGTATCTCGGCAGACCAGTGCCATCATCAAGGGAATTTGCATTTCACATTTTTAGCTGCAGTTGAGAAAAATGGTATTAGACCTTTTGGAGGAAATAAAATATGGAAATAAAAATGGTATTAGACCTTTTGGAGGAAAACTTCTCATTAGGACATAATGGAACAGTTTAAAATGTTCAGAATTGGTAGTCTGGATGGAGTCCCTGTCATGCCAGTGTACTACTTTTCAATAGCTCCATAACAAACTACCAGAAAACTCAGCAAGCCAAAACAATATGCGTTTATTATCTCAGAACTTCTGTAGGTCAATCATCTGAGCACAGAATCACTAGGTCCTCTGCTTGCTTTCTTGGACATGATGTTCTACTATAAGAAGTGTCTCAAGGGCTGTAATGAAGGTGTTGCCTAGAGTTACAATCCCATTTGAGGCTTGGGTCCTCTTCCTAGTTCCTGCAATTTTTGGTAGAATTTAGTTCCTTGTAGTTGTAGAACTGAGGCTCTCAGCTTCTAGAGACCATTCATGTAGAAGTCTAAAAAGAAAAGTAAACTACATTTTAGAGACATAAAGCAGATGAGTAATTACCGAGGGAAGGAGACAGAGTAGGAAGAAGTGGATTACCAAGGGTCTTGAGAACATTTGGGGGATACTGAATTTTTCATAATCTTGAACTGTGGCGATAATCTCTCAGGTTGTATACATATGTTAAAATTAAACAAATTATATTCTTTAAACGTGCAGTTTATTGAGCATCAATTGTATCTTAATCACTTTTAAAAACAATATAAGGGAAGAGTAATCACCATGCAAAACATACTGAAGTCTTTCTGTGATGAAGAGCTAGGATGCCCTTAGCTTGTCATAGTAGAAACAAACTTATGAGAAAGACATTTTCCTGGCAAACACAGCTAAGACTTAATTAGTCAGCATCTACTTATTGAGCACTTGCCATATGCCTTGCATGATGTTAAGCACTTTGTGTATATATATGTGTGTATATATATGTGTGTGTGTATATATATGTGCGTGTATATATATATATATGTGTATATATATATATATATGTTATCTTATGAGACCATCATTCTGCAATACAGTAACTTCGAGTGGCTCATTCCTTCCATAAAAAATAAATGCTCTGAGACACTACACACAAAAACATTAACAACCTTTCACCCCAAATAAAGATAAGCAATTTTCTGAGAGATACCATAGCAGAGGCTTCTGAGTTACAGAATACTACAAATAAAACCAGCTGGTTTTACAAATAAAACCAATTTTTTTTCAGGTTCTATCTAGAAAGTTTACTGGTTCAGAAAGCACAAAATTTAGAGAGGAGAAAGGGAGAGATGACTCTGTCCACTGACGTTTAAGCCTATCAACAGCAAAATCTCTAGCCAGTAGAAGGCTCTTTATGAAATGTATAATTAGTCTAACATTGTACCACTATTATTTATTCCAATGGGTAGCAAGGTCAGTGTTCTCCAAAGGAAAGGGAACTGTCTTGTGATTGAAGTATGGAAAGAGGTCAAGATCTGATGTAATATTGACCCAGATCAGTGAATTCTTTACATGACTAAATGAGATATTTGAATGGGGAATAACATAAGCTTCAGAGCAGCCCTTTCGAAGTGCGGCCACAATGTGAGAATTGGATGGTTGGTAGGAGAAGGTAGTGTCGCGTGCACGCATGCCTGCGTGCTCAGTCATGTTTGACTATTTGCCACCCCATGGACTATAGCCTACCAGGTTTCTCTGTCCATGGCGTTTCCTAGCCAAGAATAGTTGGAGTGGGTTGCCATATCCTTTTCCAGGGGATCTTCACAACCCAGGGATTGAAACCAGGTCTCCTGCATTGGCAGGAGATTCTTTACCACTGAGCTACCTGGGAACCCAGGTAGTGTCACAGTTATGTCTTCATGAGGCCTAGGAAATGATGAAACAGAATCAGACTAGTAAATAAGCCATGACTTTGAAAATCTTATTTATGTAGCTATGGGGCATCTCTGAGCCCTATGCTGGGAGTGTTCATTTCAGACCTACCTGCAAGTATATATAAAGCCACATGGTTTATAGAACTTCTCTGATCAGTTAGGCAGATGAGCAGCAGACTCTCAGTTGGGAAGGTTCGTGAAACTGGCCTATTGATCTTGCACACCAGGCCTTATCTACCCATGGAGTACTCATACATGAGTGAGGATATTTCAAGGGCTTTAAGATGACTGATTTTTAAAAAAGTTGGTTCATGCCTCAGATTCCATATTTATTAACTTCATTTTGAAACCCTGATCACTATTAAATGAAAACAATCTCTGAAAAGGTTAATAATTTTAGCAATTTAAATTATATTAATATTTATAATAAGCTAGAATCTATAATTTTGAAAATATAATTATACCATTTAATTATAATTTTTAATTATAGTTATATAATTTTATAATTATTATACAATGATAGTGTTTTAAGAATGGTAAATATCTAAGATAAGGTGCTCACATTGCTTTTTGGTCTTTGTTTCCAACGGAGTCTAAAATTTTTATGCAACAGAAAGTTGTTCATGTAGAAATCTGTAAGATTGTTTCACTAGGCTCTTAGGAGTATATCCACTACAGGCAAAGAAGAGGCTTAGAAATAAAGCAGAAGAACTTTAAAAATTTTCAACTGCTGCTTCATTAAATAAAATCATGCTATTGCAAATGACTTGAATCTGGAAAGTAGTAATTGGAATCTAATGCAAAACTCATGGATGATAATATTGCCATAGTATCAGGATTGTAAAACAAGCAGCACTTTTTGGAGTGAATGATGGAAATTTACCTTCAAATACTGTAAAACACCTTTTGTCTTCAGAGACTTAGTCTATCAATGCAACTTGGAGCTCTGTTATCAAACACTTTTAACGCATTTGAATAGACTGAATCCATCCCTCTTCACCTCTCCTGTTTCAGATTCCTTTATATTCTGCAGTATAAATTTGCTCACAATCAACAAATAAAGGATTATTTTTCAAATTGGGTACAAATCCAGTTTTCAAAATTTAATGAAATTAAAATTAAAGTAACACATCAAGGAAGCTTGTAATGGTTAAAACTTAGATGGAGCAAAATTTGTTCTAGGAAAGCTGCTTTTCTTTTTCTCTTGCTTTTCTGAAAGTGAGTCAGCCTTTTACCTGTGTGATAGCACTCATTCTAGATTTAGAAAACCTTGCGAGACTTACCTGGTGGTTCAGTGGTTATGAGTTGGGGCTTCCACTGCTGAGGCCTGAGTTCAAGCCCTGGTCAAGGAATTAAGATCCCATAAGCCAAGCAACATGACAAAAAAAAAAAAAGAGAGAGAGAGAGAGAAGGAAAAACAAAGAACAAGAAAACCTTGCCTGGAAAATCTTTTGCTTGGCTTTCATTTCATGATATTATTATTTTTACATATTTACAAACTTCTCCCAAAGCAGTAATAGTAAAAAATTGCCCCCCCCCCCGAAAAAATTGCCCCTATGCCCCTACCCATACCTATGAGGTAACCAAGTCTATCTATTTGATTGGACCAGACAATATCTTGTCATCTCGTTGTATTTGCATATCTTATTCTTATTGCTTAGGACACTCTCATTTTTTAACCTGGGCATGGATTTGTTAGAAAATATGATAAAGTAATGGACTCTTTTCTCATATTAAATGCACATACACAGAATTTTGCACATGCACTGCCTGGCTTAGACACAGTCCCCTACAGAGTAATCCTTACACTGCCAGACACTGATGGTGCCCCAACATCTGTCATTGTATTTGGAGTATTTGTTTATGTATTTGACTGTCTCCAGTATGCTAAACTCCTAGAAGATGAGGTTTATCCCTTATTTGGGTTTTATCTCTGGGATGCTTAGTAAATATTTGTTGAATGAATTGAATCCTTGAGTTTCAGCTACTTGAGGCTCAATCTGTCACCAATGATAAATATTTAAGAGCAAATTCAAAATCTGGACACATGTTTCTCAACAAAAGTTAAACGAATGCTGCAACATTTTAATTGCTTGAATATATGGTACTGTGTAATGAAAAAGATGTTTCAGTTCAGTCACTCAGTCATGTCCGACTCTGTGACCCCATGGACTGCAGCACGCCAGGCTTCCCTGCCCATCACCAGCTCCCAGAGCTTGCTCAAACTCATGTCTGTAAAGTTGGTGATGCCATCCAACCATCTCATCCTCTGTCATCAACTTCTCCTCCCACCTTCAATCCTTCCCAGCATTAGGGTCTTTTCCAATGAGTCAATTCTTCGCATCAGGTGGCCAAAGTATTGGAGTTTCAGCTTGAACATCAGTCCTTCCAATGAACACTCAGGACTGATCTCCTTTAGGATGGACTGGTTGGATCTCTTCGCAGTCCAATGGACTCTCAAGAGTCTTCTCCAACCCACAGTTCAAAAGATGTTCATCCCACATTTTTCCATTCTGGAGAGAGTCATCAAAAGATTAAGCCAGATATTTCTAGGCTTGCTGTGAGGTTGTTGACTGACCCTGCTACCTCCTAGATATCATGCCAACACTGACACTCATTTTTAGATGATATAAGAGGAACAGAGAGGGAAGGGGGGGTATACTAGTTTTCTGTTTCTGCACAACAAATGGCTTAATGGCCACAAGCTTAATGACTTAAAACAACATACATTTATTTTCTGACAGTTTCCCTGGGTACAGGTTAGCTGAGTCCTGTGCTCAAAGTCTCACAAGATTAAAATCAAAGTGTCAGCTGACTGTATCCTCATCTGAAGGTTCAACTAGGGAAAGATTTGCTTTCAAGCTGCCCCAGAGAGTGTGCACAATTCATTTCTGGGAGCTTATGGAACTGGGGCTCCCACTTGTCTTCATTCTAGAACTATTTCAGCTTCTAGAGGCCACTCTCAGGTCCTTGCCCTGTGGGCCCTGCCAACGGCCCTCTCTCACTTACACTCTCTCTGCCCAGTTTCTTTTAGGTGCTAATCTAACTAGATCAGGTCCATCCAGATATTTCTCTTTTGATGAACTCAATCTGTTAACAACACATTGAAGGAGTAATATCCCTTTGTTCACAGGTTCCACCCACTCAGTGGTGAAGGACCTGGAAGTCTGGCATGCGGCAGTCTCTGTGTGTGTGTGTGCACTAAGTCACTGCAGCCATGTCAGACTCTTTGCGACTCTGTGGATTGTAGACTGCCAGGCTCCTCTGTACATGGGATTCTCCAGACAAGAACACTGGAGTGGGTTGCTATGCCCTCCTCCAGGGGATCTTCCAGACTCAGGGACTGAACCTGTGAATCCTGCCTCTTGCACAGGCAGGCAGATTCTTTATCACTAGCACCACCTGGTCTTTGGGGTCACAAAGAGTCAAGCATGACTGAGAGACTGAACAACCAAACCTACCCAAAGGAGAATATCCCACAACATGCGTACACAAGAGGCAGAAATCATGAGGGTTCCTTGAGAATTCTGCCCACCACGGAGATATGCCAAGATGTGTCTATGGAGCTCTGTAAGTGCAATGAGATACAGGAGAAGAATCTCATTTCTCACTGAAGTCCTATGCTGCTGGAGCCCTTGAACCAGAGAAGAGCATGGAAGGGGAGCTCCTGGGAGGAAGTGATACACATTCCCTAAGATTCGTGGGTGTTGGTCCTTTATTGGACCGAAACGTTGACAATGAGTGAAAGAAGGAAAGAAGCTAATATTCCCTGGGTTATGCAGCTGGCTTTCACGCTCCAGGGAATCAGCCAGAAATATATATATGTATATATGTGTATCTAGAGAGAGAGAGAGAGAGAGAGAGAGAGAGAGAGAGAAAGACATGGGGACCCAAGCTCTGATGGAGCAAACGTGTTTTAATCAACATGGTGTGGGCATATATATATACTGTCTTACAAGGTAGTTATTCTCAGCAAAGATAAAGATTAAAATTCCAGACTTACAAAACATAAGGTGAGCCCTATTAAAGAGAGGGAGTTGTAAACAATCACTTTTTACCATATGGTTCATAAGAAGGAAGAGGGTACTTATCACCATATTGAAAAACTAACGAAGGACATGCCTGGATTCCTCAGCCCTGGGAAAGGCGTGCCTCTCCTCTTAATTCCCGAATATTCAGGAATTAATAAGGACCAGAGGATTCCTGACAGATCCAAAACAGCACACAGGAAGCCTCCTATTAAATGCTTCCTGACAGTGGGTATATGTAAAAGTTGTTACTTTTTACAGCCAGCATATTTTCTGCAGTGGCAGAAGACTTGACAGAATTTTGGCAGCAGAGAGACAATAACAGGTGATGGTGTGATGCACCTTAGGAGAGTCACCCCATTCCCGTTTCCAGGACGTCCATGGAGGGGTAAAGAGATGCACCCTTCTGGGAGGTGGGCCTCTGGAACACGGACTAATCCAGGGATACGAAAGGGAGACTAGGCTGCTCCTCCTTGAGGGGTCCCAGAGGCTGAGGAAGCTGAGAGAAAGTTGAAATTCTTCCCAGGAGAGCCATGTACAGAATCTCGGTGAAAACTGTTCCATCAGAAGAGCAGAGGTGCTGGACCTGAGCCTAAGTTTTAGGAGGCCTCCCACTATCAGTAGGTGACCAGTGTCTCCAAAAGATCTTTGCTTCTCCTAATTCTCTTTCTGACTTCTCAATCAGGGGAATTGAGCATTGAAATACAGAAGGGAAGGAGTAACCCAAATCAGACCATTCCTTCACCCATTGCAGATCTTCCACCCACAAGCTTGGTCTGCTAGAAAGGGGAGAATAGTAGGTAGGAAGATTAGAAATGTCATTTAAGCCCATGGGCTTCCGTGGTGGCTCAGATGATAAAGACCCTGCGTGCAGTGCTGGAGACCCGGGTTCGATCCCTGAGTTGGGAGATGCCCTGGAGAAGGAAATGGCAACCCACACCAGTATCCTTGACTGGAGAATTCCATGGAGAGAAGAGCCTCAGGCTATATATAGTTCATGGGGTTGCAAAGAGTCAGTGACAACTGAGCGACTAACACTTTCACTTTTCACCTTACTTTAAGCCCATATAAGATGAGAATCTTAAACAGATCTGGACTTCTAGTGGAAGATATGACATATTCCCAAGATGTCCTTAAAGAGTAAGTCAGTGACACGGGATAAAGCATAACTGAAAGCAGCAACTAGAGAAAAATAAAAGCATTTCATGTCATAAACTCATTTTAAGGCTATTCAGTGATACTATTACAAATATATTTAGAATTTCTCCAAAGCTTCCAAATTTTTTATACTCAAAAATAATTTTTTCCCTATGACTCCCAATTTTCCAAGAAACAAATGGTATCACTAAGTTACACAGTAGAGTGAATTAGATCCAGATACATTTCCCAAAAGCAAGCTTTGGTAAGAAGGGTTAGGATGTGTCGACTAAAAAATACAGTCACAACCTGAAAGTAGAGAGTTCTTTTATTTGGTGGGAATGTTCAGGACTCTGAGCCAGGGAGACAGTATCTCAGTAGCTCTGAAAAGAAAAGTGCTCCAAGGCAGGGGGGAATTCAGGCTATATATAAATTTGCAACAAAGGGAGCAAGCAGTCTGAACATCAAAATTCAGGTATCGAGTTAAAGAATTTAGCATTCTATGTTTGGGAAGATGCAAGCCTCTGGGCTCACTGAATTCATTCCTTTCATAATCACCTTAGCCATCTGGGGTCAATCCTGCTTGCCTGTTCACCTTGTTCTTGCATTCCCCTAGTTCCTCAGCTATCATCATGGGGGGGTGATGACATCCTCTGGATCGCCGTTTGGGGAGCCCTCATTCACATTCGGACACCAGAAATCACTGATGGCTGTGACGTTTCACGTTTATTAATATGGCAGGAGATAGTCACGTTTCACAGATGAAGTTAGTGCACAGCATGTTTAGTGAGGTGGTGAGGAAAATGACTAATTAGAGAAACACTGAAAAACCACAGCTGGATGGAAAAAAGATGCATAGTTTGAAATTTTTGCCAGTAACAGGACATTAAAAGGAGGTCCTAATATTTGTTTCTGAATGCAGCTATAATTTCACATATGGTATGCTTGGCATTTAAAATAATGTGAAGATACATCTGATAATACAAAAGTATTTCCCAATAAAAAAGAAGCCAAGAAACCAGGGAAACAGCTGATTTTGGACACCCCCCTCTAAAACACGCTGACTCATTATAAGATGAATCTAGTTTCTATGATGCTCAATCATTTGAATATAATTGTGCTGAATATAAATCATTTCTATAAAACTTAAGGACAAATGATAAACCATAAGTTGTTATTGTTGCATTGCTAGTCCAACTGATGCCCATTGCATTTTGCGTTCCCATGGTACGTATAAAATGGTATGCTTGAGTGTGGGTGTGCATGTGTGTGTGTGTTTATAAGTCACAACAGCACATTAATCATAGCCTAAACCTTTAGAAAAACTTATCTTTAACTCTAGGCAAGCAGTAGTAAGGGCAAGTTAGTATCAGAAGAAACCAGTCTCTTCCAATTTAACAGTAAGAAGTATTAAGTTTAGTCACATTCATATGTTGGAGAAAACCACGTGTTCCAACAGAAGGAAAAATAGGTTACAAAGAACTAACTTGATTTTGCCAGTTTGGCATATGGATAGCCAGCACAACAAACAGGACATCTGAATGTTAAACTAACTTTTAAGACATAACATCATTAAAACCCACTGAAATGTTGTGAAGTAATTAGCCTTCAACTAATAAAAAGAAAAAAAAAAAAGAAAATCCAATTTTGCTAAAATTCTTTATTTCAAGACAATGTTATGTAAAATTTCAGTCTTTTACAATAAATACTTTAAATATTTGAAATGATTGCTTCAAATATATGAACTATTTTGCTAGGAAGTCCTATGTGCTACATACTTTGTGCATGTGCAAGAAATTATGGAGTCACCGATGGAAGATGAGTGTAGTGGATGGTGAACCACTAATGAACAATGTGCCCTTGAAAATGCCTTGGCAACACAATTGAGGCTATATGGCATGCATTATGTATGATTTTAAATGTGATTAACAACATTATAATATTTATTCTCTTTCAAGCTCAGGTGTAGTGTTTTATAAAAGAGAATTTGCTATTTTAGATTGTGTCAGTTTTGGAATTTTTTCTATTTTGGATAATTGAGAAAGTGTTAAAAGTATATTTATGTATATAAACATATTTATATATACACATAAACATAATACTTGAATGCTTGACTGTACAAAAGACACTTTGGGATGGTAAAAAACTGGTAGAAGTGGCTGCCTTTCAGACTAGGATGATGTGGTCAGGGACAAAGGTGAGAGAGTGTTTCAGTTTGGTTTTCTTTCAAAGAAGATGCTGAGTTAAGAACGCGAGTACAGGTGATCCGTAAGAGATGATGGCAGGAAACACAAGCTACAGGAGTGGAGAAGGTGAGACAGGGAAGTATAAAATTCAGAGTATGGTGATGAGCATATCCCCACTGTGGACAAGGGCTCAGTCCCACTGGGAACTCCTTTAGAAACAATGTGAAATGGACTTCAGAATTTTCTCTCTGGATGACCCACCTACTCCCACTCTTAGCCTGCCATCATGGTCAAGAGCACCCCAGGAGTGTTTTCTCCATGCTTGCTGTGCAGAGAAGAGATACTCAGATGCTTGGGGTAGAAGTGGCCATTCTCTCCCCAGAGATTCCTTGGGTGCTGGAAGGCTGGGGAGAACGTTTTCACAATCCACCCAGTCCACCCGGCCCTGACTTCCTGCTTCCACTGTTTTGCCCAGTGTCGCTCCCTGTTAGATCCTGCTTCCCATCCCTGATCCTCTATCCACAACCATGCATTTCTTGCACAAGGAAATATATGGAACAGATTTTATTACAAGTTTGAGATAACAGAGTCGGGAAAACCTTAAATAATTTGGAATTAATTATTAGCATTTCTGTTCTTAAAAGGGCTTCCCAGGTGGCTCAGTGGTAAAGAATCTGCCTGCCAGTGCAGGAGACACAAAAGATGTGGGTTCGACCCCTGGGTCAGGAAGATCCCCTGGAGTAGGAAACAGTGACCCACTCCAGTATTCTTTTTTTTTTTTTTTTTCCCATTTATTTTTATTAGTTGGAGGCTAACTACTTTACAATATTGTAGTGGTTTTTGTCATACATTGACATGAATCAGCCATGGATTTGCATGTGTTTCCCATCCCGATCCCTCCTCCCACCTCCCACTCTACCCAGTCCCTCTGGGTCTTCCCAGTGCACCAGCCCCGAGCACTTTGTCTCATGCATCCAACCTGGGCTGGTGATCTGTTTCACTATAGATAATATACATGTTTCAATGCTGTTCTCTCGAAACATCCCACCCTCGTCTTCTCCCACAGAGTCCAGAAGTCTGTTCTGTACTTCTGTGTCTCTTTTTCTGTTTTGCATATAGGGTTATCATTACCATCTTTCTAAATTCCATATATATGTGTTAGTATGCTGTAATGTTCTTTATCTTTCTGGCTTACTTCACTCTGTATAATGGGCTCCAGTTTCATCCATCTCATTAGAACTGGTTCAAATGAATTCTTTTTAATGGCTGCCACTCCAGTATTCTTGCCTGGAGAATTCCATGGACAGAGGAGCCTGGTGGGTTACAGTCCATGGGGTTTCAAAGAGTCGGACACAGGTGAGCAACTTTATTCTTTTTCTTTCTGTTCTTAGAAGACTCTTGGGAATCTCCCTTGCATCAAAGCAAGGATTCTTATCATAGTTCCCCACAATGTAGTGTAGCCTTCTCTGCCTCTTCTCTAAAATCCTTATTTTACCCACTCACTGTTTACAGGATCATATTCCTAAACTTCTTGGGCAGAGCAATTTAACTCTGCTGTTTTCTTACAGATGTTTGTGAAGCTTCATCTTCTACACCCAAGATTAATTACCATGTTATTTTCTTATCAAAGGCAGTTCTCTCTTAAGAGTAACTTTAGTTCTTACTCTTAAGGTAACAGAGGATGAGATGGTTGGATGGCATCACCGACTTGATGGACATGAGTTTGAGTAAGCTCCAGGAGTTGGTGATGGACAGGGAAGCCTGGCATGCTGCAGTCCATGGGGTTGCAAAGAGTTGTACACTACTGAATGACTGAACTGAGCTGAACTGAAGATAACAATCACCTTTTTAAAAAAAACCCTGCTATACATGTAAAGTTGAAGCATAGTAAACTGTATTATCTTTTTTTTAAGAATTTTTTTGATGTGGACCATTTTTAAAGTCTTTATTAAATTTGCTACAACATTGCTTCTGTTTTATTTTTTGTTTTTTGGCAGCTAAATGTGTGGGATATTAGCTTCCTAACCACGGATGGAACTCATATCCATTGCATTGGAAGGCAAAGTCTTAATCACTAGACCTCCAGGGAAGTCCCTATGTATTATCTTGATTCAGTCTGAGTCCTCTTCTTAGGTCCCTGATTCGCTCTTTTCTTCCTACATAGCTTTTGTTGAAATGTCTACCTCTTGCTGACCTTTATGTTTCTTAGACATTTTTTGTTTAACCCAAGAATCACTGTGTAATGAATGCTCTGTGCTCATATAACTGGTAAACTCTTCTCCTTTGTGAAGGATTAAACTTCCCATAGCAGGAAGAAATTTTTCTGGCTTGTAGTTCTAACTGAAAGCAGTGTCCCTCCTCCACTCAGCAATTTAATCTTCTTCCCCCATTTGGGTCAGACTATGACACTTGCTGAGCTAAAGAAAGTGAGCATCAAAGAACTAATGCTTTTGAACTGTGGTGTTGGAGAAGACTCTTGAGAGTCCCTTGGACTGCAAGGAGATCTAACCAGTCAATCCTAAAGGAAATCAGTCCTGAATATTCGTTGAAAGGACTGATGCTGAAGCTGAAGCTCCAATACTTTGGCCACCTGATGCGAAGAACTGACTCATTGAAAAAGACCCTGATGCTGGGAAAGATTGAACGCAGGAGAAGGGGATGACAGAGGATGAGATGGTTGGATGTCATTATCAACTCGACGGACATGAGTTTGATCAAACTCTGGGAGCTGGTGATGGACAGGGAATCCTGGCGTGCTGCAGTCCATGGGGTCTCAAAGAGTCAGACAGGACTGAGCAACTGAACTGAAATGATGGCACTTGCTGGGTAATGCCATTCAACACTCTCTAGGTCAAAGAAGCTCAAAGTGAATGTTGTTCAGTCCTGACTCTTTGCAACCCCCTGGACTATACAGTCCATGGAATTCTCCAGGCCAGAATGCTGGAGTGGGTAGTCTATCCCTTCTCCAGTGGATCTTCCTGACCCGATCTTCAGGAATCAAACTGGGGTCTCCTGCACCACAGGCGGATTCTTTACCAACTGAGGAACATTACTGTTTAATCATGCACATTCCACTGGCATCCCTTGATTCTCTATAATTATCAGAGGATGCATGAGAGATTCTCAGATTGAGTTTGAAAAGACTTATATTTCATGCTGCAAGTCTTCCATCCTGAACTGAGCTGCGCAGGTAACTTTAGGAAAGCTTTAGGGAAATAAATATGTTATTTATTGCTTTGGAGCTTTTAATGTTGACATGATCCCTCTTTTACCACGAGGGAATTTGACTAATGGCAAGTCTATAATGGGTAAAAAATCAGAGAAAAAAAAAGGAAAGCAAGATTCTTTCCAACTCCCACCTCCATTCTAATTCCCAGGCCAATATGCACTGTTCATTCAATCATCCTCTTAGGAGGGAGATGAGTTCTGATGAAAATACAACTTCAAGCAATTACTAAGCTCAGCTTTCCTTCTTAATGATCTAGCTCGTATTTGGTCACAATGATTTCCCAAAAGATTCTTGCAAATTAACATTCAGTTGAAACAGGCAACTTCCAATAAGCCCTGGAACCAGGTCATGAAGATACAAATTTATCTCCTGGAGATTTTTAGGTGTCTATACAGCTAAGTTCTTCCATCTTCAGGCATCTTTCAAATTACCATTCTATTATTACTCTTTCCCAGTGGTTTGACATTCTGCTCACAGCCTTGGAGGTCTAATTCTTGCTCTGTCTCTGTCTCAACCCCTCAGTTTGTCTTACGGTCAAATACAAATAATACTGTCAAGCTGTCTAACATCATTGCAGTGACTCATAACTAGAAATTCTTGTTTTAAAGCACTTCCCAATTATTCAAATGATAGATTATTTTAGAAGAGAAAAAAATAAGCTAGTATATGAAATATTGAATACAATGATAAAATACAAACTTTACCAGCTGTTTTAAAATGTCTTAAATCAAGAAATGAGAATTTAAAGTAACTGTTTCCTTACCCTAAAGACACAAAAAGACCTGTCTATTTATGTTTTGGGAAATAGCTGTGTTTTAATGTTTGGGGAACAGAAAATATTTGTATTATATCACAGACGTCCATGCTTAGGGAACAATTGGAAGACAGAACACAGGAAAAGTGAATCCTTCTCTTTCCTCTTCCTTCCTTCCCCCTCATGCCCACCCTGAGTGATTGTTCACAGCTGAAATGTATAAGATGTTTCCGTGTAGTTGGTGGGGCTCAAGTAAAGCTGATGTCAATAATACTTTACATTTGCATAGCATCTTATGATTTTCAAAATGCTTTCACTTAGATTGTTTCATTTAGAGAGAAGCATTGTACAGATGTTTTGTGGATTTGCAACCATTAAAATTGCCAATTCTGATTAGGCTAACGTTTTAGGTTCTGTTTCATTTACTTCTTTTCTCTTGCCTTCTGATTTACTATGCTGATATAAAATGTCAGTCATGTTCCAATTACTAAAGCTCTTCCTTAAATGAAATCATAAGAAGGTTTAAGTCAGAAAGAGCTTTGGATAAATTTCATTCTAACCTTCTTATTTTGTAGATGAAACACTGTATTTCAGAGAGACTGTGAATTGCCCAGGCTCCATTTTCTGCTCTAAAATCTGGAAGGTTTGCTGATGTAAATTGAGTAGGTCATTTATTTCTATTTTAAATCCTTTCTTTGTTTTAGGAAAGACTTTTCAGAAGGAAATTTATTCAATGTTTACAGTGACTGCTTTCTTTTTTTCTTCTTGTCTAATATTATCTGATATCTTTTTTTGGCCTTTCAGCTCTTTATTTCTTATTTAAAAATTTTTTATTGGAGGATAATTGCTTTACAATGTTGTGGTGGTAATATGTTTTATTTTCATAATTAAATCAAAGGGCTTTAGACTCCTAATTAGGTTTCGTTTTCACTCTTTTCTCTTTAGATCCTTGTAAGTTTCTTGTAAAAGAGGCACAGCAGATATTGTTAGCCCTATTTTAGAGTTAAGGAATATGATTGGAGAGGACACATGAACTTTGCAAAGTCACATAGCTAGTTGGTGAATTCATAATATTAGAAATCAGCTTGTCTGATTTTTAGTCTTTTTTTTTTTTTTTTTCTTTTTGCTACATATCACAGTTGTTGGCCTTACAATCGTTTGGAATCATCAGATTCTCCTGAAGATAGATTTTTGCTTTTTTTCTAAATAGCTTGAAAAAAGGAAATGGTAACTGAATTGGATACAAGTTGAAGGCTATCATATGTGCATGTATTTGTAAAAATGCTTAACTGTAACATTATGAGTTTCTCTTTACTATATTATTTTCTATTTCTAGCATTTCCAGATTTAGTTATGTGAAAGATTTTTATATGATGTAAATATACCAAATTTTAAATGGAAAATTTTACATTTAAATTAGATATGCAGTCATAAAATTGGAAAAGATCCTAACTGGAAAGTGGGTGCTATGTATCTACCATATGTCATAAACTGCTTTTTCAGTGTAAATAACCCATGGCAAATCTGAAAACTCCCTAATATTAGTCCCCTTTTTATAGATAGTGAAAATGAGGCTTAGAAAAATGAAGTAGCTTGCAAAGAGTTACAGTTCTGCATGATCCCAAGTTTGTGTTTTTTCCTGCCATCTCTCTCATCGTTCCCAAAAAGCATAACTGAACTACAAAATCTCAAGCATATAGAAGGCTAATTATTTCAGTCAATTCTGGATAAAAAAAAACAGAAGCAAACTTCCTTTTGACTGAATAGACCTGTTAAGATATCTTTGTCTACTAAAATTCCTAAATATCTTATGCCACCAAAACACAAAGTATTCTAGAATGTATGGCTAATACTACATAGTGGCCTTTCAGACTAATATTTGTCCTATTTTTAAAAATTGAGTTATAGAAAACATTCTTTTCTTAATGGCTAATTTATCTTTATTAACTTATACTTATGAAATAATAATAATAAGAATTTTTATCATAATAGATGAACTAAACCAACTGTAACTGAGACTTGAAAAGATATCACAATCTGTTATTTGTACATTTGGAGTTTCACCAACTCTCTTGGTTTTAACTTTTTCAAATGTGTAGGTTTTAAAAAAGAAATTTTGTTTTAAATTTACTGTCACTAAAATCATGAGACAGCAGTGTACTCTTCTAAAAAGCATTGAATGTTATTACAAATAGCAGATGACCTAAATTCTTAGACACACTGTTTTTGTTATGAAATCTTGAGGTTTAATATTTATTGTATCTTAAGTTTAATGTTATTATCAGGATGTGATTTTTAAAGACATGTATAAATGAATTCTTTCCATTTAAAACTGTTTATAAACATAAAAGTGTAAAATAATGCATATGTAAAGAAAAATACTTTTATGTACTTTATGTACAGTATACATGTACAGTACATAAATATATACATTTATGTATACAAAATGTATACATTTGTATACATAAATGTATACAGTACACACAATATAAATATACAGTATAATGAGTGATTATTAAGTGGACATTCATAGAGTAATGAAATAGGTTGGGATATAAACACTACCAGCCTCTCCAGAGTGGAGTTCCACTTCTATATACCCATTGTCCATTCTTTTGAGAATTTCTCCTTTCATTTAATAGCTTATCAGTAATTCTATTCTCATTATTTTGTATTTCTCTGTTTATTTTCATTGATTTATACTATTAATTTCATTGAAATTTTACCACTGATTTATTTATCCTGTGTATTGTTGATGGATATTTGTGTTATTTCCAGTTTGTTGCTATTACAAGTCAATGCTGATATAAATCTTCTTGTGCCTCTCTTCAGGGACATATATTTCTCTAGGGTATATAAGCAGGGTTAGAATTTTTGTTGTGAAGCATGTGTATGTTTAAATTTAATAGAAGTAGTTGCCAATTTTTCAAAATATAGCAAAGCTAGTGGAAGTGATGGCATTCCAGTTGAGCTGTTTCAAATCCTGAAAGATGATGCTGTGAAAGTGCACTCAACATGCCAGCATATTTGGAAAACTCAGCAGTGGCCACAGGACTGGAAAAGGTCAGTTTTCATTCCAATCCCAAAGAAAGGCAATGCCAAAGAATGCTCAAACTACCGCACAATTGCGCTCATCACACACTAGTAAAGTAATGCTCAAAATTCTCCAAGTCAGGTTTCAGCAGTATGTGAACTGTGAACTTCCAGTTGTTCAAGCTGGATTTAGAAAAGGCAGAGGAACCAGAGATCAAATTGCCAACATCCGCTGGATCATCAAAAAAGCAAGAAAGTTCCAGAAAAACATCTATTTCTGCTTTATTGACTATGCCAAAGCCTTTGCCTGTGTGGATCACAACAAACTGTGGAAAATTCTGAAAGACATGGGCATACCAGACCACCTGACCTGCCTCTTGAGAAACCTGTATGCAGGTCAAGAAGCAACAGTTAGAGCTGGACATGGAACAACAAACTGGTTCCAAATAGGGAAAGAAGTACATCAAGGCTGTATATTGTCACCCTGCTTATTTAACTTATATGCAGAGTAAATCATGAAAAACACTGGGCTGGAGGAAGCACAAGCTGGAATCAAGATTGCTGGGAGAAATATCAATAACCTCAGATATGCAGATGACACCACACTTACGGCAGAAAGCGAAGAAGAACTAAAGAGCCTCTTGAAAGTGAAAGAGGAGAGTGAAAAAGTTGGCTTAAAACTCAACATTCAGAAAACTAAGATCATGGTATCGGATCCCATCACATCATGGCAAATAGATGGGGAAACAGTGAAACAGTGACAGACTTTATTTTTGGAGGCTCCAAAATCACTGCAGATGGTGACTGCAACCATGAAATTAAAGGACTCTTAAAAAAAAATAAAAGACTCTTGCTCCTTGGAAGAAAAGTTATGACCAACCTAGACAGCATATTAAAAAACAGGGACACTACATTGCCAACAAAGTTCCATCTAGTCAAGTCTGATTTTTCCAGTGGTCATGTATGGATGTGAGAGTTGGACTGTAAAGAAAGCTGAGTGCTAAAGAATTGATGCTTTGAACTGTGGTGTTGTCTTGAGAGTCCCTTGGACAGCAAGGAGATCCAGCCAGTCTATCCTAAAGGAAATCAGTCCTGAATATTCATTGGAGGGGCTGATGCTGAAGCTGAAACTCCAATACTTTGGCCATCTGATGTGAAGAACTGACTCATCTGAAAAGACCCTGATGCTGGGTAAGATTGAAGGTGGGAGGAGAAGGGGATGACAGAGGATAAGATGGTTGGATGGCATCACCGACTCAATGGACATGGGTTTGAGTAAACTCCAGGAGTTGGTGGTGGACAGTGAAGCCTGGTGTGTTGCAGTCCATGGGGTTGCAAAGAGTTGGACATGACTGAGCAACTGAATTGAACTGAACAGGGAATTAGAATTCCTGTTATTCCATATTTTTTTAAATACTTAGTATATTCTACCACTACTATATGGAGTAGCTGGTATCTCATTTTAGTTTCAATTTAATGTTTTATAGAAATTAACAAAATTAACATTTTGTAATTGTTTATTGGTCATTTGACTTTTCTATTTTGTTTCATGAGTGCTCAGAATTTTTCTTTCATTATCCTATTTTATTTTTCTTACTTGTAGAAGTTCTTTATTCAGTTTGTAAGTCCTTTATCAGTTGTATATATTGAAAATGGTATCTCCCAGTCTGTATCGTTTTTTTTCATTTTCTTTTTATTATCTTTTGAAAAATACAAGTTTCTTATTTAATGTAGCTGAACTCTTAATGAGAACAAAACAGCCTAAACATAAAAACTCGACAGGAATGTTACAAGAAACAAAATTATTAACAAATCTTTCTCAAGAACATAAATGCAAAAATTATAAAAAAAAATCAACACAACTTCCTGTGAGATATATGCATATACATATGGATACATACAAATACACATTCAGTCACCTGATGATGGCAAAAGTGGCAATGCACTGCAAAGGGGGGAAAATGACCTTTTCAAAAATAGTGCTGAGTCAACTGGATTTAGCAACAGTGGGAAAAATTTCCTGATGTCTATCTTACACTCATAACAGGATAGCTTACAAATCATAAGAGAAAATACAAAACTGACTCTTTTTATAGACCACATAATTATCTATATTAGAAAATCCTTAGAAATTTTTCTCAAAAAAAGTCCATGGAATTATTAGGTAAGTTCAGCAAGGTCAAGGATCTAAGTTTAATACATAAAAATTAAACAAAAGCAAATAAGATAAAATAAAAATTAAATAAACAAAATTGAATTTTCGAAAATACCATTTACGATGGCCAACAAAAAGGAAATAATTTGGGAAAAATTTAACCAAAAATGTTCAATGCTTATACAGTGAAAGCTACAACATATTGCTGAGAGAAATTGAACAATAAACGGAGACACAATCTTCATAGATCAGAAGACTCGATATTGTTAGGTGAACCGTTCTCCCCTATACAGTTGACAAAGTCCCGTAGAAAGTCTCAGCCTACTTGCCTGCGAAATTGAAAAGTTACTTCTAAAATGTACACAGGAATTCAGAGTACCTATAAGAGTGAAAAGAATATGAAAGATGAGCACAATTGGGAGACTTATACCTGATAGCAAGACTGACTTAGGTGATAGTTATCAGAATAACCTAGTATGGGCTTAAAGATGGGATATATATGTGCATAGAACAAAACAGAGTCCAGAAACAGACTCACAAATACATGATCAACTGATCTACCAAGAGGCCTGCATGATTCAGTGTAGACAGTGAGAGTCTTTTAAATATGAATCTCAACATAATTACGCTAGTGAAAGGAGTCAGATGTAGTAGACTGATAGATTTAATTTATATTCTGTATGTTTAATTATACAGAATTCTAGAAAAGCAAAGCCATAATGATGAACGGTAGGCTGCTAGGGGCTGAGAGTAGTTTTACTGTGAAGAGGCACAAGAGAACTCATGGAGGATAATAGTTTTCTATAGCTTGACTGTGATGGGTGTTTCAAAAACTATCTGTATTTATCAAAACACAGATTCATGCAGTTAAAATTGGTGAATTTTGATTTTATCTCAATAAAGTAGATTAAAAATAGTTTTTTAAAACTTGTGAAAACAAATGTTTTCTCTATGGAGATGGGAAATAACGTAACTAAACCACATATTAAGACTAGATAGGGAATTGTTGCTTTCCTCTGAAAGAAAGAGGTAGCAGTGTGGAAATGAGTAGCACCAGAACTGGCAACTTTCTGGATCTCCAACACAGTGCTACTTTCTCTCTATCACATATCTGTTACTTGTTAAAGGCATACTTGTTAAAATTATTTTTGGTTATTTCAGACAAGCAATGCACAAATGAAATTAGTTGGGGGATAAGATGATTCTTTGTGTTTACTTAATTATAGTTGCCCAAGATGTAGGTTACTATTTGGGGCTTTGCTGATGGCTCAGTGGGTAAAGAATCTGCCTGCAATGCAGGGACACACCCCTGGGTCAGGAAGATTCCAGAGAAGGAAATGGCAACCCACTCCTGGGCAGTCCCACAGGTAGAGGAACCTGGTGGGCTACAATCCATGGGGCCACAAAGCCAAACACAACTAAGCAGACACAGTTGACCAAGATAAAGATCATTATTTGTTTTAAGTAGCCCTCATGCCATTTCATTGGTAACAGAGGTGAGGAAATCGTCTGTAGATTTCATACTGTGTTTAAATTCAGGTCAAAGAAAGAGGTGCCGTTAGTTTTATAGTGTGGAAACAAGTCTCAGTCTGAACTGAGTATCTGTGCAAATCCCATGGAGTGATTTTTTATGAGTCAGTCTTTGTTGCAACACCTGAATCTATTTTTCCTCTTTTCCTAGAATTTATACACATTGTCAGTAATGGTATGTGCTAGGAAGGAGAGAAAGAAGGAAGGAAGGAGGGAAGAAAAGGAGAAAGAAGGTAAGAAAATCTAAAATACCTAGTATTGAATAAAGACTTCAGGGTGTCAGGAGTTGTGTGCCTGTAGTTTGAGTAAATTATCACCAGACAGCAATTTTACATATCTGGCAGTGGAGAATGTGTCTTAAATTTTGAGCCAGTACTATGAATTGTGACTCAAGTTTTCTTAAATAAACTTATTATTGGTAGAATACAATTATGTAACTTAGTAACTTGCTCTTGGGTACCAGAAGTAGTACACAACTACTACCTGAACATGCAAGTTCATGCAAATACTCTTTGAACTATTTGAACATGCAAGTTCATGCTCAAAACCAAGTATTTTATTCAATTTTTACTTCTTTTAAGCATGCTCCAACTATATTCAAGATGCTGTAGGCAACAGGAGGATGAATAAAGCTTATGTCGGGGGTTCTGAGAGAGATCAAGGTATAGATAAATGCCAGTGTTAAAAACACTACAATTATAGTGGTACAAATAAAGTCCCATAAGGTCTATAGAAGATATTAATTCTTAGTGCTAAGATCAAGAAAGGTTTCACTGATGTTGATGAAATGAAAAGTTCTCTGATTTTCTTTGTCTTGAAGTTAAATTGTGGTGCGCTGCCAGAGGCTCTTCCGGTTACAAACCTTCTCTTTCTTCCCTTGAATGAGACGACGCGTGCTCAGCAGCTGGGTCAGTGCCAGACACAACATGAATGCTTTGTAGACCGACATCCATCTCCTCTTCCCTGGCCAGTACACCCAAAGTTGGCTCGGGTTGTACCAGGGAGAGTTCTAGACTACTGAAAACTTCCATGAAGGAATCAAAACTCATCCATTCTTTTTTTAAACTGCAGTATAGTTGATAATACTTCTTATAACACAACTTATAATGTGTTAGTTTCAGGGATATAGCAAAGTCATCCAGTATACATGCATATATTCAGATTCTTTTCCATTATAGGCTGCTTAAAAAAAAATTATACTTTCATTTGAGTCATCAGGAGAAAGATTAACTTGTGATCCAAGTCAAATGGTCAAAATCATAACAGGCCAGAAAGATTTGACCCTAAGTACAAGCCCACAAAGGAGGGGAACATAACAGACCAAGGAAAGACCTCCACCCCATGTAGAAAAATGAATGGAAGGCTTCACACACACACACAGATGAAATGCTTGGGCCCTGAGACAAATTTCACAATGGCTATTTCTGTTTCTTTTTAAATACAGGTTTGTGGGGTGGTATTTTTCCCAGCTATTAAGAAGAAGGCCCCAAGTGCAATTGTGGGGGGGTGGGGGTGGAAATTAAGCAATAAAATAGTTTTCCCTGGAGGGACACAAGGAAGAAAACAGGAAGCAATATTGAGAGAATTCACTTTTCTCACATTGGGCTTCTTGTCTTTTATTATTGGTGCAGTAAATTTCTAGTCACGGTCTAGCTTTGCTGCATCTTCTTTCCTGAGATTAGGTTGGCTAAAAAATTCTCTGTGAACTGTAAGAGAAGACCAGGGACTTGGCCTAGCCCTCAGGTTCTGAGCATGTCTAGAGATGGATGGTTCTGGAAAGGAATAAAGACTCCCAGGAATAAAGCACCCAGTCTGGGTGCTTCAGCACCAGTATGGCAGTCCCTCCTCTCCCTGGGAGTGTGTAAGAAAAGGTCTCTTACTTGTAGGACGGGAGGAGCAGAGGGCTGGCAGCAAGATTACAGTGGAATCCATTTAAAGTTATTACAAGATATTGAGTATAGTTCCATGTGCATGCAGTAGGTTTTTGTTGTTTATTTTACATATAGCAGTGTGTATGTGCTAATCCTAAACTTCTAATTTATTCCTCCCTGCTTCCCTCTTTGGGAAGCATAAGTTTGTTTGCTATGTCAGTAAGTCTATTTCTGTTTCAATAATTTTTTTAGATTCCACATATAAGTGATATTGCAAGATATTTGTCTTTTTCTGCCTGGCTTACTTCTCTTAGCATGATAATCTCTAGGCCCATCCATGTTGCTGAAAATGACAATATTTCATTCTTTTTATGGCTGAAAACTCTATTCTTGAAACCAGTTTAATACTCCTCTTCTTTACCTGGAACATCCCTTCTTCTTTATGCCTCTTCCCTCCACCCACCCCATTCAACTGTGTGCGCTATGCCAAGTTGCCTCAGTCGAGTCCGACTCTTTGCGACCCTGTGGACTGTAGCCCACCAGGCTCCTCTGTCCGTGGGATTCTCCAGGCAAGAGTACTGGAGTGGGTTGTGATGCCCTTCTCCAGGGAATCTTCCTGACCTAAGGATCGAACCCACATTTCTTACGTCTCCTTCATTACAGGCGGGTTCTTTACCACTAGTGCCACCTGGGAAGCACCCCTTCACCCCATCCAACATGTTGTATATTTAATAGCAAGAATCATTACCTTCCAGCTTGTGTTGTTGTTCAGTCGCCAAGTCATGTCTGACTCTTTGCAAACCCATGGACTGTAGCACACTAGGCTTCCCTGTCTCTCACCATCTCCCAGACTTCATGTCTTGTTACTAATATGAACAGTATTGCTCCTATTAATTAATAAGTTCAGTTTAGTTCAGTCACTCAGTCTTGTCTGACTCTTTGCAACTCCAGATATGCAGCATGCTTGGCCTCCCTGTCCATCACTAACTCCTGGAGCTTGCTCAAACTCATGTCCATTGAGTTGGTGATGCCATCCAACCATCTCATCCTCTGTAATCCCCTTCTCCTCCTGTCTTCAATCTTTCCCAGAATCAGGGTCTTTTCCAATGAGTCAGTTCTTCACATCAGGTGGCCAAAGTATTGGAGTTTCAGCTTCAGCATCAGTCCTTCCAATGAATATTCAGGACTGATTTCCTTTAGACCTGACTGGTTAGATCTCCTTACAGTCCAAGGGACTCTCAAGAGTCTTCTCCAGTACCACAATTTGAAAGCATCAGTTCTTTGGCACTCAGCCTTCCTTATTTCTTATTCTTTATTTCTTCCTTATTTCCAGCTAAGAAATAACAAATATTTATTTGAAAGCCTATATGAACTAGGACCAGTTATGAATGTTTTACGTTATCTCAGGATTTAAGTGTGATAAAATTAAATTCTCTCACATACATTCATACAAGAATGATGTGTTTTATTAGAGAGAGGTAGCATGACATAGAATAGAGGCCTTTAAGCCCTGGAATCAGACTACCTGATTTAAATCTTAGCTCTCATGCATGCTATCTTTGTGTCTGCAAGCAAGTTATCTTCCTTTTTTGTGCCTCAGTTTTCTTACTTGTAAATGGTCATGATAATAGCATTGTTGTAGACTGTGGCAAATTGTATTTTCCCAAGATGGTTGGAATAACATCTCCCATTTCACAGGTCCTTACAGTGTGAATTTATTGTTTCCCCTCCAAGAGTTGGAATCTGTATCTCCTCCCCCTGACACTGGGAAGGATTCTGTGACTGCTTCATTCAATGAAGTATGAAAGAAATGAAGTTATACGACTTTCAAGGCTGGGTCATAAACAGTTATACAACTTTGCCTGGCTTTCTTTTTGGATGCTCACTCTTAGAACCCAGACACCAAGAGGAAGCCTAAACATGTAGGTGTTCCAGCACACAGCCCTAGATGAGGTCTCAGCCAATAACTACTGTAAGTGAGGAAGCCTTTGAAATGACTTCTGCCCAGACATGGTCTGACAGCAAATGAACGAGAGATCCTGAGAACTACCAGCCGAGCCAAGTCAACTCCTCAAACAATAAGAGATAATAATAAAATAATTACTGCTCTATTCCAGTAAATTTGGGGGTGATTTATTATGAAGCAATAGGTAAAGGTTACAGATCAGCTGGGATTTTAGCAGGAACTGCTAAAGGTGGCCTTTTCATGTAACCTGGACTTCCTTACAGCATGGTAGCTGGATTTCAAGAACACATATCTCAAAAATCTTAGAGGCTGTATGATGTCACTTCCACTGTTGTCATAGACTGACTTAGATTCACAGGAAAGGAACATAGATCCCATTTCTCAATGTGTGTGTGCTAAGTCCCTTCACTCATGTCCAGCTCTTTGTGACCCTATGGACCATAGCCCACCAGAATCCTCTATCCATGGGATTCTCCAGGCAAGAATACTGGAGTGGGTTGCCATGCCCTCCTGCAGGGGATCTTCTTGACCCAGGGATCAACTCATATCTCTTAGGTCTCCTGCATTGGCAGGCAGGTTCTTCACCACTAGCGCCACCTGTATGGAATGGATGTAAATATCACGTTGTAAGAAGAGGATGTAGAATGATAAATCTAATTGTAGTCATCTTGAAAAAGCATAATATCCATATGGAATATACATACATTTATCTGGCATGTTTATAATAATGCCTGGCATGATTTTATGAATATTCTTATTGTTCCTATTGCTCCAAAAATATAGAATAGTGGTAAGAATGGAAAGTAATTTGAATAGAGGTAAGTCAGTGAAAGTGAAAGTTGTTCAGTCGTGTCTCTCTCTTTACAACCCCATGAACTGTATGTAGCCTGTGAGGCTCCTCTGTCCACGGAATTCTCCAGGCAAGAACATTGGCATGGTTAGCTATTCCCTTCTCCAGGGTATCTTCCCAACCCAGGCATAAAACCCTGGACTCCTGCACTGCAGGCAGATTCTTTACCATCTGAGACATCAGGGAAGCCCTCTAGAGGTAAGTCAAGCAGTGATTAAAACAAAAATAGATATGAACTTGCCCCAGACATCCCAGGAAACAGTCTGTCTCCATATTTGGCCCTTTTCTGTGCCCTGATCCCCACTCCCCCTTTATAAGAGTAACACTGTTATGAAGTTCATAGGCACATATCTAGAACTTTTTCTCTGTATTTACATTTGTAAAATTACACAGTTTTGGTTTTCATTGTACTTTCCCCAAACTATCATATTGTAATTTACTAATTTGCAGTCTTCTTTTTAGTTTGTTTTGATCTTTTGTTCTCTTTGCTTACTTAATCATAACTTAAGACATTTGTCATGCTAGTATATAAAAATTTACTTCATTCTATAGTTTCCCTCTCCCTAGTAATCTCCATCAACTTGTTTCCAATTCTTCACTCTGTAAACAAAGCTAGAGTTTGCACGTTTTCACATTTAAAAGAGCCTCCCAAGTTGTTTACCCAAATGGCTGTGCTGATTCACACTCCCATCTGCTCTGCAAAGAGCAAATGTTGCCTTACATCCTTGTTGACAGTGGATAGTACAAAAATTTTGCATTTTGCCTCCCTGTGAGATCAAAAGCTGATAAATCATTTTAATTTCCATTTTTCTTATGATCAGAAATGTAGAATGTATTTTTTAATGTTTATTGGTCAGTTAAGTCTTCTTTTCTGTGTAGAAGAGAAGAAGGAAAATAGAAATAGAGGAAAACAACAGAAAAGGAAAGACTAGAGATCTCTTCAAGAAAATTAGAGATACCAAGGGAATATTTCATGCAAAGATGGGCTCAATAAAGGACAGAAATGGTATGGACCTAACAGAAGCAGAAGATATCAAGAAGAGGTGACAAGAATACACAGAAGAACTGTACAAAAAGATCTTCATGACCCAGATAATCATGATGGTGTGATCACTCACCTACAGCCAGACATCTTGGAATGTGAAGTCAAGTGGGCCTTAGAAAGCATCACTACGAACAAAGCTAGTGGAGGTGATGGAACTCCAGTTGAGCTATTTCAAATCCTGAAAGATGATGCTGAGAAAGTGCTGCACTCAATATGCCAGCAAATTTGGAACACTAGCAGTGGCCGCAGGACTGGAAAAGGTCAGTTTTCATTCCAATCCCAAAGAATGCTCAAATAACCACACAATTACACTCATCTCACATACTGCTAAAGTCATGCTCAAAATTCTCCAAGCCAGGCTTCAGCAATACGTGAACCATGAACTTCCAGATGTTCAAGCTGGTTTTAGAAAAGGCAGAGGAACCAGAGATCAAATTGCCAACATTCGCTGGATCATTGAAAAAGCAAGAGACTTCCAGAAAAGCATCTATTTCTGCTTTATTGACTATGCCAAAGTCTTTGCCTGTGTGGATCACAACAAACTGTGGAAAATTCTGAAAGACATGGGAATACCAGACCACCTGACCTGCCTCTTGAGAAACCTATATGCAGGACAGGAAGCAACAGTTAGAACGGGACATGGAAAAACAGACTGGTTCCAAATAGGAAAAGGAGTAAGTCAAGGCTGTATATTGTCACCCTGCTTATTTAACTTATATGCAGAGTACATCATGAGAAACGCTGGGCTAGATGAAGCACAAGCTGCGATCAAGATTGCCGGGAGAAATATCAATAATCTCAGATATGCAGATGACACCACCCTTATGGCAGACAGTGAAGAGGAACTAAAAAGCTTCTTGATGAACGTGAAAGAGGAGACTGAAAAAGTTGGCTTAAAGCTCAACATTCAGAAAACTAAGATCATAGCATCTGGTGCCATCACTTCATGGGAAATAGATGGGGAGACAGTGGAAGCAGTGTCAGACTTTATTTTTTTGGGCTCCAAAATCACTGCAGATGGTGATTGCATCCATGAAATTAAAAGATGCTTACTCCTTGGAAGGAAAGTTATGACCAACCTGGGTAGCATATTAAAAAGCAGAGACATTACTTTGGCAACAAAGGTCCATCTAGTCAAGGCTATGGTTTTTCCAGTGGTCATGTATGGATGTGAGAGTTGGACTGTGAAGAAAGCTGAGTGCCGAAAAATTGATGCTTTTGAACTGTGGTGTTGGAGAAGACTCTTGAGAGTCCCTTGAACTGCAAGGAGATCCAACCAGTCCATCCTAAAGGATATCAGTCCTGAGTGTTCATTGGAAGGACTGATCCTGAAGCTGAAACTCCAATATTTTGGCCGCCTCATGCGAAGAGTTGACTCATTGGAAAATACCCTGATGCTGGGAGGGATTGGGGGCAGGAGGAGAAGGGGACGACAGAGGATGAGATGGCTGGATGGCATCACCGACTTGATGGACATGAGTTTGAGTAAACTCCGGGAGTTTGGGATGGACAGGGAGGCCTGGCATGCTGCGATTCACGGGGTCGCAAAGAGTCAGATAGGACTGAGCCACTGAACTGAGCTGGACTGAAGTCTCCTCTTATTATCTGCTTATATCCCTTGCCTGTTTTTCTGCTGGCCTGTTTGTTTCTAGCTTATTGATTTTGATGAGTATATACATATAAGTTACATGATACACTAACATTTTCCCGATATTAATTGCTTATCTCTTGTACATGTCGCTAATAAATATGAGCTCCCAAGGTAATGATTACTCTTTCACTTTGCTTTTAATTTCAGTTTAGACAAACTTGTTAACCTTTTCCTCTGTGACATTTGCTCTTTGTGTTTTAAGGCCTTCTTTCCCCCTATACCATAAACACACCCCACCATATTTATTACTAATATGTAATATTTTCATTTAGGTTTTTAGATGCGCTGAAATTTATTTCATTTAATGATCTGAGATAAGACTCTGCTTCTCTACCTTTTCGTTTACCCAAAACATTGAGTTCTTCATCATTTCCCGCTGGTTTGTTATCCTGGCCTTCGTCATACATTAAATTGCCTCAGATACCTGAGTAAAATTCTGGATTTTCCATATTTCCAGAATGAAAAGTTCAGAATTTTAATCAAGTATATATGATTAATCCATTTTGCCTCATATTATATGTGCTGCTTTATCACTATTTTAATTTTAGCTCTATACTTCTGATATCTAGGTGAATACATTGCACAGTTGCTTTCTTCTTTTTAAGATTGCCCTGGTTTTTCTTAAGCACTTCCTGCTCTATATTAATTTTAAAATCACTTTATCAAGTCCCATGAAATTCTTCTGGTTATGATGTTATTTAATTTGTAGACTAATTTGAGTTATTAAAATATTTAGAATATTGAGCATTCCTATCCATAAATACGGTTTATTTTCCACTTAGTTTTTCTTTAGTTTCATTGGTAACATACTAGAGATTATCATAATATATTACATAATTTTAAACTTATAATTTAATAAAGTTTTTATTTCTGTTTTAAAATGAAATCTTCTAAAAACATTTATCTAATCTATTCGTGTGTGTGAGTGTGAGATCTAAGGCTACTAATTTTTGTTTGCTAATTTTCTATCTGGTTACCTTACTGAATTCTAGTACACACAGTTCTAGGTAAATGGCTTAGTTTCTTTTCAACATATATATTTACAAACATTTTTATTCCAATTAATATATGATTTATTTCTTAGGTATTTCCACCTACAGACCTTTGAATTAAGATTTTATTTCTTTTTATTTATCTAAGTGAAAGTGAAAATCACTCAGTTGTGTCTGACTCTTTGTGACCCCATGAACCAAAGCCTGCCAGGCTCCTCTGTCCATGGAATTCTCCAGGCAAGAACACTGGAGCGGATAGCCATTCCCTTCTCCAGAGGATCTTCCCAACCCAGAGACAGAACCCAAGTCTCCCTCACTGCAGGCAGATTCTTTACCATTTGAGACATTTAGATGAATTTATCTTATTTATCTAAATCTTCTGCAAATAAACAGTTATTGCTTTCATAGTCAGAAAACACCCAATAAGTATTGTTTCTAAGAATTTGGCTTTAGTGGCATTTCATTTTTCTCAAGTATCCCTAACTTTTAAAAATGCATATTGGAAAAGATAATTAAATATTTAGATTAAAAATTTAGTTCACTGTCTTTTACTACTTTGTTGAAAATTTTTTATATTTTATTTCTTCTGTTCAGTTCACTTCAGTTCAGTTCAGTCACACAGTCATGTCTGACTCTTTGCGACCCCATGAATCGCAGCATGCCAGGCCTCCCTGTCCATCACCAACTCCTGGAATTTACTCAAACTCATGTCCATCGAGTCAGTGATGCCATCCAGCCATCTCATCCTCTGTCGTCCCCTTCTCCTCCTGCCCCCATATACCTCCCAGCATCAGGGTCTTTTCCAATGAGTCAACTCTTCGCATCAGGTGGCCAAAGTATTGGGGTTTCAGCCTCAGGATCAGTCCTTCCAATGAACACTCAGGACTGATCTCCTTTAGGATGGACTGGTTGGATCTCCTTGCAGTCCAAGGGACTCTCAAGAGTCTTCTCCAACACCACAGTTCAAAAGCATCAATTTTTCGGCACTCAGCTTTCTTCACAGTCCAACTCTCACATCCATACGTGACCACTGGAAAAACCATAGCCTTGACTAGACGGACCTTTGTTGGCAAAGTAATGTCTCTGCTTTTCAATATGCTACCTAGGTTGGTCATAGCTTTCCTTCCAAGGAGTAAGCATCTTTTAATTTCTGGATGCAATCACCATCTGCATTGATTTTGGAGCCCCAAAAAATAAAGTCTGACACTGCTTCCACTTTCCCATCTATTTCCCATGAAGTGATGGCACCAGATGCTATGATCTTAGTTTTCTGAATGTTGAGCTTTAAGCCAACTTTTTCAGTCTCCTCTTTCACGTTCATCAAGAAGCTTTTTAGTTCCTCTTCACTGTCTGCCATAAGGGTGGTGTCATCTGCATATCTGAGGTTATTGATATTTCTTCTTGCAGTCTTGATTCCAACTGTGCTTCTTCCAGCCCAGCGTTTCTCATGATGTACTCTGCATATAAGTTAAATAAGCAGGGTTTCTTTTAGAAAAACATTAAACCTTAATATTTGTTCTATGGATCTATTTAAATCTACCTTGTTTTATGTTCATATTAAAAAGCAGAGACATTACTTTGCCAACAAAGATCCATCTAGTCAGAGCTATGGTTTTTCCAGTAGTCATGTATAGATGTGAGAGTTGCACTATAAAGAAAGCTGAGTGCTGAAGAATTGATGCTTTGAACTGTGGTGTTGGAGAAGACTCTTGAGAGTCCCTTGAAATGCAAGGAGATCCAACCAGTCTATCCTAAAGGAGATCCATCCTGAATATTCATTGGAAGGAGTGATGCTGTAGCTGAAACTCCAATACTTTTGCCACCTGATGTGAAGCACTGATTCATTAGAAAAGACCCTGGTGCTGGGAAAGATTGAGGTCAGGAGGAGAAGGGGAGGTGGTTGGATGGCATCACCGACTCAATGGACATGCGTTTGGGTAAGCTCCAGGAGTTGGTGATGGACAGGGATGCCTGGCGTGCTGCAGTCCATGGGGTCACAGAGAGTCGGATATGACTGAGTGACTGAACTGTTTTATGTTCACCACATTTACTCTGGGTTTTTGAACACAAAAATGGAGCTTATAGCTCCATCTGGATTCTGAGTATGGTCGTAATACCTCTCCTTCCTGAGATTTAACTAGTCAAGATAACTTTTCTTGAAACTTATCAGCAGCACTGAAAAGCATTATATTTACATGAAGTTTGGTCTTATTTATTTGCCTTTGCATCACTCTACCTAATTGCTCCCTTGTGTGCTTCATGTCAACCATTAAGTTCAGTGATTTACTTTAGCAAATTGTTTATGAGGAGTTATCAATTTCATTCTCCAAATTTCCACATTTACTCTGGTTTATTTTCTTGTCATTGTGTATGAGAAGTTTGTGTGTGTGTGTGTGTCTGTCTGTATATGATATGCATGAATGTATGTGTACACACAGATTTAGCTCACACACACATGCACATACATTATCAGTATTTTTCAAGTGGGCTTTCATAATTTCTCAGAGAACATCTGGAATCAGTTTCCTGTAACATGACTTCTAAATATGCTGTGATACATATTTGAAGAGGAGAGTCAATATTTCACTTTTAATTAAAAAGAATATTCTCAGAGTATTATAATAATCCAATACTAACTTTGGATATTTCAGTAGGCATAAGTGATTGCTGACAATCCATGCTTCCTTCATTACTGGTGCTATGTTATTCTATAACATGAAGTCATTTGATAGTTGTTTCTGTGAGAATGGCATCTATGGATAAATTTTACTTGTACTGAGTATGTATCTGTTGTATGATTTTTGACATTGATAAGGGGAAAGGAAATAAAGTGTGACTGGATAGTTAACATGTGAGAACTCTTTGTCTTTCTTTTTCTGTGCCTTGCATGTTCTTATTCTTATTTTATAAATCCTTGCAGTGATGAGATATTTGCCATACCTGAAATGGTTAGATATCCAAAGTCCAGTCCCAAGAGAGTAATGATTTCTATTGGTAATTATGACTGTGATTCTGAGAGTTGCCTTTAGAGAGGTGGTATTTTGGCTTACAAAGCATAGGCTGGGAAAAATGACATTTCTCCAGATGTTACCCTTGAAAATAAAAATCTGTGCTAAACCTCCAATAAACAGGCTATTCTGTAAACATTAATAGCAATTAAGAGCCATTACAGTTTGTTTTCCCTGACTAACAGTTATTTAACTTTGATATATTTTCCAGTTAATCTTGCTTGAAATATATGAGATCATTTCAAATTATTTTGTATCATTTCACATGCTATTCAGGTCCTTCTACACTCCTAATGACCATCTTTGAGAGCACAATTCTATAGAATGTCTTTTAAAAAGTTGACTTTAAAGTGGAAAAAAAAAAACAAACTAATAAAAAAGATTTCCAAACTTGAATTTGTTTTTCTCCAACTCTCTCTGCATAGAGAAAGTAATAAATTTTGCTCAATGGACTGTATTGGATGTAATTTTCTATGCAGACTATTAACCTGTGTTGTTCCAGGTTGAACAGAAGATTATAATTTTTGGCAAAGTTCTTGTCCTACTTTTACACATAGAATTGCAGGTGTTGATTTTTATTCACATGATTAACACATAAATTAAGAAGTAAAATCAATGTTTGTGTAACTTCCTTTTTAAATAACAAAAGAGCAGTGACTTTTTCTGAAGTCTTCTAGTATGGATTCAAATCGGCTATAGTGTACACATAGAACCCCTCCTCTTGTGCTCCACACTGCACTGCTTTAATTATTATAGCTTTATAATTATTCTAAATACCTGAATAGTAAACAGTCACAGCATCTTCTTTCAGTGTCATTTAGATATATATTGCTTTCATATAAATTTTAGAATCATATTATCACTTTTACCAAAGAGTACCTAACGAGATTTTTATTAAAAATGCATAAAACTTATAGATCGATTTGGAAATAATGGAAATCTTTATTTTATTATTTTATTTTATCCGGATTGAAGGACCAGGGCTTCCCTTGTGACTCAGCTGGTAAAGAATCCACCTGCAATGTTGGAGACCTCAGTTTGATCCCTGGCTTGGGAAGATGTCCTGGGGAAGGGAAAGGCTACCCACTCCAGTATTCTGGCCTGGAGAATCCCACGGACTGTATAGTCCATGGGGGTCACAAAGAGTTGGACACGACTGAATGACTTTCACTTCAACTTTAATTTATTTAATCTCCTAGCTAATCAACATGGGATATCTATCCATTTTTAAAAATCCCTTTAAAAATCTTTCAAAGTTTAAAAAGTTTCTTCAGGAAGACTTTGCATATCTATATTATATTTGGTACCTATTTTATGTTTTTGTGACTGATGCATTTAAAAAATTTCAATATCTAATTCTTCCATTATTGCAGGTATATAGAAATACAGTAATTTTCTACATTTATTTTTCCCCCCAAACTTGGTAACTATTTTAGTAAGTCTAATAATTTATTGTTTAGATTTTCTATCTACACAATCTTATTGAACGTAGATGTTGACGCTTCTGCTCCTCGGGGTTTTGGACTTGGAATAACTACACTACCAACTTTGCTGGGTCTCCAGCTTGTGGATGGGAGATTGTGGACTTCTCAGCCTCCATAATGGTGTGAGTCAATTTCTATAATAAATCTCCCCTTGTATACATTGATATCCAGGGTGGCTCAGTGGTAAAGAATCCACCTGCCAATGCAGGAGATGTGGGTTCGATCCCTGGGGTAGAAAGATCCCCTGGAAGAAAAAATGGCAACCCACTCTAGTATTCTTGCTTGGGAAATTCCATGGACAGGCTACTTGGCAGGCTAATGTCCATAGGGTCTCAAAGACTCAGACACAACTGAGTGACTGAGCATGCCTGCAATGTGTTTACATCCAGTTGATTCTGTTTCTCTGGAGAATCCTGACTAATCTAGAAGCGTGTTCTTCCCCAGAGACTCCAGGTCAGAGTCCAGCCCAGACTACATCTAGATTACAGTCCTGGTAGATCCTGAGCAGAGAAATAGTCAAGCCTCCTCAGACTTCTGGCATACAGAACTACAAGATAATTCATGAGTGCTGTTTGAGCAGCTATGTTTGTGGCTATTTGTACATACCAGTGGAAAATTCCCTGGAGGAGGTCATGGCAACCCACTCCAGTATTCTTTCCTAGAGAATCTCCATAGATAGAGGAGCCTGGCATGACTGAGTGACTAAGCACAGTGGAAAACTCACACACTTACTTTTGTTTCCTGATTTCTAATTAAATCACATCTTGGTTAGATACTATGACTGTTATAAACTTTTTGACATCTGTTAAGAGGTATCTTCTGGCCCAGTGTGTGGTCAACTTTTGTAAGTTTTTTTTCTCTTCTTGAAACAATCATTATTAACTGTGTTACATGAATGGGTTTCAGAGTGTCTGTGGACTGACTGAAATTATATGGATTATATTGTTCAGTTCAGTTCAGTTCAGTCGCTCAGTCATCTCCGACTCTTTGCGACCCCATGAATCGCAGCATGCCAGGCCTCCCTGTCCATCCCAAACTCCCGGAGTTTACTCAAACTCATGCCCATCGAGTCGGTGATGCCATCCAGCCATCTCATCCTCTGTCATCCCCTTCTCCTCCTGCCCCCATATACCTCCCAGCATCAGGGTCTTTTCCAATGAGTCAACTCTTCGCATCAGGTGGCCAAAGTATTGGAGCTTCAGCTTCAGGATCAGTCCTTCCAATGAACACTCAGGACTGATCTCTTTTAGGATGGACTGGTTGGATCTCCTTGCAGTCCAAGGGACTCTCAAGAGTCTTCTCCAACACCACAGTTCAAAAGCATCAATTTTTCGGCACTCAGCTTTCTTCACAGTCCAACTCTCACATCCATACGTGACCACTGGAAAAACCATAGCCTTGACTAGATGGACCTTTGTTGCCAAAGTAATGTCTCTGCTTTTCAATATGCTACCTAGGTTGGTCATAACTTTCCTTCCAAGGAGTAAGCGTCTTTTAATTTCATGGCTGCAATCACCATCTGCAGTGATTTTGGAGCCCAAAAAAATAAAGTCTGACACTGTTTCCACTGTCTCCCCATCTATTTCCCATGAAGTGATGGCACCAGATGCCATGATCTTAGTTTTCTGAATGTTGAGCTTTAAGCCAACTTTTTCAGTCTCCTCTTTCACTTTCATCAAGAAGCTTTTTAGTTCCTCTTCACTGTCTGCCATAAGGGTGGTGTCATCTGCATATCTGAGGTTATTGATATTTCTCCCGGCAATCTTGATCGCAGCTTGTGCTTCATCTAGCCCAGTGTTTCTTATGATGTACTCTGCATATAAGTTAAATAAGCAGGGTGACAATATACAGCCTTGACTTACTCCTTTTCCTATTTGGAACCAGTCTGTTTTTCCATGTCCCGTTCTAACTGTTGCTTCCTGTCCTGCATATAGGTTTCTCAAGAGGCAGGTCAGGTGGTCTGGTATTCCCATGTCTTTCAGAGTTTTCCACAGTTTATTGTGATCCACACAGTCAAAGACTTTGGCATAGTCAATAAAGCAGAAATAGATGCTTTTCTGGAAGTCTCTTGCTTTTTCAATGATCCAGCGAATGTTGGCAATTTGATCTCTGGTTCCTCTGCCTTTTCTAAAACCAGCTTGAACATCTGGCAGTTCACAGTTCACGTGTTGCTCTAGCCTGGCTTGGAGAATTTTGAGCATTACATTACTAGCGTGTGAGATGAGTGCAATTGTGTGGTAGTTTGAGCATTCTTTGAGATTGCCTTTCTCTGGGATTGAAATGAAATTTATATTGTTACATGTGCTCATACCCTTTTGCAGAAGTTTAAGTCCTCATCTGGACAAGAAAATGGCACCCCATTCCAGTACTCTTGCCTGGAAAATCCCATGGACGGAAGAGCCTGGTAGGCTACAGTCAATGGGGTTGCAAAGAGTTGAACACGACTGAGTGACTTCACTTCACTCACTTCTGACTTTATCACTGGAGAAGGAAATGGCAATCCACTCCAGTATTCTTGCCTGGTGAATCCCATGGACAGATGAGCCTGGCAGGCCATGGTCCATGGGGTTGCAGAGGGTCAGACATGACTGATTTGACTAAGCACACAAGTCCTCATCAGACTCATCTAAAGACAAGGCTCAGACCCAAAGCTAAAGAAGAGTAGTTCTTAAAATAATAATGCAAACATGTAAGTAAATAAATGAATGTGTCCATGCTATTTTATTCAGTTTAACATGAATGAACTGTAAATTATGCCTAACATGAAGCACAACTGAAGAATGAATAGAAAAATGACTAATATTTTTACATGGAGAAGGAAAGCATTGAGAATTTGAAATTATTTACTCTGGAAATGAGAAGTGCCTTGGAATCATTCATGGAATTTTTGTGCATGTAGGTGCACTCTTAATATTCTGATTTAGTAAGTTTATGGTAAAGCCAAAGAATATGAATTTTTTCTAAGCATCTCAGATGTTGAGACAGCTACTTCATGAACACAGTTTTAAACATATTGGCATAAAACCTGTAAGTGTGTATAAAGAACATGGTAGTCATCTCAAACTCTACAATGGTAGAGGAATGCATTTACCTCTCCCTTTGACTTTGAAGCAAGACTTGGGTTCAAGTCCTTATTCTAAAGGCTTGCTGATATATATTCCTGGATTGATTCAGTTCAGTTCAGTCTCTCAGTCATGTCTGACTCTTTGCAACCCTATGGACTGCAGCACGCCAGGCTTCCCTGTCCATCACCAACTCCCAGAGATTGCTCAAACTCATGTCCATCGAGTCGGTGATGCCATCCAACCATCTTATCCTCTGTCTTCCCCTTCTCCTCCCACTTTCAATCTTTCCCAGCATCAGGGTCTTTTTCAAGGAGTCAGTTCTCCTTCTTCTTCTTTTTTTTTCATTTATTTTTATTAGTTGGAGGTTAATTACTTTACAATATTGTAGTGGTTTTTGCCATACATTAACATGAATCAGCCATAGATTTACATGTGTTCCCCATCCCGATCCTCCTTCCCACCTCCTTCCCTATCCCATCCCTCTGGGTCTTCCCAGTGCACCAGCCCTGAGCACTTGTCTCATGCATCCAACCTGGGCTGGTGATCTCTTTCACCCTTGATACTATACTTGTTTCACTGCTATTCTCTCAGAACATCCCACCCTTGCCTTCTCCCACAGAGTCCAGAAGTCTGTTCTGTACATCTGTATCTTTTTCTTTTTTTGCATATAGGGTTATCATTACCATATTTTAAAATTCCATATATATGCATTAGTATACTGTGTTGGTCTTTATCTTTCTGGCTTACTTCACTCTGTATAATGGGCTCCAGTTTCATCCATCTCATTAGAACTGATTCAAATGAATTCTTTTTAATGGCTGAGTAATATTCCATTGTGTATATGTACCATAGCTTCCTTATCCATTCTTCTGCTGATGGGCATCTAGGTTGTTTCCATGTCCTGGCTATTATAAACAGTGCTGTGATGAACATTGGGGTGCACTTGTCTCTTTCAGATCTGGTTTCCCCAGTGTGTATGCCCAGGAGTTGGATTGCTGGGTCATATGGCATTTCTATTTCCAGTTTTTTAAGGAATCTTCAAGGAGTCAGTTCTTTGCATCAGGTGGCCAAAGTATTGGATTTTCAGCTTCAACATCAGTCCTTTGGATGAATATCAGGACTGATTTCCTTTAGGATTGACTGGTTTGATCTCCTTGTAGTCCAAGGGACTCTCAAGGCTCTTCTCCAACACCACAGTTCAAAAGCATCAGTTCTTCAGCACTCAACTTTCTTTATAATCCAGCTTCCCTTGTGGCTCAGCTGGTAAAGAATCCATCTGCAGTGCAGGAGATCTGGGTTCGATCCCTGGGTTGGGAGATGATCCCCTGGAGAAGGGAAAGTCTACCCACTTCAGTATTCTGACCTGGAGAATTCCATGGACTGGATAGTCCCTGGGGTCACAGAGAGTCAGACATGACTGAGCAACTTTCACTTTTACTTTCTCATATCCATACATGACTACTGGAAAAACCATAGCTTTGACTAGATGGACCTTTGTCGGCAAAGTAACATCTCTGCTTTTTAATATGCTGTCAAGGTTTGCCATAGCTTTTCTTCCAAGGAGCAAGCGTCTTTTAATTTCATGGCTGCAGTAACCATCTGCAGTGATTTTGGAGCCCCCCAAAATAAAGTCTCTTGCTGTTTTGATTGCTGACTGTTTGATTACTTTTTTTTCGAACCTCAATGTCTTTTTCTTTACAACATGCATAATACCTACCTTGCAAGATAATTGTAAAGATTAGTGACTTACATATTATATAGCACATAATAGGCACTTTAATAATTATTTTTACTGTTTATAATTTCATACTATAAATACTAATGACAATATATGGTACTTTATGATTCTATAATACATTTTTGCCTATAATGACTATTTAATTTTTATCCAGCCTTGTGAAGCATATCTTTTTTCATTCTTCATATTAACAAACTGATGTTCAGGCAGATTAGTGACTTTCTCCAAAGTCAAGAAGCTTGGGGTCAATACGCTGGTAGGAAAACCCCAATATTTTGACTCCATGTCCAAAATTTTTCATTAGACCAGGCAATTTATTTGAAATAAATGCTTACCATTGTATTATTTTTATTAAATATAGCTAATATTTAGAGTTTGCCACATATATAAATTACACTTAAAAACAATGTCACTGGTGAAATATAATTCCTATCTAATAATTTATTTGGTAAATAAAGAAGATATTGTTTCTGATCAGTGTATTTGCCAATGTAAAAAAATATGGTTTATTGTCCAAAGTACAATTTTAAAAATTACAACAGGACATGATTGTTCTACTCACCATTTTTCATGTGTATGTGTATATATTCATCTTTGAATAACAGAGAAGTAAGATTTGTTCTTTCTACCCTAGCAGTGTTTAAATTAATCTGGACCTTATTTGTTTGGATACCATATTCACCACCATCTTTACATTGGTTTCATTTGCACCATTGCTTAGTAGCAGCTAAAAGCAAAAATGCTTCTCAGAAGTTAATATGCACTTAAATAGACCCAGAGCCTTTGTATTTTATATTCTTGGATCTCCAGGAAAGTTGTTAATAATGATCAAATGCCATATGAATGTTACTGAATGAATATGCCCATGTTCAGGCTGTGACCAATTAAATACACTGAAATAGCAAACTGAAAGTAAAAATTTGAGTCAATCAAAAGATTTGAGTTCACTCCCCACCTAACTGACTGGTTGTTCTAGTGTCACATAAACACAGTCTTAGTTTATTCCTTTGTGCTGATGGAGTTGACATGAGTAAAACTTAATTTAAAAACCTAAGAAAGTCTTGAAGATTCTTTGACAGTTATTGGAAGTTTTTCAACTTTCCCTCTCTTTCTGAGCTGGTGCATTAGTGACCATGGTTTTGACTCACTGACAGTTGGAGAAACTTGAGAAAAAATTCTGCAGGCTGTTGCTTCTTTTCCGTTAGAGCTAATCTTCATCGGGCTGTTGGCAATATCATTTGGCTTAAGACTATGGTGAGGCTTAAAATGAGTATCATTTATTTTCAGACTGGCTAACACTTTTGCTTTGATATATTTGTTGGGGAAAATACCCAGGTTCTGTTGGAGTTAAGAGTTGTACCTCTTGAACAAAAATGTTTGCTTGTTCTTTTCAGTGAAAAGAAACATGAGAAGCTTCATGGGGAATTAGATTTTAATCAAAGAATTTGATTCAAAAATGTTTGCTATTGTAACAGAGGGAGTTGTTTTTTCTTTTCCTGCCGTTGCAAAATATATTTTCTCATGTGTACTACTGTTGTTATTGTTTAGTCATTCAGTCATGTCTGACTCTTTGAGACCCCATGGACTGCAGCACGCCAGGCTTCCCTGTCCTTCACCATCCCCTGGAGCTTGCTCAAACTCCTGTCCATTGAGTCAGTGATGCCATCCAATCATCTCATCCTCTGTCATCCCCTTCTCCTGCCTTCAGTCTTTCCCAGCATTAGGGTCTTTTCTAATGAATCAACTCTTTGCATCAGGTGGCAAAATATTGTGTACCATAGCCTGCTTTATTGCTAAGAATATTTCAAAAGTTTGATCTTTAAAATTGTAGACATAAAAGCATCCACCAACCAGTGCAAACAATTTCTTGGATGCAGTAGCTTTTCTTTCTTGACTGAAGAAATTAGATAAGTTATAAAAGATAACAATCATTTGGCCACTGTTACTAGGAGAACCCAGGAGGACTAAAGGGTTTATGAGAACAACATCCTATGATAGATTTCTGGAAGGTGCCTTTGTGAAATCCCACTGGTTGGTGAGTTCTTAGGAGGTTGACTGAATGCACATCTAACCTTAGTGGTACCTAACCCTACTCAGGTTGGGTCTTTTACTTAATACCAATCCTTCACAGACACACCATGAAAAATGAAATGTTTTATTACTTCTGAATTGACAGATGCTTTCAGTTTTGCATTAGCACTGAACTTTTTAAACTGAAAGGCTTAGGAAAATCTACTTTGCTCATGTAGTATTTTTTTAAATTTATTTTTTAATTGGAGGAAGATTGCTTTAAAATGTTGTGTGTTTCTGCAAAGCAGCCGTAATTATATTATATGTCACCTCCTTCCTGAGCCTCCCTCCCCTCCCCGTTAGGTCATCACAGAGCCCCACGCTGGGCTCCCTGTATATACAGCAACTTATCACCAGCTGTCTATGCCACAGAGCTCATGTAGTGTTGAAGAAACAGAGAGGGTGGTTGTGATTTGCTCAAGGTCACGCAACTAGAGATAGAGACAAAACTTAAACCCAAATCTGCACAGGTGCTCTTTTTTCCAAGTGACAGAGCCAAGATCAGTGCTTTTCATCATCAGAGAGCAAGGGGAAAAAAGAGAGATCTCTTTCCAAAGTGAATCCTTTCTTTTCCTGACTGTGATCTGAGATATCATAAATAGAATATGTTTGATTATTGATCCTGAATCATCTATATGCATTTGTTTTAAAAATGGTAATTTTTATTATATTAGAGTGTGTATAACTGCATGGTCACACTACAATTCATTGAGAATTTAGGACAGGTATTTATTGGAAAGTAAATAAATTTACTGCTCTTAAATGTATCCATTTATCTGCAGCAGTAAATTTCATACATGTCCAAATACTATCTTTCTACTAAATAAGATTTGAAAGTTTTAAAGTAAGGTCAAGTGAACAGATAAGACTAATGGCTGACAGGAGTAGCCAGATACATGATCACATGGCCGCTATGTAAACCATACGTGTCAGACTCCCCGGCACCACTCTTGGAGTGGTCCGATCCAAAGAAGGGAGCTTTGAAAGGATATAGAGCTGAAAAGAGTGAGCATGAGAGTACTTACACAGAAATGAATTTTTATCTTCTGCCCTGGGGAGCAGAAAGAGATGGACAAAGACAGGTGACTCCAGGGAAAGAATCAGGTATATGATCAGGGAACGACCTTTTGTGCTCTGATGGAGTTCGCAGCGGGGTGCCTAGGAGGCCCTCCGTATAGAGGGGCTTGAGGGGGCTTCCATTGTCCTGTTCCGAAAGGTTGCCCAACCATATGTAAATCCCCATAGGCAATCCCAAGGCCATTGTGGAGTTAGCTTCATTCCAAATGAAGCAAGAACAACCAGAAGAAAACATTTGATACTGAAAACAGTTTTAAGACAGGGTGCTCGGAGGGATTCCTGTGTGGTTCAGTGGTGAAGAATCTGCCTTGCAGTGCAGGGGACGTGGGTTCAACATCTGGTCAGGGAACTGAGACCCCACATGCCACAGGGCAGCTAAGCCAGTGTGGCACGACTAGAAAGTCCATGTGCTGCATTCAGGATGCAACCAAACAAATAAGGAAAATAAATACATATTAAAAAGGAGAGGCGATTTGAGGGAGGAGAAAGGAAAAGGAAGAAAAAGGAGGAGAAGGAGAGGAAAGGAGGGGGAGAGAGAGATCAGTATCAGTTTGTAGAATATGTCAATCTCAAGAGTTAAAGCCCTAAGCCACATGATCTTGACTCTTGAAACACTGTCTGTGACCTCAGATTGAAACTATTGGGTTGGCCAAGAAGTTCATTTGGGTTTCTGTAATATTGTATGGAAAAACCCGAATGAACTTTTTTGCCAACCCAATAATTTATTTTAAAACAATTAGAAGTAATTTTTTAAGGAAAAAAGGGACACATATTTAGAAAAGTTCTCTCCTTCTAGGAACTTTACATGGTTGGGTATTCTGGAATACAAAGCAAGCTACAAAGTTCTTGTCTGAGCATGTAAATGTAATGCCTTTATCTTAACAGACTCATGCTATCAGCCAACCTCCCAGCTTTTTGATATTATAACAGGTTAGAAGAAAGTTCTTTTTAAAAAAAACTGCTGCAATAAATTTGCTAATTGCTCAGGGATGGAGTCAGTAACAAAGCAAGTAAAAAGAAGCAACCTTGCTTACAAGTGACTATTAGTTCTTCCTTGATTTAGATATGAGGTTTAGTAACCAACTCCAGTTTGCCACTCTCTCTATTTAAAAGGCTACCATGTAACAGAAAACTGATTTGGCAAACTGAACAGAACAGTGTTCTGGGTTCAATCATTTTGTGGGTCAGTTAGCTTTGTTGTGCTCTAAATTCTAATCATTTCCCCTTGTATACTGTTGGTTGGAAACAGAAAATAGACTAGTATGTAAAAAATCAAATCCATCCCTGCTACTAGAAAAACAAACAAACATCCTCAAAATGTATATTCTACCTTGGTTGATGGTTGGTTGGTAGCATTGTCTTCCTGTACAAAGATTAACAAAAATAAAGTGACCTCTCACAAAAATCTCAGAAGTTAAAATAAAAATGTATCTAGACCATTGTTTTCTTAAATAGACTATACATCCAGACCATGTGTATCATAGTTTGTGGAAGAACTCACAGGAAGACACATTAGATTCAGTTCAACATATTTTACTGTTTCCACAGGAGCAACAGGAGACAATATTTATACCTTCTCTACTGGTAGTAGAGTCTCACAAATTGGCTTCAATCAAGCATCCCTCCTGCCCCCCCACCAAGATTCTTTTTTAACCCTAAGTCTTCATAAATCCGTACATATACAGCTTTAATTTGGATTCAAAACAGGTTCTTGGATGAAGAATGTCATGCATTTTTGTATAGTTGTATTAGTAACCTTCAGCTAAAGATAGAATGTGAAACTTCTTTTAAGTGGAACAAACAGTAAGCAGGTATAGTTTTATTTTAAGAGCTATAGTTAATTAACATGTCTACTTCCCCAAGGGATTACTAAACATGTTGGGTTACCAGTCTATGAAGCATTTACCCAAAAATGGTCAAAGTATATGGAACCTCTTAGATCTGTGTTGAAATATATATGACATTACGTGTTGAAATGTTGTGACTGATCTCATTGAACTCAGTAGGCCATAAGGAAGAGCCAATTTCAAAATGATTAATGAAGGGCAGAGTAAAACTTAGGAAGCTTCAGAAAGAGATTCTCCAGGGCAGCCATTATCTCTGGTTCTCTTATAAAACTGAGTAAAGTAAATCAAACTCCTCAGCTTCCCAAGGTTCAGATCTAATGAGTGACATAGCATTATATTCAGTGATGCAGCCATCTGCAACTTAAATATCTCAAAGAAGAGCTCAATCTTTTAGCAGGAAGACAGAGAACACATTTCAGATTTGAAATACTAAGTCCTGAGAATTTTCAGATGAAATACTAAGCTCTGAACATTTTCAAATGGATGTTGGCATAAGGTTTATTGATGAGGGAAAGACAGCCTTCACTTTCAGCAGAATGGACTATTTTCAGTTCAATTGCTGAACTATTGATTGAGTAACTGAATGTCAAATCAAATTTTGTTGCTATAACAACCAAACTAACTGGCCCATTAAAAGTTGACCCTGGTCAGTAATAAAATCTGCTGTTCAGAGTATGACTGTTTTGAATGTCCCCAAAAATAATCCCATTAGGAGACTATTGAGTTGGTGCCATCAGGCCTTAGGATGTTGAGAAAGGACATACTGAGGCCCTTAGTTTCTTTCTTGGGTGTGGAATGACACAAAAACAATTTATATATTTGTTTTCTATGTTTGTTCTCTAATTTTGGCATTCCAGGGGACACTTCAAAAGTGAACACTTTCGGTTAAATTTGAAACAAATAAAGAAAAGCCAGTGATAAAAGGACTTTATTTGCTCCAATCATATTCAGAAGGTTACATTTATTTACATATATCAAAGCTGCAAGAGGAAACATTAAAAAAATAGACACAAATGACAATGCTTAAATCTGATAGTAATCAAAGAAATGAAAATTAAAATGATAATAGGGATCCTGTGTGTCAGAAAATCAAGCAGCTGTGGCAGCTGCCGTGGGGTTGGTGTTGTAAGTGTGTACAGTCATTTTGAAAAACAATCTGACAATAAATTTTAAGAACCAGAAATATTTTGCTATCATTGAAAATTTTTTTCCTAAGGATATAGTTCACAAGAAGAAAAAGGTTAAAGTTGTGAAAAAGTCTAATTGACTCACCACTGTAAGAATGTGGGAGGACTGAAATGGCTAATCTTAGAGGAATGGACAGATAAGATACCAGTTTTTGATAGACTATTACTAAGTGGCCGTGAAAAATTTTAAATATGGAGACAGTGGACCTATATGAACAATGTTCAATGAAAAAAAGGAGTATAAAATCTCTATATTCACAATTACAATATATGGTATATGTTTATATATGGATAAGAAGTAAAGTGAAACAGAGGAAATAAAAATCAGTTGTGTTTGAGTGGAGAAAATTTGGAATTATATAGATGGAGCCCTAAATAAGAGCAAATATATTTCTTTGGAAATCACTAGCTATATGGTATGGTAATGAAGTTAACACACTCAATGAACCAAAACTGTTATAATGTAAACATTGGAGCATTTTAATTTGAGACTTAGAGAACAGTGAGAAGCATAAACCTAAAAGTGTTTAATAGTGATAAACTATGCTTTTGTTTTCAACCCCCCTTTTCCCCCAAATTATGAAAGCCACATAAAATACATGAAAAAGCAAAAATAATGCATAATTTATCACCCTCTGCCTTTATTCCAGCCCTACTACCATGCATACTGTTTAGTGACTGTATGCCAAGTAGTCTGAATTTGTAGAGCCAATCTCTATTATTAGGTAGTTTCTGTTTTCCATCACCTACTGGCAGCTAGCATGCGTTTGTGTTTGTTAAGCCGCTTCAGTTGTGTCCAACTCTTTGTGATCCTAGGGACTGTAGCCCACCAAGCTCCTCGGCCATGGGATTCTCCAGGCAAGAATACTGGAGTGGGTTGCCATGCCCTTCTCCAGGGGATCTTCCCTTCCCCGGGATCGAACCTGCATCGCTTACATCTCCTGCTTTGGTAAGCAGGTTCTTTAGCGCTTGTGCCACCTCGGAAGCTCCACTAGCAGCTATAGCTGCTACTGTCTATTGATTCAGCAACCAGTACTATAGTACTACTAGTTGTAGGGCTAATATGAAGTCACTGATGAGAGAGAAAGATGTCTTAGTCCCATTTTTATAGAAATGATGTCCAAACTTAACCTAGCTAATAAACAGTAGGGCTGGAAACCCAAAGCAATTCTTTCCGACATGCTAGCATTCCGACATTTCTAGCCGACCACATGCTCTTCAACCCTGAAGTGTCTGTTGTAAGCAATACCACTCCCAAAGCAGGGCAACTGTGGTGGCCCAGAAGGGCATCAAGCTTCAGCTCTCCTTCTTCCAAAGCAAATTCCTCTGTCGTGGCTGGGACTGGCCAACCAGGCGGTGCCCGCAGGTGGACGCCTTGCCCAGGCCTGGTCCACACATGCCTTGGTCTCCTTGCTTCCCTCTCTGGTGCTCTCTGCCACCCTCAGCCATGTGTTCTGAGGTGTTCTAATACTCACACTCACAAGTTGAGGTTGTCTCTTGATGGGCCTGTGATTGTAGCAGAGTGACTGACTGTAGATCGTTGCTGCTGGCCGAAGTGATACTTTTCTTTCACAGGATCATGAGAGATTCTGATAATAACACTGGAATGTCAGCCCATGGTCCTCCTGAAAGCCACTCTGATCCTAAGAAGTGTTATTATTTCTTACCATGACTGAGGCAGTCATATAAATTTTAGACTGTCCCATAATCTTAGCACCCAAGATATGAAATGGATGCTTTTCAGAAACAGTTGAGCTCCCATCAGCATGCACTGAATGATCCTCCTTTTTCGTCCTAATAGTCCCCCGGTGTGCCTTGGCCCAGACTTCCCCAAAAAGACCACTCCTTCCACTGTCTTCACCCATGAGGAAACTGCCAGCTGCTTTCTTCTGTCTCCATCAGGCAGACCAGGATTAGAATTCTAATTCCGTCCCATTCCAGTCATACCAGTCCCCCACCAATTCTTCACTTCCTTGTCCATAAAATGAATACATCAACATTAATTCACAGAGTTTGTAAAAATTGTTTAACCTTTCCTCCTGAACAGAAGCTGGGATTCAGCGATTCTCAATCTGCCCTTTCTATACCCTTGAATTCCTTATTTATCTTCTGTTCTACTCACCATGCACATTTCTGGCCCTCACTGGCCACCACCATCTGGTTTCCATGTTTCCATTCCATGCTACATGATCTGTGTTCTGCAATTTCAGTCTGCTTGGTCCTCACTACAAGTTTTATTTCTCTGAAATTGCTATAGTAACCTCCCCAAATCGACATACTTTTAAAGATCCCAGCTGCATGCCCACCTTCTTTACTTTCAGCAGATGATCTGGCCTCCCGTTACAAAGAGGATAACACGCTGTGGGTGTGACAGCATAAATAAATGCTATAATAATCTCTTTAAAGCATTCCTGTTAGAACTATTATTTCTCTCCTGAAAATCATTCAGGTTATATCCTCACATGCAAAGCAAAGTCATAATCATGATTTTGATTTGATTTGATATTCTTTTTCTGAACCCTGCATTTCAAACAATCTGGACAGGAACCCCAAGCCCCTTTCTATTCCACCTTATATTATGATCATTTCTTTTTTAAAATTTATTTTTAATTGGGGGATAATAGCTTTACATTATTGTGTTGTTTTATGTGTTGGTTACATCAACATGAATCAGCTGTATTTGCAACACAGCAATGGAGATGCAGACGTGGAGATCAGATCTGTGGACACAGTAGGGGAGGTGAGGGTGGGACGTATTGAGAGAGTAGCATGGAAACGACACCATTTCTTTTTTAGAATATCATTCCCCTGCACTTTTTCTGTATCAAAATTCTACCCATCCTTCAGCATCACAATTAAAATTTCACATGCTCTATAAAAAGTGCTATTTTATGATTATTCCAGCTCACTTTCCTATTTTAAAACATATGGCTCTTTGTTCTACTTTTAGGGTGCATTCCACTCTTTATTATGTCATTTGACTACATTACATCCGTCCTCTGAGAATATAAGCTTCTTAAGAAAATGCAACCAGGAGTTGACTTATATTTATAGATGCTTAGGAAGCCATTGTTGCTGTAGTTCACAGCCAATGAAGGGGACAGGTTTAAAGGACCCCATCTGCTCTTTTCCCTCTCTCTGTCTTTGGAGTCTCTTTGAAGTGAAAGAAGCCTCTATCCAGAGAAAAGCTCCTCAGGGAGCTGGGTCAGATGAGCATCAGGTTCTGTGTGCTCCAGGAGGGATCTTTGGAATGGGAGAGAAAGCTGAGAGAAGAGGATGCACTTGAAATGTGGTCCAGGCAGCTTTGCTGTCTCTTATTGCCAAACAGTGTCAAAGACCCTGTAACTTTCTCTGGGGCTGAGAAATCACTTCAGTCCCAACCTTTGGGTTTAATAGATTATAACCCTGCCAAGAAAAGCTGCTTCCACCTGAAACTTGAGCTATGGTGATCTCAAGGTGAGTATCTAACAAACTGAGAATGCAAATCCTAGTCACCTTGTGCTCATATCACACTCTTTTCCTTAAAGAGCTTGGGTTAAATCCAGGAAGAATGGAGGGCCAGAAAGGAAGACAAAATAAACATTGGTTCAAAATGTGTTTGTGTGTGTACATGTATGTATATACACATATATATCACCCTTAATACCAGCAGCACCATCTAGGGAACAAGACTTTTTGTCTTTTATTAGATCTCATCTTATGCCTAGGGATTCTTTGGCACAAGCATAATCTTTCATTACGATACTGACAAGAAAAATAAAGCCTAAGTTCTTAAGAAAAATGCTATAAAATCTTGGATTTCTCATAGCATGTTTCTTAGCTACAGCATTAATCCTAAGCAGTTTTTAGAAACTTCTCTCCATTGAAAATAGATGGAGATCTGAATACATCATTTTCAAATATCCTATTTACAGTCAGAAAGGTGCGTCTTTCCTCCTCTTTCTATGAAACAGTGACATCTACTGCTCAGTAGGGCAAATCCTGGAGGGTGTCCTAAGGCTAGACCGACCCGTGATTCAGCTATTTAGCCTTTGGAGTCAGAGGCAGGACCACGATCGCTATCTCGTCTACCTCTCCCTTCTGAGGAGGCCTCTCCTTAACACTATCATGTTTGAACTTCTGCACAAATTGCATTCTCTTCTTTAATAAATCTATTAGAAAACTTTTCCTCATAGTGAACTCAAACTTGTTTCCTTTTTTAAAAAAAGTATTTATTTATTTGACTGCATCAGGTTTAGTTGTAACACCCAGGATCTTCGCTACATCGTGTGTGCGGGGGCTCTGACTCCCTCTAGTTGCGGCACTCAGGCTCAGTGGTTGCCACATGTAAGCTTTGTTGCCCTACTAGGGATTGAAACTGTGTCCCCTGTATTGCAAAGCAGGTTCTTGTTTCTTTTTAACATGTAACTTTCTCTTAACCTTATCCTTGTGTGTGTGTGTGTGTGTGTGTGTGTGTGTGTGTGTGTGTGTGTGTGTACTCAGTTGCTCAGTTACGTCCAACTCTTTGAGACCCTACAGACTGTCGCTTATTGGGCTTCCAGGCAAGAAAGCTGGAGTGGGCTGCCATCTCCTCCTCCAGGGCATCTTCCTGACCCAGGGATCGAAACCAGGTCTCTTGCATCTCCTGCATTGGCAGGTGGTTTCTTTACCACTGCGCCAACTGGAAAGTCCCTTATCCTTGTAGTAGTGTTCAATAGGTAAATTCCTTTTCCATGTGACAGCCCTAAAGACAGATTCAATATACCATCAGTTTTCTTTTTGCATCTAAGTAATCTCCCTCCCTTCAGCCCTCCTGGATATTATTTTAAGCCCCTCTCTACATTTTTTTCCCTAGTCTGTATGTGTACTTTTGTTGATTCACATACATCAGAAAAATAAAAGTGTGCAAGCCACAAAAGGTCTGCTGTTGTTGTTGTTAAGTCACTAAGTTGTGTCCAACTCTGCTGTGACTCCATGGACTGTAGCCCACCAGACTTCTCTGTTCATGGGATTTTCCAGGCAAGAACACTGAAGTGGTTTGCCATTTCCTTCTGCAGGGTATCTTCACGACCCAGGGATTGAACCTGTCTCCAGCACTGCAGGCAGATTCTTTACCACTGAACTATAAAAGTTCTGTCATTATACAAATGAATGACTTCATCCTTAGTTAAAAGGCTGCAATGGAGTAGTGGGTAAGGGAGTGGAATTTGAAGAAAGATTTGGGTTCAATTCCAGCTATTAGTCATGTGCAAATTATCCAGCCACTCCAAGCCTTTATTTACCACTTAGTAGGTTTGCTCCAAGGCTTCAAATGAAATTCAGTGAGGCATTGTGTGAAGAGCACTGAGCACCGCTCTTCAGTGAGTGTGCAATAAATGGAAGCCTTCTTGGCATTAACCAGCTGCTGCTAGACTGTGTAAACAAACATGAGAAAAGCTGAGGGGAAATGGGAAGTGAGGAGCAGAAGAGGAAATAGAAGAAATAAGGAATGCACAGCATGTTTTAAATTAACTACAAAATGTAAAGTTCCTTAAAGTCTGAGCCAATTTTATGCACATCCTATGTGCCAAGCTCATATCCAGTGTCTGGCATATTAAAGCAGATTAGTAAGTGTTTTCTGGATGAATTAATTTCATACAGATCAAAATATACTATACAGCAAAGGAGAAAAACATCATAAAGTTAGTATTATAGCAACATTTCCTATATGAAATGTGATACAGTATCAAAAGCCCAAATATAGCAGATGTTGAGCCATAGCTAGTTTGCATGGTACATTTAATAACCTGAAAGGAGCTATTCATTCAGCAATTTTCATTCATTTGGAAACTGTTGGATCCATATTGCACACATACATCAAACCCTTTTCTGCATAAACACTATCAACAAAAATTCATTTCAGTGACTACCTATATTTAAACATAGGTGCTAAGAATATAAAGTATAAATTATCATTTCTTCCCTAGAGTAGTTTAAAGTATAGTTAAGGAAATAATTAAAGCACGTAAAATGATCATGAAAAATACAAAGAATAAAAGAGCTGCCCAGCCAGTAGTAGCCAGACCATCCTAGCAGATGGCTCACATCATAGCTCATAACCAATGGAGTCACTTTCCATTATGCATGAGTCAAGCCCACCAGTTTGGGAGGTTTATTATTCCCACTGTAAGTCAGGTAAAGTGCTGAAAGAAGGAAAGGAAAAAGGGAATTTTGAAAGTATATGAATGAACTTGGAGACTTTTCTTAATGCAGTTGCTGACCATGTGGGACTCAGAAAGTTAAAGTGCTTCAGTGGTCTCAGGGAAAGTAAGCTGGATTCCACAGTGAGTCCCAGGTAAAAGAATTAAGCTTTCTTTTTTTATGTTTTCAGTGTGACCTTTGTTTGGTTTCACCATTTGCCTAATGAAGTAAAGACTAACTGTGCTGTCTGAATAACAGAATCATCATGAAAACTATATGAAATAATGCAGTAGAAAGGCCTTTGAAAATCTTGCTCTGCAAATGCAGATTGATATTATCCCTTGTTACTATTCTCTTTTTAAGAGAAGCACATTCTCCTGCCTGTCCAAAGAGGTCATTCACGAGTAGGTTTAGTCTCACACCTCTCCTTGAGTCATCTAAACAAAATAATCAGTACTCCACTTTGAAAAAAAAATGAGCCTTAAGTAAAGACATAGAGAATGAATTAGTACACCTAAAATAAGTGTCTGGAGTGGCAAATTGGTTGGTCAGTCTGACTAGGTGATGTGGATTTTTATCTAATTTGGCTACAACAATCAATATTGATCCTGAAATTGCTTAAATGAATAATGCAGGTAGACATGTGGCAGTTTAGTTCTGCAGTGTTACACATGGTGGGTTTTAAATGATGAACACATGTATAAACACAGAAGAGCTTTTTACTGACTATAACAAATTTCTGAAATTCCATGTCCAATATTCTCTCATAAAAGTTCAGTTCAGTTCAGTCACTCAGTCATGTCCACCCCTTTGCGACCCCATGGACTGCAGCATGCCAGGCTTCCCTGTCCATCACCAACTCCTGGAGCTTGTTCAAACTCATCTCCATCAAGTCAGTGATGTTATCCAATCATCTCATCCTCTGTCATCCCCTTCTTCTGCCTTCAATCTTTCCCAGCATCAGGGTCTTTCCAAGGACTCAGTTCTTCACATCAGGTGGGCAAAGTATTGGAGCTTCAGTTTCAGCATCAGTCCTTTTGATGAATATTCAGGACTGATTTCCTTTAGGATTGGTTGGTTGGATCTCCTTGCAGTCCAAGGAACCCTCAAGAGTCTTCTCCAACACCACAGTTCAAAAACATCAATTCTTTAGTGCTCAGCCTTCTTTATGGTCCAACTCTCACATCCATACATGAGTAGTGGAAAAACCGTAGCTTTGACTAGATGGACCTTTGTTGGCAAAGTAATGTCTCTGCTTTTTAATATGCTGTCTAGGTTGGTCATAGCTTTTCTTCCAAGGAGCAAGTGCCTTTTAATTTCATGGGTATAGTCACCATCTGCAGTGATTTTGGAGCCCAAGATCTCATAAAAGTAGACCTTTGTAAAAGGGGAATGACTCTGGTTGTTTGGGACCACCAGCCTGTGGAAATAAATAATCAATATTAGAATTGCCCCTACCTGTTTAGAGATAAGCCCAATGCCTTCTGTTCAGTTTTCCTGGTTTTTGCATATAGATCCAGGAATACCTGACAGGAAGGCCACTCGCGTTCCCCTGCCCTGGTACGTCCATGGCTTGTTACCTGCAGACTACGTGAGGGAGGCCTTAGGCACGCCCATGGCTGCCCTACACACAGCATGAGTTTGCGGGGACTGCCTCCCTGACAGCCTCTGGGCACCAGCGATGCGCACAGAAGCGGGAGAGGCTCAACCTTCGCTGAGGAGCACATACAGTGCTGCTTGTGCCAGAGTCCTTCATGAGAGAGACTAGCTTCTGTCCCTAATCACAGTCACACTGTATCCTCAGAACCCTAGGGCAGAAGAAACATCTGTGGAAAAACCATAGCTTTGACTAGATGGACCTTTCTTGGCAAAGTAATGTCTCTGCTTTTTAATATGCTGTCTAGGTTGGCCATAGCTTTCCTTTTAACAAAGTACTAGGCCTTAAGTCCCTGTTTAGGATCATCAAGAAAACCCTGTTAAGGAATTGCTCGCATAATAGGTAGAATCTTATCAAGATTACTGGAAATATGCATCTATAAAGTGCATTTTACTATGTAGCTCAACTGATCTTTGATATAGGAGCAAAGGCAATATAATGGTGAAACAATAGTCTTTTCAACAAATGATGCTATAACAACTGGACATTCACATGCAAAGGAGAAAAAAAAAAGAGAATCTAGGCACAGGCTTTACATCCTTCACAAAAATTACTTCAAGATGGATCACAGACCTAAATGTAAAATGCAAGACTGTAAAAATCCTAGAATAACACAGGAAAAAACCTAGATGGTATTGGGTATGGCGATAACTTTTTAGATACAACACAAAAGGCAGGATCCATGAAGAAAAGAATTGATCACCTAGACTTCATTAAAATTAAAAATGTCTGCCCTGTGAAAGATGTTGTCAAGAGAATAAAAAGAAAGGGTATAGACTGGGAGACAATATTTGCAAATGACTTCTCTGATAAAGGACTGTTATTCAAAATATGCAAAGAACTCAAATTCAACAACAAAGACACAAACAATGGGGATGGCAGTCTCATGCATTCAGTCTTTCTGCTCCTGCCCCACCTCTGGTGTGCACGAGGATGGGCCTTGGGCCTGGAACACTTCCTTAGGAAGAGTTAAAGTGCCCACAGCAGGCTGTGCTAGGCTTATCACCTTCTGTGGAAATAGCTTTCCTTGGTTCAGTCTCAATGAGTACTCCGTCTTTGTTTAAGAGTATGCATCATATGACACCTGGCCAACCCCACTGCTCTGTCTCTTCTCCAGGCAAGGATGAATGGAGTTCCTTGCGTTTGCAGCAGGTGAGGGGGAAAGACCTGCTGGCCATGGGGTACTGATGCCCACTACAGAAGCTGATCTAGCTTTGCCTCTTTTCTATCTAAATAAAGTTTGGTTCCTAAATAAAGGAACCCATCTAAACCAAGAGCTTGACAGTATGGTATTTTTCTTAGTGGCTCTAATAAACAAGATGCAATGGGCACAATTGCATCTGGCAATTGTCTGATGGGCAGAATTGTCTGGAATTTTACTCCAGTTGGTTAACATGGTTGCGTTTTCTATTCTCCATGGAGTTGGAGTGGTAAACTGTACATGATACTCAGCTCAGTGCAGTCCCATTAAAAATGGGGCAAACACCTTAACAAGTACCTCACCAAGGAAGATAAATAAATGGCAAATTAAAATGTGAAAAGATGTTCCGTATCATACATCATCAAGGAAATGCAAATTAAAATAACAGGGGATCGAAGGACCCCAGGCAAGGGATCCCTCTGATTCACCTGAATGGGCAGAGCTACAGAGAAAGACTTGTCAAAGAGGCCTTCTGATCTCCAGCTACAAGAGGCTTGAAAAAAGACTGATTGGGCCATAACTCCTGCCGCGGAGGCAGTCTGTGTCCCTGCACACTTGGCCCCGCCAGGGTCCCACAAAGCCAAACAGCTGCACCACCTTCACGCTCAACTCTCATTGGGGCAGAGCTGCCACCGGCAAAAAAAATCTTGTGTTTATGAGCGCAGGGTCGCTTCAGTTCAGTCTGACTCTTTGTGACCCTGTAGACTGTGGCCTGCAAGGCTTCTTTGTCAGAGAGGGGGTTCTCCAGGCAAGAACACTGGAGCGTATTGGCCAATACTGGTGGCCATACCCTTCTAGAGCACTATATTTCATACTACCCTACCCGCCAAACCCCCTGGGTACCTGGAGCTGCCAGAACCCCTGCGACCCAAGCAGCTGCACCACCTCCACATCTGGCCCTCACAGGGGCAAACCCAAATCCTCCAGGGCAGCCTCAGTGTACCACCACTTTCTTGTCCATTCATCTGCTGATGGACATCTAGTTGCTTCCATGTCCTGGCTATTATAAACAGTGCTGTGATGAACATTGGGGTACACATGTCTCTTTCGTTCTGGTTTCCTCAGTGTGTATGCCCAGCAGTGGGATTGCCAGGTCATATGGCAGTTCTATTTCCAGTTTTTAAAGCAATCTCCACACTGTTCTCCATAGTGGCTGTACTAGTTTGCATTCCCACCAACAGTGTAAGAGGGTTCCCTTTTCTCCACACCCTCTCCAGCATTTATTGCTTGTAGACTTTTGGATAGCAGCCATTCTGACTGGCATGAAATGGTACCTCACTGTGGTTTTGATTTGAATTTCTCTGATAGTGAGTGATGTTGAGCATCTTTTCATGTGTTTGTTAGCCATCTGTATGTCTTCTTTGGATAAATATCTGTTTAGTTCTTTGGCCCATTTTTTGATTGGGTTGTTTATTTTTCTGGAATTGAGCTGTAGGAGTTGCTTGTATATTTTTGAGATTAATTCTTTGCCAGTTGCTTCATTTGCTATTATTTTCTCCCATTCTAAGGCTGTCTTTTCACTTTGCCTATAGTTTCCTTCATTGTGCAAAAGCTTTTAAATTTAATTAGGTTTGATTTGTTTATTTTTGCTTTTATTTCCAACATTCTGGGAGGTGGGTCATAGAGGATCTTGCTGTAATTTATGTCAGAGAGTGTTTTGCCTATGTTTTCCTCTGGGAGTTTTATAGTTTCTGGTCTTATGTTTAGATCTTTAATCCATTTTGAGTTTGTTTTGTGTATGGTGTTAGAAAGTGTTCTAGTTTCATTCTTTTACATGTGGTTGACCAGTTTTCCCATCAGCTACTCATTGAAGAGATTGCGTTTTCTCCATTATATATTCTTGCCTCCTTTGTCAAAGATAAGGTGTCCATAGGTGCGTGGATTTATCTCTGGGCTTTATATTTTGTTCCATTGATCTATATTTCTGTCTTTGTGCCAGTATCATACTGTTTTGATGACTGTGGCTTTGTAGTAGAGCCTCAAGTCAGGCAGGTTGAGTCCTCCAGTTGCATTCTTCTTTCTCAAGAAGAATGCTTTGGCTATTTGAGGTTTTTTGTATTTCCATACAAATTGTGAAATTATTTGTTCGAGTTCTCTGAAAAATACCGTTGGTAGCTTAATAGGGATTGCATTGAATCTATAGATTGCTTTGGGTAGTATAGTCATTTTCACAATATTGATTCTTCCAATCCATGAACACGGTATATTTCTCCATCTATTTGTGTCCTCTTTGATTGCTTTCACCAGTGTTTTACAGTTTTCTACATATAGGTCTTTTGTTTCTTTAGGAAAATTTATTCCTAAGTTTTTTCTTCTTTTCATTGCAATGGTGAATGGAATTGTTTCCTTAATTTCACTGTTTTCTCATTGTTGGTGTAAAGGAATGCAAGGGATTTCTGTGTGTTAATTTTATATCCTGCAACTTTACTATATTCATTGATTAGCTCTAGTAATTTTCTGGTAGAGTCTTTAGGGTTTTCTATGGAGAGGATCATGTCGTCTGCAAACAGTGAGAGTTTTACTTCTTCCTTTCCTATCTGGATTCCTTTTATTTCTTTTTCTGCTTTGATTGATGTAGCCAAAACTTCCAAAACTATGTTGAATAATAGTGGTGAGGCTCCCTTGTCTTGTTCCTGACTTTAGGGAATATGCTTTCAAACTTTAGGGAATATGCTTTCAATTTTTCACCATTGAGGATAATGTTTGCTGTGGGTTTGTCATATATAGCTTTATTATGTTGAGGTATGTTCCTTCTATTCTTGCTTTCTGGAGGGTTTTCATCATAAATGGATGTTGAATTTTATCAAAGGCTTTCTCTGCATCTATTGAGATAACCATATGGTTTTTATCTTTCACTTTGTTAATGTGGTGTATCACACTGATTGATTTGCAGATATTAAAGAATCCTTGCATCCCTGGGACAAAGCCCACTTGGTCATGATGTATGATCTTTTTAATATGTTGTTGGATTCTGTTTGCTAGAATTTTGTTAAGGATTTTTGCATCTATGTTCATCAGTGATATTGGCCTGTAGTTTTCTTTTTTTGTGGCATCTTTGTCTGGTTTTGGTATTAGGGTGATGGTGGCCTCACAGAATGAGTTTGGAAGTTTACTTTCCTCTGCAATTTTCTGGAAGAGTTTGAGTAGGATAGGTGTTAGCTCTTCTCTAAATTTTTGGTAGAATTCAGCTGTGAAGCCATCTGGTCCTGGGGTTTTGTTTGCTGGAAGATGTCTGATTATAGTTTCAATTTCTGTGCTTGTGATGGGTCTGTTAAGATCTTCTATTTCTTCCTGGTTCAGTTTTGGAAAGTTGTACTTTTTAAAGAATTAATCCATTGTTGTCCATAAAAGTTGTCCATTTTATTGGCATATTGTTGCTGATAGTAGTCTCTTATAATCCTTTGTATTTCTGTGTTGTCTGTTGTGATCTCTCCATTTTCATTTCAAATTTTGTTGATTTGATTCTTCTCCTTTTGTTTCTTGATGAGTCTGGGTAATGGTTTGTTAATTTTATTTATCGTCTCAAAGAACCAGCTTATAGCTTTGTTGATTTTTGCTATGGTCTCGTTTGTTTCTTTTGCATTTATTTCTGCCCTAATTTTTAAGATTTATTTCCTTCTAGTAACTCTGGGGTTCTTCATTTCTTCCTTTTCTAGTTGCTTTAGGTGTAGAGTTAGGTTATTTATTTGACTTTTTTTCTTGGTTCTTGAGGTGAGAAACCTTCCCCATTAGCAATGCTTTTACAGTGTCCAATTGGTTTTCGGTTGTAGTGTTTCCATTTTCATTTGTTTCTATGTATATTTTGATTTCTTTTTTGATTTCTTCTGTGATCTGTTGGTTATTCAGCAGTGTGTTGTTTAGCCTGCATATGTTGGAATTTTTAATAGTTTTTCTCCAGTAATTGACATCTAGTCTTACTGCATTGTGGTCAGAAAAGATGCTTGGAATGATTTCATTTTAAAAAAAAATTTACCAAGGCAACATCTATGGCCCAGGATGTGATCTATCCTGGAGAAGGTTCCATGTGCACTTGAGAGAAAGGTGAAATTCATTGTTTTGGGGTCAAGTGTCCTATATATATCAATTAGGTCTAGCTGGTCCATTGTCTCATTTAAAGTTTGTGTTTCCTTGTTAATTTTCTGTTTAGTTGATCTATCCATAGGTGTGAGTGGGGTATGAAAGTCTCCCACTATTATTCTGTTATTGTTAATTTCCCCTTTCATACTCGTTAGCATTTGCCTTACATATTGTGGTGCTCCTATGTTGGGTGCATATATATTTATAATTGTTATATCTTCTTCTTGGATTGACCCTTTGATCATTATGCAATGTCCTTCTTTGTCTCTTTTCACAGCCTTTATTTTGAAGTCTATTTTATCTGATATGAGTATTGCTACTCCTGCTTTCTTTTGGTCTCTATTTGTGTAGAATATCTTTTTCCAGCCCTTCACTTTCAGTCTGTATGTGTCCCTTGTTTTGAGATGGGTCTCTTGTAGACAGCATATATAGGGGTCTTGTTTTTGTATCCATCCAGCCAGTCTTTGTCTTTTTGTTGAGGCATTCAACCCATTTACATTTAATGTAATTATTAATAAGTATGAACCCGTTGCCATTTACTTTATTGTTTTGGGTTTGAGTTTATACACCTTTTCTGTGTTTCCTGTCTAGAGAAGATCTTTTAGCATTTGTTGGAGAGCTGGTTTGGTGGTGCTTAATTCTCTCAACTTTTGCTTGTCTGTAAAGCTTTTGACTTCTCCTTCATATTTGAATGAGATCCTTGCTGGGTACAGTAATCTGGGTTGTAGGTTTTTTTCTCTTGCATCACTTTAAGTATGTCCTGCCATTCCCTTCTGGCCTAGAGTTTCTATTGAAAGATCAGCTGTTATCCTTATGGGAATCCCCTTGTGTGTTATTTGTTGTTTTTCCCTTGCTGTTTTTAATATTTGCTCTTTGTGTTTGATCTTTTTTAACTTGATTAATATGGGGTGTTTCACCTTGGCTTTATCCTGTTTGGGACTCTCTGGGTTTCTTGGACTTATGTGATTATTTCCTTCGCCATTTTAGGGAAGTTTTCAACTATTATCTCCTCAAGTATTTTCTCATGGTCTTTCTTTTTGTCTTCTTCTCCTGGGACTCCTATGATTAGAATGTTGGGGCATTTAACATTGTCCCAGAGGTCCCTGAAGTTGTCCTCATTTGTTTTAATTCTTTTTTCTTTTTCCTCTCTGCTTCATTTATTTCTACCATTCTATCTTCTACCTCACTTATCCTACCTTCTGCCTCTATTATTCTACTGTTGGTTCCCTCCAGAGTGCTTTTGATCTCAGCTATTGCATTATCATTATATACTGACTCTTTTTCATTTCTTCTAGTTCCTTGTTAAACATTTCTTGCATCTTCTCAATCCTTGTCTCCAAGCTATTTATCTGTAACTCCATTTTGTTTTCAAGATTTTGGATCATTTTTACTATAATTATTCTGAATTCTTTTTCAGGTAGACTCCCTGTCTCCTCCTCTTTTGTTTGGTTTGGTGGGCATTTATCCAGTTCCTTTACCTGCTGAGTATTTCTCTGCCTTTTCATATTATTTAGATTGCTGTGTTTGGGGTGGTCTTTCTGTATTCTGGCAGTTTGTGGTTCCTCTTTATTGTGGAGGTTCCTCGCTGTGGGCGGGGTTGGATGGGTGGCTTGTCAAGGTTTCCTGTATAGGGTAGTTTGTGTCGGTCTGCTGGTGGGTGGAGCTGGATTTCTTCTCTCTGGAGTGAAATGAAGTGTCCAGTAGTGAGTTTTGAGATGTCTGTGGGTTTGGTGTGACTTTGGGCAACCTGTATATTGAAGCTCAGGGCTATGTTCCTGTGTTGCTGGAGAATTTGCGTGGTATGTCTTGCTCTGAAACTTGTTGGCTCTTGGGTGGTGCTTGGTTTCAGTGTAGGTATGGAGGCTTTTGGATGAGCTCTTATTGATTAATGTTCCCTGGAGTCAGGAGTTCTCTGGTGTTCTCAGGTTTTGGATGTAAACCTCCTGCCTCTGGTTCAGTCTTATTCTTACAGTAACCTCAAGACTTCTCCCTCTGTTATTTCCAGCAACAAATCCTGATGCAGAGACCCGAAGGAAGAGGTCTTTTACACCAATTTATTTTGGTATCTTGAAGACTTGACTCCCAGAAAACACTTGTTTCTAAAAAATCCAATATAGACTTGAAGAGTTGCTTCAAAAGAGGATTCCTAGGTATGGACGCTGCCCCGCAGGAGACCACAGCAGACCCGCGCATGGAATCCGTAAAATGCGTTGGTGTCTCTCCCACTGTTCTTTTCTCCTTGCAGTTAATCGTTAATGTATATAAATCTTCATTTACCTCTATTTAACTTTGCATATCTATTCTTTCTTTCTTTTCCTCTCAATATATTTGTTAGTTTTGTTTTCATTGTTTTATTCCCCACTTAGCACCTTGCTTTAGTTTTGTTTTCCAGTTTGTGCTTAAGTTAGTTTGTTCTTAACAGGTAAATATAATTTTTGATTTCTTTTGTTCACTGGATCAGTCTACTGTACTTTACTTTTGTTGGACTGCTTTCACTTTGCTCATGGGTATATATGTATATGTGTATATTTCATTGTTTTAATTATTAATTGCCTGATTTTGTAACTGCTAGTTGTCTGGGGTTCATCTTGGTTTCTCATTTTTAGATATTTGTTTTACTCTCCCTTAATGCCATAACAAATCACTTGTGGAATCTTTGTTCCTGACCTGAGGTCAAACCTCGAACCTTTGAAGTGGAAGCACTGACTCAAAAACCCTAGACCACTAGAGAACTAACCCTAGGGAGTATCAAATAGAGAGAACTCACACAAAGGAAACCATTTGAATCCAAGACCCAGCATCACCAAACACCAGTAGCACCGTGTGCAGGATGCCTCATCTAAACAACAAACAAAACAAAAATACAAACCCAATCAGCAGCAGACAGGATCACCACCTCACTCAGCCTTACCCATCAGAGGAAAAACAAACAAACAGAAACTCAGCACAAACCACTGGACCAATCTTAGGAGAGCATAAACAAAAAGGAAGAAAGAATTCAACCTTCTTCAAGGAAAGAATTCAACTTTCCTTGAAGCCTGAGAAAAGGAGACCTCAAACACAATAACTTAAAAAAAGAAAGAAAGAAAGAAAAGGCAGAGAAATACTGCACAGATGAAGGAACAAACTGGAAACACAGAAGTCCAAATAAATGAAGATGAAACAGGCAAACTACCTGAAAAAGGATTCAGAATAGTGATAGTAAAGACGATAAAAACCCCTGAAAACAGAGTGGAGAAGAGGGAAGAATCAATTAACAAAGACCTAGAAGAATTAAAGAATAAGCATACAGAGACAAACAACACAATTACTGAAATTAAAAATACTCTAGAAGGAATCAGTACCAGAATATCTGAAGCAATTCACTTCCAGCAGTGAGCTGGAAGATAAAATGATGAAAATTACTTCTGAAGAGCAGAATAAAGTAAAAAGAATGAAAAGAGCTGAGGGCAGTCTCAGAGACCTCTGAGATCATATAAAACACACCAACATTTGAATTTTAGGGGTCTCAGGAGAAGAAGAGAACAAGAAAGGGCATGAGAAAAAAAATTTGAAGAGATTATAGTTGAAAATTTCCTCAGCATGGAAAAGGAAACAGCCAAGCAAGTCCAAGAGGCACAAAGAGTCCCATACAGGATAAATCTAAAGAGAAACACGCCAAGACACTTACTAATCAAACTAAGAAAGACTAAACACAAAGAAGGAAAATTAAAAGCAGCAAGGGAGAAGCAGCAAGTAACATACAAGGGAAACCCCATATGCTTAACAGCTGATTTTTCAGCAGAAACTCTGCAGGCCAGAAGGGAATGGCTGGATATACTTAAAGTACTGAAAGGGAAAAATCTACAATCAAGATTACTGTACCCAGCAAGGGTCAAAACTGATGGAGAAATCAAAAGCTTTTCAGACAAGCAAAAGTTAAGAGAATTCAGTACCACCAAACCATCTTTACAACAAATGTTAAACAGACTTATATAGTCAAAAAATACAAGAGAAGAAAAAAGATCTACAAAACCAACCCCAAACAATGAGAAAATGGCCATAAGAACATATATATCAACAATTACTTTAAATGTAAATGGATTAAGTGCTCCAACCAAAAGACACAGACTGGCTAAATGGATACAAAATCAAGACCCATACATATGCTGTCTATAAGAAACCCACTTCAGAACTCAAGATACATATAGGCTGAAAGTGAGAGGATGGAAAAATATATTCCAGCAAATGGGAAGCAAAAGGAAGCTGAAGCAATCCTCATATCAGACAAAATAGATCTTAAAATAAAGAAGATTACGAGAGATAAGGAAGGACAGTACATAATGATCGAGGGATCAATCCAAGAGGAAGACATAACATTTGTAACTGTCTATGCACCCAACATAGAAGCACCTTAATATATAAGACAAACACTAACAGACATAAAAGGAGAAACTGACAGTAACACAATAATAGTAGGAGACTTTAACACCCCACTCACACCAATGGACAGATCATCAAAACAAAATTAATAAGGAAACATAAGTCTTAAATGATACATTAGATGAGATGGATTTTACTGATATCTTCAGGACATTCCATCCAAATGCATAAGAATACACCTTCTTCTCAAGTGCACATGGAACATTCTCCAGGATAGACCACATCTTGGGTTACAAATCAAATCTCAGCAAATTTAAGAAAACTGAAATTGTATCAAGCATCTCCTCTGACCACAATGCTATGAGACTAGATATCAATAACCAGAAAAAAGCCGTGAGAAACACAAACACATGGAGATTAAATAACACGTTTCTAAATAACCATCAGGCTACTGAAGAAATAAAAAAAAAATTCTAGAAACAAATGACAATAAAAACATGACAACTCAAAACCTATGGGATGCAGCAAAAGCAGTTCTAAGAGGGAAGTTTATAGCAATACAATCCTACCTCAAGAAACAAGAAAAACATCTAATAGAAAAATTAACTTTACACCTAAAGCAACTGGAAAAAGAAGAAGGAAAAAAAAAAAACACCCCAAAATTAGTAGAAGGAAAGAAATCATAAAGATCTGAGCAGAAATAAATGAAAAAGAAATGAAAGAAACAATAGTAAATATTAATAAAACTAAAAGCTGGTTCTTTGAGAAGATAAACAAAACTGACAGACCCTTAACCAGACTCATCAAGGAAAAAAAGAGAGGAGAATCAAATCAACAAAATTAGAAACGAAAAAGGAGAGGTTACAACAGACAATGCAGAAATACAAAGGATTATATATAAGACACTATTATGAACAACTATATGGCAATAAAATAGATACCCTGGAAGAAATGGACAGATGCTTAGAAAAGTTCAATCTTCCAAGACTGAACCCGGAAGAAATAGAAATTATAAACAACCCAATTACAAGCACTGAAAGTGAAGCTGTGATAAAAAATCTCCCCCAAAACAAAAGCCCAGGACCAGATGGCTTCACAGGAGAATTCTGTCAAACATTTAGAGAAGAGCTAATGCCTATCCTTCTAAAACTCTTTCAAAAAATTGCAGAGGAAGGAACACTTCCAAATTCTTTCTATGAAGTCACCGTCACCCTAATATGAAAACCAGACAAAGACAACACACAAAAAAGAAAACTACAGGCCAATATCACTGATGAACATAGATGTAAAAACCTCAACAAAATTTTAGCAAACAGAATTCAGCAACACATCAAAAAGCTTATACACCATGATCAAGTTGTGTTTATTCCAGGGATGCAAGGATTCTTCAACATACAGAAATCAATCAACGTGATACACCGTATTAACAAAATGAAAGATGAAAACCATACGATCATCTCAATAGATGCAGAAAACGCCTTTGACAAAATTCATCACCTATTTATGATTAAAACTCTTCAAAAAATGGGCATAGAAGGAACCTACTTTAACATAGTAAAGGCCATATATGGTAAGTCTACAGCGAACATTATTCTCAATGGTGAAAAACTGGAAACATTCTCCATAATATCAGGAACAAGACAAGGGTGTCCACTTTTGCCACTATTATTCAACATAGTTCTGGAAGTCCTAGCTACAGCAATCAGAGAAGAAAAAGGAATAAAAAGAATCCAGATTGGAAAAGAAGAAGTAAAACTCTCACTGTTTCCAGATGACATGACACTGTACATAGTTAGTTAGTTCAGTCACTCAGTCATGTCTGACTTTTTGCATAGAAAACCCTAAAGATAGTATCAGAAAATTACTAAAGCTAATCAGTGAATTTAGCAAAGTTGAGGGATATAAAATCATTACACAGAAATAACTTGCATTTCTCTATACAAACAATGAAAAATCAGAAAGAGCAATTAAGGAATCAATCACATTCACAATTGCAACAAAAAGAATTAAATATCCAGGAATAAGCTTACCTAAGGAGGTGAAAGGACTGTACACAGAAAACTATATGACACTAATGAAAGAAATCGAAGTGAAGTGAAGTGAAGTGAAAATTGCGACCCCATGGACTCCATATTCCATGGGATTCTTCAGGCCAGAGTACTGGAGTGGGAAATCTTTCCCTTCTCCAGGGGATCTTCCCAACCCAGGGGTCAAACCCAGGTCTCCCGCATTGCAGGCAGATTCTTCATCAGCTGAACCATAAGGGAAGCCCAAGAATACTGGAGTGGGTAGCCTATCCCTTCTCCAGCAGATCGTCCCAACCCAGGGATAGAACCGGGGTCTTCTGCATTGCAGGCAGTTCAGTTCAGTTTGGTCGCTCAGTCCTGTCCAACTCTTTGTGACCTCATGAACCGCAGCACACCAGGCCTCCCTGCCCATCACCAACTCCCAGAGTTTACCCAAACTCATGTCCATTGAGTAGGTGATGCCATCCAACCATCTCATCCTCTGTCATCCCCTTCTCCTCCTGCCCTCAATCTTTCCCAGCATCAGAGTCTTTTCAAATGAGTCAGCCCTTCGCATGAGGTGACCAAAGTATTGCAGTTTCAGCTTCAACATTAGTCCTTCCAATGAACATCCAGGACTGATCTCCGTTAGGACTGCAGGCAGATTCTTTACCAACTGAGTGATGAGGCAAGCTATCAGGGAAACAAATGGAGAGATATTCCATGTTCCTGGGTAGGAAGAATCAATATTGTGAAAATGACTATACTACCAAATGCAACCTACAGATTTAATACAATCTGTATCAAATTACCAATGGCATTTTTCACAGAACTAGAACAAAATATTTCACAGTTCATATGGAAACAGAAAAGATCCCAAATAGCCAAAGTAGTCTTGAGAAAGAAGAATGCAGCTGGAGTAATCAAGCTTCCTGGCTTCAGCTTATACTACAAAGCTACAGTCATCAAGACAGTATGTTACTGGCAAAAAACAAACAAACAAACAAACACAGAAATATAGAATAATGGAACAAGATAGAAATCCCAGAATAAACCCGTATACCTATAGATACCTTTTTTTGACAAAGGAGGCAAGAATATACAATGGGGTAAAGACAACCTCTTCAATAATTGGTGCTGGGAAAACTGGACATGTAAAAGAATGAAATTAGAATACTTCCTAACACCATACAAAATGAGAAACTCAAAATGTATTAAAGACCTAAATGTAAGACCGGAAACTATAAAACTCGTACAGGAAACCATAGGCAGAACACTCAATGACATAACTGAAAGCAAGATCCTCTATGACCCACTTGCTAGAGTAATGGAAATAAAAACAAAAGTAAACAAGAGGGACCTGATTAAACTTAGAAGCTTTTGCACAGCAAAGAAAACTATAAGCAAGGTGAAAAGACAACCCTCAGAATGGGAGGAAATAATTGCAAATGAAACAACTGGCAAATAATTAATTTCCAAAATATACAAGCAACTCATACAACTCAAAACCAGAAGAACAAACAACCCAATCAAAAAGTGGGAAAAAGACCTAAACAGACATTTCTCCAAAGAAGACATACAGATGGCTAACAAACACATGAAATGATGCTCAACATTGCTCATTATTAGAGAAATGCAATTCAAAACCACAATGAGATATCACCTCACACTGGTCAGAATGGCCCTCATCAAAAAGTCTACAAACAATAAATGCTGCAAAGGGTGTGGAGAAAAGGAAACACTCTTGCACTGTTGGTGGAAATGTAAGTTGATATAGCCACTATGGAAGATGGTATGGAGATTCGTGGGAAAAAAAAAAAAAAAGGAATAAAGGTCACCAAATGACCTAGCAATCCTATTCCTAGGCATATACCTTGAGGAAACCAAATTGAAAGAGACACCTTGTTCACTGCCCACTATTTACAATAGCTAGAACATGGAAGCAATCTAGATATTCATCAACAGATGAATGAATAAAGAAATTGTGGTATATATACACAATGGAATATTGCTCAGCTATAAAAAGGAACACATTTGAGTCAGTTCTAATGAGGTGGATGAACCTAGAACCTATTATACAGAGTGACGGGAGTCAGAAAGAGAAAGGTAAATACCATATCCTAACACATATATACAAATCTAGAAAAATGGTACTGAAGAATTTATTTACATGGCAACAGGGGAGAAACACACATAAAGAATAGACTTATGGACATGGGGAGAGAGGAGGAGAGGGTAAGATGTATGGAAAGAGTAACTTGGAAACTTACATTACCATATGTAAAATCGATAGCCAACAGGAATTTGCTGCATGGTTCAGAAAACCCAAACAGGGGCTCTGAATCAACCAAGGGGGTGGGATGGGGCGGTAGACGGGAGGGAGGTCCAACAGGGAGGGGAATATGCATACCTATCACTGATTCATGTTGAGGTTTGACAGAAAGCAGCACAATTCTGTAAAGCAGTTATCCTTTAATAAAAGATAAATTAATTAAAAAAACTCAACATTTAAAAGAAAACAACAAGGAAATACTACTGCACACCTATTAGAATAGCCAAACCTGGAACACTGAAAACATTAAATGCTGGAAAGGATGTGGAGCAACTGAAACTCTTTCATTGTTGGTAGGAATGTAAGACAGTACAGCACTTTGGAAGACAGTTTGTTGGTTTCTTTAGAAACTAAACATGCTGTCACCATATGATCCAGCAGTCACACTCCTTGATGTTTAATCAATTGAGAAGAAAACTTTAAAAAACACATCAAAAACCAGCACATGAATGTTTCAGTTCAGTTCAGTTCAGTCGCTCAGTTGTGCCTGACTCTTTGCAACCCCGTGAATTGCAGCACTCCAGGCCTCCCTGTCCATCACAAACTCCCGGAGTTTACTCAAACTCATGCCCATTGAGCCGGTGATGCCATCCAGCCATCTTATCCTCTGTCGTCCCCTTCTCCTCCTGCCCCCAATCCCTCCCAGCATCAGGGTCTTTTCCAATAAGTCAGCTCTGCGCATGAGGTGGCCAAAGTGTTGGAGTTTCAGCTTCAGCACCAGTCCTTCCAATGAACACCCAGGACTGATTTCCTTTAGGATGGACTGGTTGGATCTCCTTGCAGTCCAAGGGACTCTCAAGAGTCTTCACCAACACCACAGTTCAAAAGCATCAATTCTTCGGCGCTCAGCTTTCTTCACCGTCCAACTCTCATGTCCATACGTGACCACTGGAAAAAACCACAGCCTTGACTAGACGGACCTTTGTTGGCAAAGTAATGTCTCTGCTTTTTAATATGTTATCTAGGTTCCAAATACGAAAAGGAGTACATCAAGGCTGTATATTGTCACCCCGCTTATTTAACTTATATGCAGAGTACATCATGAGAAACGCTGGGCTGGAAGAAGCACAAGCTGGAATCAAGATTGTCGGGAGAAATATCAATAACCTCAGATATGCAGATGACACCACCCTTATGGCAGAAAGTGAAGAGGAACTAAAAAGCCTCTTGTTGAAAGTGAAAGAGGAGAGTGAAAAAGTTGGCTTAAAGCTTAACATTCAGAAAACTAAGATCATGGCATCTGGTCCCATCACCTCATAGGAAATAGATGGGGAGACAATGGAAAGTGTGTCAGACTTTATTTCTTTGGGCTGCAAAATCACTGCAGATGGTGATTGCAGCCATGAAATTAAAAGACGCTTACTCCTTGGAAGGAAAGTTATGACCAACCTAGATAGCATATTAAAAAGCAGAGACATTACTTTTCCAACAAAGGTCCATCTGGTCACAGCAGCTTTATTCATCATTGCCAAAATTTGGAAGCAGACAAAATGTCCTTTAGTTGACGAACGGATAAATGGTACCTCCAGATAATGAAATATTATTGTTGCTGCTCAGTCGCTAAGTGGTGTCCGACTCTTTGCAGCTGCATGGGCTGCAGCACGCCAGGCTCCTCCGTCTTTCACTATCTCCCAGAGTCTGCTCAAATGCATGTCCACTGGGTTGGTGATGCTCTCTGACCGTCTCATCCTCTGCTCCTTCCTTCTCCTCCTGCCTTCAACTTTTCCCAGCATCAAGTTCTTTTCCAGTGAGTCAGCTCTTCACATTAGGTGGCCAAAATATTGGAGCTTCAGTTTCAGTATCAGTCCTTCCAATGAATATTCAGCGTCGATTTCCTTTAAGATTGACTAGTTTGTTCTCCTTGCAGCCCAAGGGACTCTCGAGAGTCTTCTCCAGTACCACAGTTTGAAAACATCAATTCTTTGGTGCTCGGCCTTCATATGAGTGGGTGCATGCTTTAGTCATGTCCTACTCTTTGTGATCTCATGGACTGTAGTCCGCCAGGCTCCTCTGTCCATGGGATGCTCCAGGCAAGAATACTGGAGTGGGTTACCATGCCCTCCTCCAGGGGATCTTCCCAATTCAGGCACACTCAGGTCTCCCTCATTGCAGGAAGATTCTTTACTGCCTGAGCCACCAGGGAAGCACATAAACAATGACAGATTGAAGGGAATGTTAAGGCTCTATTTGATCAGCTGTACTTGGTGTGTCCCACAGAACAGTGACTCAGAGATGGAGGCGGGAATGGTATTTCCAAATTTATGTTTGGGAAAACCGGGACTGATGGTACTATTAGCTCCATACACACTTCATCACTCACTCTCATCGCCATGACCTAAAGCAGATGGAATCTAAGATACCATGTTGCAGTGGAGAAAAGTATATAAAAAATGGAACCACAGTGAATTTATTTCAGATAGTAAAGGTTCAAGCACAAGACCAAATGTATCATAAAAGGAAGGACAGTAGCAATTAGATGAATCAAAAATATTGAGTCCAGGGACTTCCCTGGTGGTCCAGTGGCTAAAACTCCATGTTCCCAATGCAGGGAGCATAGGTTCGATCCCTGGTCAGGGAGCTAGATTCTACACACCACAACTGAAGAGGCTGCATGCTGCAATGAAGGTAAAACATTCCATATGCTGCAACTAAGACCTAGGGAAGCTAAATAAGTTTTAAAATAAGTTTTAAGAAAAATTAAAAAACATATTGAGTCCATTTTTACTAAGTAAGTATATTGAGTATGTTATATGATTGCAGAGAAATGTTACAAGGTGGTGAAATGTGCTGAAGGAAAATATTATTGTAACACAACGTTTAAACACTTCAGATAAACAAGGACCATAACCATCATTTTATTCCAAGGAAACTATGCACGCTATGGACAGAAGTGGCCCTTATTTTTCTCATGTAATTGGCTCTCTTTTTGTCATGTTATTCTGCCAACTACAGAAGCCCACGGAGAAGCTTCCTGAAGGTTTGAAGCAGACTGAGTCTGCACTCCCAGAGCCTGGTTAATTTTCCAAGTGGAAACAACTTGCTTGACTTATAAAAATTTGTTACAACACACTCCTAACCTGTAGAGTAGGCAACTGTGACAATTCCCATAATTATAATACCGTGTAATGGGATCTAAAGTCGGAAATATTTTGGTTCATGTTACATAAATGGCAAGAGAACAGTAGGGGTTCAGCTCTGTACTCACTGTTACAAAATCACCAGCAGCAGAAATAATGGCTGTATTTCATTATTATCATTTTTGGTCTCACTGTTAGCGATCTTAAGCAGAAAGTCATTTAAGCACATATTAGACAATTTATAATTTCTTATGACTTATAATAAAGGATTACATTTGCATTATTTTCCCAAGTGTGTCAAGAAAAACTAAATGTAGACTTGTTTACTCATGGCTAGCAATTTAATACAAAACAAAGGAAAACTTGTTCTCCTCAAGCATCAAGGAACAAAACTTTCCAGTGCCCACTGTGGTTCACTCTGAAAAATAGTGTGTTTACATCAATAAAAATTAGGCTACAATATTGTAAAGTAATTAGCCTCCAACTAATGAAAATAAATGAAAAAAAAAAAAACCAAAAAACTAGACTACTGTTCTGATGACTGTTTCTCAGGAGCGATAGACTGCTCATCACAGCCTCACTCCCGGTGAGGCGCATCTGGAGGAGATGAACCTGCGGCGCCTGCTCTGATGAGGGAGGAATTGCATTGTTCGCTCCGATGACTGTGGGGTGCACCCCGCTCTCTGGCCTTGCTCTCACCGGAGGAGCAGCTCCTACTGCCCAGTGGCTCAGTGGTGAAGGGTCTGCCTGCCAAGCAGGAGACGTGTGTTCAGTTGCTGAGTAGATCCCCTGGAGGAGGGAATGGCAATCCCCTCGAGTATTCTTGCCTGGGAAATGCCTGTGGACAGAGGAGCCTGGCACGTTATAGTCCGTGAGGCCCGCAAAAGTCGGACACAGCTGAGCGACTAACGCTCTCACTTTGAATGAGCGACCACAAGGCAAAAGGAGGCACTGAATCACGTCCACAGACCACCAGCGTTCACAGCCTCAGCGGGACTGGGCTGTGAAGTCACCCGGCCCTGGGACCAAGGGCGTGAGATGAAGAGGAGGAGCAACGAGGGCCTTGTGTCCTCTGCCGTCTGCCCTCAGGTAAGGACGTCTGTCTCTTTTCTACAGAACAACATTCGAAGTTCCTGCTGCAGTCGGGTCCCCAGCGTCGATTAGCTAACCTGGATTAGCCTGCCCCGCCCCCAGCTGCCACCCCTCCAAGGAAGCCCGCTCTCATTCAGGGACCACGTGGAACATCAGAGTTCTTCACGCATCGTGGGCATCTCCATCTCCTTACGGGTGGAGACCGCACCTCTGCAACGAGGAGCCCTCCATCGCACCTGCATGGAGTCAGGAACATGAAGCGTTTGTGAACCTAAAACCAATACGCCAAGATCCAGGGGCACAGTGTCAAGTATCAAGACTAACAACTTGGACTTCCCTGGTGGTCCAGTGCGTAAGCATCCACCTGTCGGTGCAGGGGACACAGGTTCAATCCCTGGTCTGGGAAGATCCCAGATGCTGCCGGGCAACTAAGCCCGAGTGCTACAGCTGCAATATGCTTCACAACAACAAAACAGAAGCCACCGCAATGAGAAGCCCTCCCACTCAGGGGAACTAGACAGTAGCCCCCTTGTTGCAGCAACTAGACAAAGCCTGAGTGCAGCAAGGAAGACCCAGCGCATCCAAAAGTAAAACAGACGTCAAAACCAAAAAAAAAAAAAAAAAAAAAAAAAGATTAACAAGTGGTCCATGCTGTAAGTCTTAAATCGCAAAACTCGAATTGTGCTATTGTGCTGACAAGCATGAATAACCCATTTATTGACTGCAGTGACCTATGCCAACAAGGGAGTTTAAAAATAAAATATTTTAATGATCTTTGCTGGGTGTTTATCTGCTTTTTAAAAGTAACTTTCTGTTAAATACTTTCTAATGATCAATAAACTGTGATGTTACTATCTTACATTCTTTACAACAGAAAAAATACATACACATAAAATATATGAAAATGGGAAAGTGCTTTTTTTAGAGTACTATGGTTATAGAAGGATTTGTATACCAGAGAAAGTGTGTATCATTTCCTAAGATGGTTTCACATTCATGAGGCAGTCAATATCTCATTCTCCAGCTGTCACTGGACCCCTGGGCATTTCTAATGCTTTTCTACATTTGATAATATGCTCAGTTGCTCAGTCATGTCTGACTCTTGATGACCCCATGGACTGTAGCCCACCAGGCTCCTCTGTCCATGGGATTCTCCAGGCAAGAATACTGGAGTGGGTTGCCATGCCCTTCTCCAGGGGATCTTCCTGACCCAGGAATTGAACTCCTGTCTCTTGCATCTCTTGCGCTGGCAAGGGGATTCTTTACCATTGCACTACCTAAGAAGCCTTAATATTATACTGGAAATTTAAGAACAAATCCCTGGTGTGACAGAATTGGAGGCTAAATGTAAATCTAACGGCTGTTCACACTAAGTCGACAAAGCCTCTCTTTACCATCCCCTCCAAAGCCATCCTGTCACTTGGAGCAGGGGCCACAGTCGTCACAATAAATAACCTGCAAGCCCTGCATCTCCTCACTCCTGCTCTCTCTCCCTGGCTCCAGACAGACAGCCTTGCTTGCTGAGCCCCTGCCTTGGAGTCTTTGCAGGTTCTGTTCCCTCTCCTGAGAACATGCTTCCACAAGTGTCCCCTCGTCTCTGGCACACATGGAACTCTTTCACTCCCAGAGGGGTACATGTAGCCATCTTCACAAACACTGTATCATCACCAGAAATTCCCTAAATTGCTTCCCTGCTTGTTTTGTTCACAGCATTTAATGACATTGTCTCTTCGGTTTCCTTTGTTTAAAGATTTATTAATCCCCCATCTTCTCTTTCTCCCTACCAGACCTTGCACTTCATGAGGACAGGTTTTGATTGCTTATCCAATGCTTGCAACCCTAGGACCTACACAAGCGCCTTGTATGCAATCAGTTTGTTTAAAATGGAGTATAGATGCTTTACAATATTGTGTTCATTTCTAGCATGCAGCAGAGTGAATCAGTTCTACGTATACATAAATCCCCTCCTTTCTGGGTTTCCTTCCCACTTAAACCACCACGGAGCCCTGAGGAGGGTTCCCTGTGCTGTACAGTAGGTTCTCATGAGCTTATCTGTTTTATGCATAGTAATGGGGCCGAGGGTTAATTTCATATCAAGGGATATATCCCTTTTTTTTTTTTTCTATTTAATAATATCTGCCTCTGAAGTTGCATCTTAAAATGTGAGTTATCACCAGCCCAGCAACTGAGACCGACCATGATCATTCTGCCTGAGGCTCTGAGTGTCTCCCACATTCTCCTGTGGTCCACGCTGAAATGGGGCAGCACAAAGCCTTACTAGTAAAATTTCAGCACCCAATTCTTGTGACTCAGCCCTGACAGTACATTGAAAGTCAGCCTCAGTGCTATAGATGGAATTGTTTCAAAGGCTGAATTCGGTAATCAGAACCAATATTCAATCAATACAGTATTTAAACAAAAAGTGGGTACTCTCATCTCCTCACAAATATGTTTTTATTGGTTCTTCTCTTTTTAAAATCTTTGTCCTATTTACTTCAGTACTACAAAGTGGACATTAAGCCATTTATTTGGAAGGCTATTTTCTTTTTCATATCATTTTAAATTGTCTTATGAAACAATATCATGTTTACTCAAACAAACCAAATGTTATAGTCAAAACAGTTTAAACTGGTGTTTATTTTAAAATAGTTTCTGCTCTGTTCTCCAGCTGATTCACCTGACTTTGCTTCTTACCCATCAACATAATTGACATTTTGGACAAATTTAGTTGTGGTTCTGGATTTCCAGGGAAACTTTTTATGTAAATATACAAACCCAGAATTATTCCAACTATGGAGATGATATCATTAGAGTGCACACATAATGTGACTTTTAGATATCTTCCACTTGGATTTAGTGTCAAGATGTCTGTCTAGATAAAAAAGAAGGATCTTTAAACAAAGCAATCTGCGTTTCACCCTGAAAGTGCACCAACTAATTTTTTTGAGCACATACAAATTATCTACAACTTATGTTTGCTTTCCCGAGCTAAAAAGTGTCTTTTACTTTATTGCTTGATTCTTCTGTGACTCCTAATCTTATTTTTATTATATTATGGTTTTCTTGTTCTAAAACACTTATTTCTTTGTGGAGACCAGCATTCAGGTATTATAGTTTCAGCTCTGTTCTAGGTGGTTTCTGTTCTTTTGTTCACACAAGGCCAAACATTTCTGAGAGTTTTCAAAGAAGAGATCAGAGTTCATTGAAAAGCAGCATTTTCTGTGATAAAACAGCACATATTAAAGATGTGAAGAAAAAGTAACGGGGGGGGGGGGGAACTAAACTCAGGTCACGAGAAAAATGAGAAAATCAATCAATGGCTGAGCTTTCTTTTTCCTTAGACTTTTCTGGTCTCAAAAAATATCAGAATATATGTGGATCCAAAGGCAGATGACAATGTGGTGAAAGGTGGATGTTTGAATGTACTAAAGTCAAGGATGACATTAGTGGTTAAGATGAGTGCATCTAAGAAAGGATTTATTTCCCATGCTTCCATACTGATTAATGATTGAAACTGTGCACACTTGAAAATCGATTCTGGGACAGGGGTAAAGACATGCATTTCTGAAAAACACTGCAACTTCAGGCAGGGAAGATACACCTAGAGGCACAGTTACAACTTTTCCTCTCTTTTGAAACAGTTTGTGCAAACACTTTGCTGTTTTAATACAATTTTAATCAATATCAGATCACCACTGCAGGGTTAAAAGTTAATTTAATTAGATATTTCTTCTCTGATATACAGTTTCAAAGATGACTTTACCTTTTAGTTCATTACATTGTTTCATTAGTAGAAAAACATCAAAATTTGATTCTGTGTTACCTTGTTCAGCTCAAAAATGCATAGTAAAAAAAAAATGCATAGCATTTGTAGTAATTTATTTTTGAAAATGGATTTCCCTGGTGCTCAGTGGTAAAGAATCTGCCTGCCAATGCAGGAGATGCAGGTTCAATCCCTGGGTTGGGAAGATCCCCTAGAGGAGAGCATGACAACCCACTCCAGTATTCTTGCCTGGAGAATCCCATGGACAGAATAGCCTGATATGCTACAGTCCATGGGGTCATGAGTTGGACGCAATTTAGTGACTAAGCAATCACCACCAATATTGAAAATAGAAACAAACTCCCTAGAGCAAAAAAGTTAACGTATTCATTTGGTATTGATTCTGAAGCAAACTAGTATAGCCACTATGGAGAATAGTGTGGAGATTCCTTAAAAAACTGGAAATAGAACTGCCATACGACCCCGCAATCCCACTCCTGGGCATACACACCGAGGAAACCAGATCTGAAAGAGACACGTGTACCCCAATGTTCATCGCAGCACTGTTTATAATAGCCAGGACATGGAAGCAACCTAGATGCCCATCAGCAGACGAATGGATAAGGAAGCTGTGGTACATATACACCATGGAATATTACTCAGCCATTAAAAAGAATTCATTTGAATCAGTTCTAATGAGATGGATGAAACTGGAGCCCATTATACAGAGTGAAGTAAGCCAGAAAGAAAAACACCAATAAAGTATACTAAGGCATATATATACGGAATTTAGAAAGATGGTAATGATGACCCTCTATGCAAGACAGAAAAAGAGACACAGATGTATAGAACAGACTTTTGGACTCTGTGGGAGAAGGCGAGGGAAGGACGATCCGAGAAAATAGCATTGAAACATGCATATTACCAATTGTGAAACAGATCGCCAGCCAACGTTGGATGCATGAGACAAGTGCTCGGGGCTGGTGCACTGGGATGACCCAGAGGGATGGGATGGAGAGGGAGGTGGGAAGTGGGGTTCAGGATGGGGAAGAGATATAAATCCATGGCTGATTCATATGAATGTAGGGCAAAAATCACTACAATATTGTAAAGTAATTAGCCTCCAAGTAACATAAATAAATGAAAAAATAAATAAGTTTAAAAAAATGAAAAAAAAAAAAAAAACACCCAAATCAAGTTAAGTTGTAAAAAAACCATAAAAATAGCAGTTAGGGAGGAGAAAATGATGATCAGGTGAAGAAGGCTTTGCATAAAAAGTAATTAAAATATGATTACAAAATTAAAAAAAATTAATTCATTTCAAAGTATCATCCATAATTTAAGCCACAATTGTGGAATTCACAAATAATATGTTGACATCATGAGATGTACTTATGTAGAAATAGACTTATTTCAGTACGAAACAAAAAACCAGTAGGCATGCACAAAAATATTAAATGTGAATGATAAAAGAATATATTAGAATGTATTAGAATAAAATCCTTCAACTATAACCTGCTGAGATGTGTGTCTTGCAAGCCTTCCCTAACAGGATTAAGCCAGAGAAGCTGAGCTCATGCAAGCAGACAGAGTGTTAATAGATGGTGGTGAATTCACTTAACCTGAAAATGGAACATTAAACACCAACGTCTAACATATCTTTGGTACAATTACATAACAAATTAGATAATGATTTTAAAATGCATATTATTGTGTGGTACACAGCAAGCACTCAGTAAATAGCAGCAGTTGTTATTAGGGAGATGAATGCGAGTAAGAGGACCATTGCCATCCGTGAGGCTCAGTTATTTCTTTTCGAGACTCACTTCTTAAAAGAGTAACTCCAAGGCTTCCCTGGCGGCTCAGGGGTGAGGAACCCACGCGCCAAGGCAGGAGACATGGCGTCCATCCCTGGTCCAGGACGATCCCGCATTCTGTGGGCGCACCTAAGCCTATGGCCACAACTACTGAGCACGCACACCGCGGAGCCCGGGCGCCGCACCTTCCGAGCCCACGTGCGGCGAGCACGGAAACCTGCGCGCCCCAAAAAGAGAAGCCACTGCAGTGAGGAGCCCTGCACTGCGACTAGAGAGGAGCCCCCATTCGCTGCACCTGAGAAAAGCCCGCACGGCAACAAAGACCCAACACAGCCATCAATAAATAAATACGTACATTTTTTTTTCTTAAAATCTAACTCCAAAGATCCATGCATGGTTTTGACCCTGTTTAGTTCTGCCTCATCACAGAACTGTTAATATTTAATGGAAGCAACACAAGGAGTGAAATCAGTTCACTGAAACCTGTTTGTGAGGCCTTTCTCATAATCTGCAGGACGTCAGAACTTGCACATATTTGACTGACTGGATTCTGCTGCTTCACACAACAACTCAAATAGGTCCAATCACACTCTGCAGTAAAAACATGTCAAGGGGTTCATAAATGGGGTGTCCCATCTGCCCACTGGAATGTACACTTCATGGGATGGGAACCTGTCTGGCCCATCACACAGTATTTCCTTAATAAATACTGGTGTGGCCTTTTCCACCACGTTTCTTGTTTTTGGACTTGCACTTGTCTCACATTGAAAACAAAGTGTTACTTGCCCTTTTCCCTGTTTTGCTTTATTTACCACAACAAAACTCCTCTCTAAGTCTTCTATTCTTAAATTCTTTATCATATCCAGACCTTCCTATAAAGAGCCTTAGTTGGCATATTCAGAGCTAACAACTAAATAAAAATTAGGGAAGAAAATATTTTTTTCTCCCAATGCAAGGGGCCTGGGTTCAATCCCTGCTCAGGAAACTAGATCCCACATGCCACAAACAAGATCAGGTGCAGAAAAATAAATATTTAAAAAATACATAATAGCTTCTTTTTTATGAGATTATTTCAGAAACATTTTAGACCCATGATACTGTATTTTCATATGTATGTAAAATGATTTTACAATAATTGATGCTATAGCTTTGTAGAGCATGATGTTGAGAATAATACTCACCAAAGACCGGATAGGTCTTAAGTGATATGACATTGCTGAATTTACCACAGTCCAATACTGGTCTTCCATTTTGTCTGTATTACAGTAGTAAAATGTACAAATAAAAGCATAAGGGTACCACACTAAAAATAAAATAACTAAGTTCTGTGGTCAAGAAACCATGGTCAAAGTCCCTCTGTAGTTTCTCTGGACCTGGAGCTTCCCCAGGGCCCACATGGGCCCCAGCCCCACTCCAGCTCCTCAGGACGTCATGCTTCCTCACCCCCTGCCAGCTTTTCAGATGAATTCAGGAACCCTCCTGCAACCCCTCCTAACAGTCATGAGCAACAGTGCAACTGAGGTGAGTATGTGATGTGTTTACATTTTTAAAGATAAAGTTACCAATGCCAATAAACTATCAAGTATATGAATCTTCAAGACAAGACTTCAAAATGTGTGAAATTGTGAGTGCTATGTTTCTGAAATTTGACAAACTATCCAAGACCGCCATCACAGCATAGATTTCATGTTCTGTTGAAGGGAAGGGATATTTTTATAAATAATTGAAAACAGTGATTTTGCTAAAATGAAGATAATACAAGTTTACAAAATATGACTCAATTTTTTTCCATGTAAATATTACTTTCCCTTTAATAGATCACCTCAATTTGTTCAATGAAAATTATATTACTTCAACATTATCTTTAAAATTAAAAGATAAATTATAATGAAAAATATAGAGAAATCGGAATGACTTAAATTAAGCTGAATTTAAATACTTTTGAAGATATAATTAAATCTTATTCATTTTTATAAAGATAAGACTAATGCTTATCTAGTTTGATAAGTTTACCTGCCAAAATAAATTACAGATGCAACACTCCACTCATATTTCATCTAAAGTTACCAGTTTGAGAATGGTGCTAATTGTTTAATATGGTAAAATGTTTGTAAAGTATTGATCCTTTAAGACTGTATGAATTCTATGATAATTTTGGGGAAATTGATACTTTTATTCTACTCGCACTTTTCCATTTTGTTGGCATTTTCCATTACTTCTTTCAGAACAACTCAATTGCTTTATTTATACAGATCCTGTGCCTTTCCTGTGGACATTGTTCCTAAGCATTTTATTACTGCTGTATGTATCATGGAAAAACTGTTTCCCAATTCTATTTCTAGACATGCCTTGCTATCCTAGAGATAAGCTATTGATTTTTGTGCTTATAGCTTTTGTCAACTTTCAGTTCAGTTCAGTTCATTTCAGTTGCTCAGTCGTGTCCAACTCTTTGCGACCCCATGAATCGCAGCACGCAAGGCCTCCCTGTCCTCAAACTCATGTCCATCGAGTCGGTGATGCCATCCAACCAGCTCATCCTCTGTCGTCCCCTTCTCCTCCTGCCCCCAATCCCTCCCAGCATCAGGGTCTTTTCCAATGAGTCAACTCTTCGCATCAGGTGGCCAAAGTATTGGAGTTTCAGCTTCAGCATCAGTCCTTCCAATGAACATCCAGGACTGATCTCCTTTAGGGTGGACTGGTTGGATCTCCTTGCAGTCCAAGGGACTCTCAAGAGTCTTCTCCAAGACCACAATTCAAAAGCATCAATTCTTTGGTGCTCAGCTTTCTTCATAGTCCAACTCTCACATCCATACATGACTACTGGAAAAACCATAGCCTTGACCAGACGGACCTTTGTTGGCAAAGTAATGTCTCTGCTTTTTAATATGCTGTCTAGATTGGTCATAACTTTCCTTCCAAGGAGTAAGTGTCTTTTAATTTCACGTTGAGTGTAGCAGTTGTAATAAATTGACAAAGTGAAGGTGAAAGTCACTCCATCCTGTCCAATTCTTTGCAACCGCATGGACTATACAGTCCATGGAATTCTCCAGGCCAGAATACTCGGGTGGGTAGCCATTCCCTTCTCCAGGGGATCTTCCCAACCCATGAATCAAATCCAGGTCTCCTGCACTGCAGGCAGATTCTTTACCAGCTAAGCCACAAGGGAAGCCCAAGTTCCAGTCTACTAATGTCTAATATTGATACAATTACACGTGCAATTACCTGTGTCAGATCTCTAGACATAGAATGGTTGAGAATGGTCTCTAAACATAGAAGATTAAATGGAGCAGACACCAGGTACACAAAAAAACTTTGCTTTGTGTAACCCTGCCCCATGGGAAATAGCACAGTTGAAAGGTAAGCCATAAGAGGATGCTCAGCACATAGACGGGGAAGGCAATGGCACCCCACTCCAGTACTCTTACCTGGAAAACCCCAGGGACGGAGGAGCCTGGTGGGCTGAAGTCTATGGGATCGCACAGAGTTCGACACGACTGAAGTGATGCTGCAGCAGCAGGTAGAGGACCCTCCTGCAATGCAGGAGACACAGGAGGCACAGGTTCCATCCCCGGGTCAGAAAGATCCCCCGGAGGAGGGCACAGCAACCCACTCCAGGATTCTTGCCTGGAGAATCCCATGGACAGAGGAGCCTCGTGGATTACAACCCATGGGGTCACGAAGAATCATACATGACTGAGAGACCAAGAACACACAGGAGGAAGTCTGAGTAAGTTACAATAGCCAATTGGGGTTGGCACATTGTACGTTAACCACTTTGGTCATGAGATTAACTCATATCAGTAGAAATCCAGTGTAAAGCATGTTAAAGATTACCTCAAAATAAAGTTAAGTCCTAGTGAAGCTATGAAAATCCATAGCTAAAGAAAATAAGCTACGAAATAAAATTAACGCTGTGTATGTTACATTTGAAAGTTAAGAGAGTCTTAAGAGTTCTCAACACAAACGGAAAATTTTTTTCCTATTTATTCAATGTTGTATTTATGTAAGATTGGATGTTCACTAATTTTTTTTTTGTGGTAATCATTTCATTATGTATGTACATTGACTTATTATGCTGTATATTTTAAAATTATACAGTCTCTATATGTCAATTGCACATCAATAAAAGTGAAAGACAAGTTTTTAAATTATGAAAATATACAAGTATATAGATATGACTTTAACACTTCTGATTACACCACAATGAAGATCCACACTGGGATCAGATATCCCTCTACACTTAGCCCTACATTCACATAATTATAACAACAAATTTATTCATCAGAATAGGATTAGCATCAGCCTAAAAGTCAGGGAACTTGGTGGTGATTCATGCTCCTCTAGAGGAACTTGTTTGATAATCGACAGACACTGGTAAATCCCTTTCTCAGGAACCCTGGTGAGGAGCAGCAGAAAGCATAATTACCATAATTATCAGATGCTCTGTCAAGGTGTAGCCCAGGGGAGAGGAAGATGCAGGCTGCATTTTGTACTCCAGGAACATAACTTATACAAAAATGTTTATGAAATAAAAAACCAAAGGAGAATTTAGTGGTAAATAAACAATAGAGAGCTTGACTGAGTCAGGAAGCACACACGTTCACCTCCTCCAGTATCAGTAACTTCATAGCTCCTGACATACAGGAGGAGATAAGTCCTGACAAGATGAGCATCCTGAAAAGTATGCTTGGATGGATCAAAGTGAAGCCTAGAGGAGATTTTAAATGTCAGAACACTTTGTACTAAAGCCAGACCAAACTTCTCACCAGACTCAACTCTCATAAGTAAATAAAAGACTTAGCATCTACGTGTAGAAGATAGAAATTTATAGTTGGTGCTATGGATAAAATACCATAAAGGAGGATGAAAGAAGTTAAATATCCTGGAGCCAGAGAAGCTGCTTATGGACAGTTTACAACAACAAACTCCTCCTATGATTTACGAGTAGAGCTAATAAGCCCTGTAAGCCTGGTGATAGGTGGTTGTCCAGAAAAGAACTTTAGTTCAATTTTAAATATTACTTAAATCATAATTTTTAACATAACTTTCAGTGTTATTTTAAAAGACATGTTTTTAGATACAGGTTTTTAGTTACAGGGTACAAATGTCTCTGGGTTTCCCTGGTGGCTCAGTGGTAAAGACTCACCTGCCAATTCAGGGGACTCAAAGATCCTGGGTCGGGAAGATCCCCTGGAGGAGAGCATGGCTACCCACTCCAGTGTTCTTGCTTGGAGAATCCCCATGGCCACAGGAGCCTGGCAGGCCATGAGTCCATGGGGTCACAAAGAGTCAGACATGATTGGGCAACTAAATAACAACAAGAACAATGACAAATATCTCTATAAAACAAGCATATAAAATACCACAGTGAGTTTAAAAGCAGTCATCAATGAAGAAAGCATTCAAGGCCAACCACACAATCACCTAAATACCAATAATAAATGCATCAACTACTAATCATTACCAGACTAATTTATTAATTATACAAGAATACACAGAAGAACTATACAAAAATGATCTTAATGGCCCAGATAACCATGAAGGTGTGATCACTCACCTAGAGCCAGACGTGCTGGAGTACAAAGTCAAGTGGGCCTTAGGAAGCATCACTACAAACAAAGCTAGTGGAGGTGATGGAATTCCTGTTGAATGATTTCAAGTCCTAAAAGATGATGCTATTATAGTGCCACACTTAATATGTCAGCAAATTTGGAAAACTCTGCAGTGTCCACAGGACTGGGAAAGGTCAGTTTTCATTCCAATCCCAAAGAAAGGCAATGCCAAATAATGCTCAAACTACAGCACAATTGCACTCATCTCACACGCTAGTAAATTAATGCTCAAAATTCTCCAAGCCAGGCTTCAACAATACATGAACCATGAACTTCCAGATGTTCAAGCTGGATTTAGAAAAGGCAGAGGAACCAGAGATCAAATTGCCAACATCTGTTGGATCATTGAAAAAGCAAGGGAGTTCCAGAAAAACATCTACTTCTGCTTTATTGACTATGCCAAAGCCTTTGACTGGGATCACAAAAAACTGTGGAAAATTCTTCAAGAGATGGGAATACCAGACCACCTTACCTGCATCCTGAGAAATATGTATGCAGGTCAAGAAGCAACAGTTAGAACCGGACATGGAACAATAGGCTGGTTCCAAATCCGGAAATGAGTATGTCAACGCTGTATAGTGTCACCCTGCTTATTTAACTTCTATGCAGAGTACATCATGCAAAATGCCAGGCTGGATGAAGCACAAGCTGGAATCAAGATTGCTGGGAGAAATAGCAATAACCTCAGATATGCAGATGACACCACCCTTATGACAGAAAGTAAACAGGAGGTTCTTGATGAAAGAGGAGAGTCAAAAAGTTGACTTAAAAGTCAACATTCAGAAAACTAAGGTCGTGACATCCAGTTCCATCACTTCATGGTAAATAGATGGGGAAATAATGGAAACAGTGACAGACTTTATTTTGGGGGGGCCCCAAAATCACTGCAGATGGTGACTGCAGCCATGAAATTAAAAGACCTTGAAAGAAAAGCTTACCTAGACAGCATATTAAAAAGCAGAGACATTACTTTGCTGACAAATGTCCATCTATTCAAAGCTATGGTTTTTCCAGTAGTCATGTATGGATGTGAGAGTTAGACCATAAAGAGAGCTGAGCACTGAAAAATTGATGCTTTTGAACTGTGGTGTTTGAAAAGACTCTTGAGAGTCTCTTGTACTGCAAGGAGATCAAACCAGTCCATCCTAATGGAAATCAGTCCTGAATATTCGTTGAAAGGACTGATGCTGAAACTGAAACTCCAATGCTTTGGCCACCTGATGCGAAGAACTGACTCATTTGAAAAGACCCTGATGCTGGGAAAGCTTGAAGGCAGGAGGAGAACTGCACGACAGATGATGAGATGGTTGGATGGCATCACCGACGTGATGCACATGAGTTTGAGCAAGCTTGGGAGTTGGTGATGGACAGGGAGGCATGGCATGCTGCATATCTGGGGCCACAAAGAGTCAGACACCACTGAGTGACTGAACTAAACTGAATTTATTGATTAATAGAAGCAATACTGTTCATTTTAGTAGCAAGAAATGTTTCTGCTTGCATAAAGCTTATACCAGAACGCGTAGACTCACTGGTAGTTAACAGTAAAATAAACCTAAACCGATATCTAATTATTTATTAAAGCAATTGTGAATTAGCATGTTACTGAAAAAGTACATGGGGTCTGGCTGCTCGCTGCTCAAAAGCCGACAATCAGGCCAGGTTGGTGGAGAGGAAAATGTGCTGTGTTTTAGATGCCAGCAACTGCAAAGAGTGGGCTGGCGGATGTCTGTCAAAGGCTGCTCCCACTACCAGCAGGCAGCGGGTGAGAGCTCTTACAGACGGGCGGGGGCGGGAGCGGGGAGAGGGGCTACATGCAGAGACAGCACAGTCAGCCTGGACAGTCAGCTTGGAACTGGTCATCAGTGGCCTGACCAGATCATCTTGTTTTAGGTATAGTTAATCTTCAGTTCCAGGGGCAGTTCTTTCCCATTTCTTTGTGCCCAGTTCTCTGAATTGTGGCAGCTAATGTCCTGGGTAAAGTCTGATCATCACGTAGTTAACTTCTCCACCTAATGTTTTGGTATCTACAAAACAGCTCACAGGATGTGGCTCAGAATGTTACCTACAGACCTAGAGAAAGAACTAAAGGTCCTTGATGATGCTTAATGACAGCATTATTATTGTTTAGTCTCCCTTGACTGTTTTCCTTTGTTTCAGCATTTCTCATTTCTCTGATTAAACTTATTTGACTGAAACTTTCCACAGACAAAAGGCAGGCAGAGGACATGGTGGGGGAGAGGGGGCAAGGGCGACAGGGTCCTGCTCTGTTTCAGCCACAGACTACATTCAAGGAAAGGTTAAAACAAGTGAATGAACTCAGCAATCACAAATCCTGCCTGTTTACCAAGAACACTGCCTCTTGCAGTTCTGGTATTAGAGGCATGGCCTCTCTGGTGACATCTATCTGTCACGGGGTCCTGTCTGTAGGTAGGTAGCATGGCCATGTGCTCTCTGAATGAGGACTTGCAAGAATGGCTACATATGGGTTTTACCAAGTATTTTATTCTTAATTAAAAAATTTTGGTTTTTATATTTGTAATTTATTTATCATAATACTTGGTTGGGGCCAGTCTGGCACAAGGCATCTTTTAGGTGTGGCATGTGGGATCTAGTTCTCTGACCAGGGAATGAACCTGTAAGCGCAGACTGTTAGCCACTGGACCGGAAGTCCCTACCATGTCCTTTAATTACTGAAATTGACCTTCGTGGGAAGAGGTGGGAATAAAACAAGAGGAGAAGATCGTACAAAGCATTGATTAATCCATTAATCCAAAAAAATAATCAAATCATAAGGGAAAACGTAGCATGTCCTCTCCTCTGCCTGCCTCCTGTCAGTAGAAAACCTTTAGACTCCCAGGCTTCTCTGAGTTCCAAAGAGCACATTTAACGAGAGAAGGGAGAACATGCAGAAAGAAAGGAAAACTGTTAAAGAAGACAAAACAATACCTTAGCCATTAAACAAGGTCAAGGACCTATGTTCCTCCTCAAGAGCTGTAGATAGCATTCTGAGCTGCGTCCTGGGAGCTGTCTTATGCATGCTGAGACCCCCACCAGCTGCAGAAGTGGACCGCAGGCTGCCCACAAGCACGCAGACTCCAGACTTGTTAGGACCAGGTGATGACGCTGACTCCTGATGACCTCACCACCAGCCAACCAGGAGACTCCCGATGACCTCACCATAATCAGGAGGCTCCCGATGACCTCACCACCAGCCAACCAGGAGACTCCCGATGACCTCACCATAATCAGGAGGCTCCCGATGACCTCACCACCAGCCAACCAGGAGACTCCCGATGACCTCACCACCAGCCAATCAGGAGACTCCCGATGACCTCACCACCAGCCAATCAGGAGAAGATCCCTGAGCGGCTCACCCAGTCCATAACCCCCTCCTTCACCTTGTTTTTAAACTTCCCGCGAAAGCCTTCAGGGAGTGCGGGCCTTTCTGGCATGGTCTGCCCTGGACTCCTTGCTCAGCACCAGCACCACATGCTTCCTTTCCTTCACCACAACGTGGGGTCAGTGGACGGGCCTCACTGTGCCGGGGCCAGAATCTCACGTGGGGCTCAGAAACTGCACACCAAGGGTTATCGGTCACTCAGCAGAACACGGAGCACAGCTGCCCCAAAGCGCCTGACCTCACGTGGATGCAACAAGAGCAGACAAAGGGCCACAGGCACGTCAGGGCGACACCTTCAACTCAGACGCTGGAAATCTCAGGGGAACAAGACATGCTACAGGAAAGGGGCAGGGGGGTCTCTGACTCTGCAGAGGGGTGAGACCCACACAACCCCCAGACCCTACATCTGAGGTCACATGTAAACACTCTCGAAGGTGAGCCCACCCCCAGACCCTGTACATGGGGTCACACGTCCACAGTCTCCAGGGTGACCCCCCTCCCAGACCCTGAAACTGCCTTACATGTTCACAGTCTCCAAGATGAATCCCTTCCCAGATCCTGAAGCTGGGGTCACACATCCACAGGTATCCACAGGGATGGACCTTAAAGGATCATTTCTAAGAGAACTCAGTCAGGCATAGGAAGACAATAGTGTTTGATGTACCTTCTGGGTAAAATATCAATAGACATACAAAGTACCAAATTTACGAGCCCAAAGAGACTCTGAGATTTCAAACACAAAGGGTTCCAAGAAAAGAAAAATAGAGAAGAATGCGAAGGCCCTGAAAATGACTTAGGAGATCTGAACTAACATAGACATAGGAACCTGTATGTGTAATCAATAATCCCCAAGGATTATTCTCTTCTTTTCTCCCTTCCTTCCTTCCTTCCTTTCCCATATACATGGGAATCTGTACCTCTCACCTACACATGGAAATCTGTATCTCTAAGAGAGAATCCACAGAAATCATCTGCTGCCTTTCCTCTTTGTATCCACAGAAAACTGTGTGACGTACACAATCCACCAGGATCTGATGCTTACCACTCTGTTTGACCTTCTATGGCAAAAAAAATCCAAATAAGAATAGACATATCTCATAGATACATTATACTGAAGCAGGCAGCTATATACGACAACAATCAGACATTGCAAATAAACGACACTGCAACATAACATTGGCGTGATATTAACGAGAAGGAAGGAGAAGCAGTGCCTACTTTATTCCCCGACCTCCCTGACTGGAGCTGCTACCCCATCCCTAGAGCCTCAGCAGGCTTAGGTCCCACTGCTGGACTGGGGTGAGTTTGACATAGCCTGGCAGGGTGCCCTTCACTGAACCCTTTTTAAACATCTACTGTCTGCTATGTTCTGGCTTGGACCAGACTCCCCAGCGGGATCCAGGCCTCCAGGGACTTGGGAGCAAATGTTACGAACCTTGCACATTCCCTGGTGCTGGGCATTCCAGCTCAAGCCTTCTTTCTGGAGTGTAGCCTCCTAGGCACCTAAGCACATTCAGCAGGGTGCTGTTGACCCAGGAGTAATTAGTCTGGGATGTGTGTGTGTGTGTGTGTGTGTGTGTGTGTGTGATGGAATTAGTCTGGTGTGTGTGTGTGATGTAATTAGTCTGGTCTGTGTGTGTGTGTGATGTAATTAGTCTGGTGTGTGTGTGTGATGTAATTAGTCTGGTCTGTGTGTGTGTGTGTGATGTAATTAGTCTGGGGTATGTGTGTGATGTGTGTGTGTGTGTGTGATGTAATTATTCTGGTGTGTGTGTGTGTGTGTGTGTGAGATGTAATTAGTCTGGTCTGTGTGTGTGTGTGTGATGTAATTAGTCTGGTCTGTGTGTGTGTGTGTGATGTAATTAGTCTGGGGTATGTGTGTGATGTGTGTGTGTGTGTGTGTGTGTGTGATGTAATTAGTCTGGGGTGTGTTTGTGTGTGTGTGTGTGTGTGTGTGTGATGTAATTAGTCTGGTCTGTGTGTGTGTGTGTGATGTAATTAGTCTGGGGTGTGTGTGTGATGTGTGTGTGTGTGTGTGTGTGTGATGTAATTAGTCTGGGGTGTGTTTGTGTGTGTGTGTGTGTGTGTGTGTGATGTAATTAGTCTGGTCTGTGTGTGTGTGTGTGATGTAATTAGTCTGGGGTGTGTGTGTGTGTGTGTGTGTGTGTGATGTAATTAGTCTGGGGTGTGTGTGTGTGTGTGTGTGTGTGTGATGTAATTAGTCTGGGGTGTGTGTGTGTGTGTGTGTGTGTGATGGAATTAGTCTGGTGTGTGTGTGATGCTTTATGGGGAACAGTAGTGAAACACAAGCCCTTAGGTGTTTGCTCAGGTATAATTCACTCTAATCCACAGCCCAGGATGCTGACTTTCCCAGGAACCAGAGATGAACTTTAAAAAGTGCCTGTAAACATTTCCTGCAACTACAGTTTGACCAAGGAGGCTGACCAGCACTTCTAATTCACAAGGCCTGGGATTTTTGTTAATGACAGATGCCCTCAGGAAATCTCCCAGGGTGGGAGTTGCAGAAATAAATTCCAAATACAACAGAGTTTCAAGAAACCAATTGCCACAGTAAAATTTCCTCACACCCTTTAATGTAGAGGAAATAAGAAAAAAAAAGAAAGCAAACCTTCACCACAGGAGTAGATGCACAGCAACCCTACCTGCTGCAGGAATGCCAATCAAAACAATGGGAAATCAAATACTGTCAGGAAGCATTTAACTAGAGGCTTCCTGTGTGCTGTTTTGGGTCTGTCAGGAACCCTCTGGCCCTTATTGATTCCTGAATATTCAGGAATTAAGAGGAGAGGCACGCCTTTCCTGGGGCTAAGGAATCCAGGCATTTCTCATTACGGTGATAAGTACTCTCTTCCTTTTTATGAGCCATAGGTAAAAGGTGATTGTTTGCAACTCTCTCTTTAATAGGGATAGTCTTATGTTTTGTAAGTCTGGAATTTTAATCTTTATCTTTGCTGAGAATAACTACAGTATATATGCCCAAGCCATGTTGATTAAAACACCTTTGCTCCATCAGACCTTTGGTCCCCGCGTGTTTCTTTCTTTCTTTCTTTCCATTCTTTCTGTCTTTCTCTCTCTGTTTCTCTATTTCTGGCTGATTCCCTGGAGCACAGAGGCTGGCTGTGTAACCCAGGGAATATTAGCCTCTTTCCTTCTTTCACTGTCTCATCCTCGACTCCGGACCACCAGGTTCTGGTCCATTAAAGGACCAACAAAATACCACCAGTCAGACTGGCCATCCTCACAAGTCTACAAACAATAAATACAGGAGAGAGCCGGCAGGTGAGGGAACCCCACTACATGTTCAGTGGAAATGGACATTGACAACAGCCACTAGAAAGCACAGCCTCTGCATATTAAAAAAAAACAAAAAAACAAACAAAAAAAAAACTCTCAAGAGAGCCAGTCCTAGGACCAGACATCCCCACACATGGGCCTATATCCCAAGAAATCATCATTCAGTATAAACACGTGCACCCCAACATTCACTGCAGCTCTACTTAACAGAACCTGCAAAATGTCCACTGACAGATTAAAGGTTAAAGAAGATGTGCTACATAGAGAGGGTGGATGATTACTCAGCTATGAATAAGCACCACTGCAACTATGAAATTATGCCACTGGTTGCTAGAAGGATGGACCTTGAAGGATCACACGCTAAGTGAAATCAGTCAAACTGAGGAAGGCAACAGCCTTTGATGTCCCTTGTAGGAAAAATAAGAAAGAGATACAAAGGGACTAAGTTACAACCCAAAAAGAGACTCTGAGAATTCAAACACAGTGAAAAAAAAGAAGAAAGGGCAGAGATGAATTTGGAGGTAGGGACTTACATATACACATAAATAAATAGCTGTAATAGGTAATCCAAAAGGATTATCTCTTTCCTCCCTTCCATACATACACAGAAATCTGTAGCTGTCATAGATGCTCAAGAAGGACCTGATGTTAAGCAAGTGGAGCTTTGCTTGAGCTTATGCAATCATCTCTGTGGTAGAAGAATCCAAAGAGGAACAGATACGCTGTCATAACTGAATCAGGCGGTTGTACACTATCAGGAGGCACAAAACTGCAAATCAACTGCACTCATAACTGCAACTCATAACTTCAGCATGTCGGAGACAAAAAGAAAAAAAATCAGTGCCTAATTTATTCCCTGCAACCTCCCTGATTTGGGCTGCTATCCCATCCCTGGAGCCTGAGCCAGTTTGTGTCTCCTGTTTGAACTGGAGAGGGGTCCAGAATACAGCCAAAATATTGGAAAAAAAAAAAAAAAAGATGGGTAACCCTGTGATTTTGACCCCCTAAGGTACACTAGCCAAGACTGGAAATCAAGCTAATTGTAGAAGCACAGTTGAATTGATACAGACGATGGTGTACATGAACACAATGCAATATTTCTCAACCATAAAGAAGTAGGAAATAATGCCAAGGCAGGCCACAGGAGCGGAAGTAGAGATGATCATTCCGAGCGAAGTAACGGACAAAGAAGCGGCAAGTATCAGTATCATATGATAGATGTAATCTAAAGATGGATACAATTGAACTCGCCCAGAGACAGAGCCTCACAGACTAGAAACTTCTAATCATCAGGATATGAAACTGTGGGGCATGGAGAAATGAGTTGCTTCAGACTGATATATGCACACTACTATTTATAAAATAAATGACCAGGATCCACTGCATAACACAAGGACACTTATTCCACACTCTGTAATAACGTATATGGAAAGAAACTCAACATGTATTAAAGGAAGTGAAACTAGTTGTGGTAGAAGGAAAAAAAGCCACCCACAAGACTGTAATTCACCCTCGTACTCTAGTTCAAATGATGAGATAAAAACAGCAAAATCAAAAGAGAAATAGTGACTCTATTTCCCTCAGGACACAGCGACCTGGGCCGGTGTCATGTTCCTGGAGCCTGATTAGCTTGGGGCCCAAGGCTGGAGTGTCCTGGGGCCGAGGGAGCTGGGGGCATGTGGCAGGCAGTGTCCTCCACGATGAACCTGGAGTGCCTGCTGCCCTCCAGATACAGGCGGGACAATTGAAGGGATGGGAATTAACATATGCACATTAATACGTATCAAATAGATGATCAAAAAGTACTCACTGAATAACACAGGGAAGTTTGTTGAACAAACTGCGATCATCTACATGTGAAAAAGAAACCAAAAGGGAATAGATAAATGTCTAGGTATTAATGTAACTGAATCTAGTTCCTGTACATCTGAAACAAACACAACGTTAGAAATCAATTATATCCAATAGAAAATAAGGAAATTACAGGTTTAAAAAAAAAAAAAAAAAAAGAGTGCGACATGGAGAAGTGCTGCCGCCTTGTGGCCATTTTCTGTAACAACACCATGAAGAGCAGTGCTGCCGGGCATTTATGTAAGGATTCAAGGTCTGTAAATTGTCAACTAAAAAATACAGTCACAACCTGAAAGGAGAAAGTTATTTTACTTGGTGGGAATGTTTACAACCCCAAGTCTGGGAGACAGCATCTCAGTAGCTCTGAGAAAACTGCTTCAAGGAGGCAGGAGGGGAAGTTAGGCTATACAAGTTTACAAGGGAAGCAGGTGGTTTGAACGGCAAAGATCAGATATCCAGTTAAGGAATTTAGCATTCAATGTTTGGGAAGATGCAAGCCTCTGGGCTCACTGGGCTCACATTCCTTTCATAATCACCTCAGCCGTCTGGGGCCAATCCTGCTTCCTTGTTCACCTTGTTCTTGCATTCCCCCAGCTCCTCAGCCGTCACCGTGTGGGGAGGGGGGAGGTGATGACATCCTCTGGGTCACCGTTTGGGGAACCCTCATTCACACCTGGACACCAGAAATCACTGATGGCTGTGACGTTTCATGTTTATCAATATGGTAGGAGATATTCACATTTCACAAAGTAAAAAACACCTGCCCTCCTAAGGCATGGAGAAATGCCTTAGGGGTGGTCATTGGAAAATAATTCAAAACAAGGCAGGCATTAATGAAGCCAATTTCAAGAAGTAAGTTTAACTCACACCCTTTAAAATAATTACAAGAAAAGATGTCAACATCACTATTTATTAGAGAAATGCAAATCTAAACTACAGCGAGGTATCACACCACACCAGTCAGAAGGACCATGGCCAAACACTCTAAAAACAATAACTGCTGGAGAGGGTGTGCAGACAAGGAACATTCCTTCACTGATGCTTGGGATGTAAATTGGTAACGGCCACTATGGAGGGCATTGTGAAGCTTCCTTGAGCCATGAAAATGAGAAAGAGGTTAGAATACTCCTTAGCAACTTACACAAAAATAAACTCCAAATAAATTTAAAAAATCTAATTGTAAGGATGGATATTATGAAATTCTTCAGAAAGACATAAATAGGACACAATTTGGCATGAATGCAGCAAGTTCTTTGTGGATCTACCTTAGAAAAAAGAAAAATAAACCACAAATCAGAAAATGAGACCAAATTAACCTTAAAAGCTTTTGCATACCAAAAGGAAACCCTCAAGGAAAGACAAGGACAACCCTCAGAATAGAAAGAACTATTTGCAAAGGAAGAGACCCACAGGGAATTCATTTCCAAAACATACAAACAGCTCATGCAGCTTAATATAAAAAATACATACAAACCAAGAAAGAAAAAAAAAAAAAAAATGGGCCAAAGATTGAAATGGATGTTTCTCCAAGGAAAACTTAGAGAGCAGATAGGCACATGAAAAGTTGCTCAGCGTCATTAATGACTAGAGAAATGAAAATCAAAAGTCCAATGAGGTAAGCACTCACATTCATCAGATTGGCCACCTAAAAATCTTAAAGAATAAATGCTGGAGAGGGTGTGGAGAGAAAGGAACCTCCTGCGCTGTTGTTCCCAATGTACTTAGAATGTGTGTGTGGGGTCACTTAAAAATCACATACAAGTGTCGCTGGCCAAAATCTTGGCTTTCTCTGTCCACCGAGTTCAAAAAAAATATGGAGACAAAGCTTGGAGGAATAGAAAGGTGACTTTAATCCTCAGCCAGCGGAGAGGAGAACGCAGTAGGCTCCTGCCTCAAAAACTGTGCCGCACCCCGCTCCACGAGGAGTCTAGTGGCTTATATAAGGCAAGCGCCCACAGAGAGGGGTTGGTGATGAGGAACGAATGTGTTAGAAGGTCTCAAAAAACAGTACCAGGCTAGCGTCAGTAACCCCGAAATTGAGCCTGGCAGTGCGGTGGCTCTGCAGCCTTCTTTCTGACGTGTAACTGTTAGGGGAAGCACACTGATTGAAACCGCCCACCCTGGCCAGGCACCATAGTAACCATTTGCATGAGTTGTTTTATGACAGGAGATCCTGATAAGGAATATGGAACTAATAAGCCACCACCAGCCGGAAGAGTTCGGGAAAGGTCGAGAGGAGACACTCCCTGTCCGTCCACTTCCCAGAATCCCTCTTGCTAGCATCCACCTTGGCTGAGCGATGCGTGCACCACCAGGAAAGACTCTGAATTAGAATGATTGGCCAAAGACCACCCAGAAACTAATCCCATCACCATAAAACCCAAGACTGCAGTTCTCCTGGGTTCCCTTACCTACTGCTCTCCACCTGGGTGCCCTTTCCCAATAAAATCTCTTGCTTTGTCAGCATGTGTCTCCTCAGGCAATTCATTTCCGAGTGTTAGACAAGAGCCCAGTTTCGGGCCCTGGAAGGGGTCCCCTTCCTGCAACAAATGGCGACCACGAAGGGACATCTTCTTCGCTGAGACTGACATCCTGACCACTCGGGGCACTCAGGGGCCAGCTTGCCTGCCAATGGACCAGACCCAGCGGCCGCAACTGGGACCCTTTTGTCCCTGGTCTCCTCCTGACGCGGACAACTGGCCAGAGTGCCCCGACCGGTAAGGAACAAGAGACTTTATTGACCTCCCTCCCCTCCCCTCTCTTTCCTCTCCTTAGCCCTTCCTATCCTTCCCGTTTTTCTAGTCCCCCGGTCCTGGACGCAGGAATCTGGTCGAAGGGCCCCAGCTTGAGCTGAGGGTTGGAGACTGATCACCTCCTCTTGGCAGAGAACTCGAATTTTCTGGTCTGGTTTCTGGTAGGGCCGAGTTCCAGTCCTCCCTTTTCTGGAAGCCCAGGGAAAAGTCCTGTAATGCCTGGGTGTCTGTAGGTGGCAGGAGACGTCTGTAAGGCCACCCCTTTTGCCCCCCTTTCCCGCCTCCTCCCCCGTCTTTCAACCTGGCTTCCTTTCCTCCTTTTGAAATCTTTGAAGACATCTGAAGTTTTGTGTCTCTATGGAAGGCTTTCTGAGAGACTGTATTCTTGTATTTAAGAGAGTGTCTGATGAGGACTGCCAGGTTTATATGTGTGTGTTTTAACTCTGTTCTGTGTTGTGATTTGTGACGGCCATTTTGCTTTGTCTGGCCACCATTAGACCTGCCGCCATTTTGTTAGAGCTTGATTTTCTTTCCTGTGCCTTGAGACCAGGGCTCTCAGGAACACTTATCTAGACCATCTCTAACTCCTGAGACTGAGAGAAAAAGGAAAAAAGCCTTTAAAAATGTTATTTATTTCAGTAGTAAATTTTATATTTTAATGTCTAATTCATGACCAAACTTAGAAAATGACGCTAGATCTTGCAGTGTGTTTGTCTAAATATGTCTTGGTATGTTTTTGTCTCTGGGTAATATTTTTAGGTTAATTTGTAAATGAGCTCTATTTAATTGGCTTAAAAAAAGGTAAGCGCTTACAAATCAAATAATTCTAAATTAAACAATAAATTCTAGGTTCAGGTGAACTGGGAAATATTCAGTATTAAATACCTGATATTAACGTTTTTTGTTGACCTATCTAACATAGACATGTCTTAGAGTAATTAACATCAAGTAGAATATTTTCATTGTACCTAGGTTTAATATAAGTTAAATATTATACCTATTACAAGTTTGTCAACAAAGAAATTACCTCGAGTAAAAAACTTCTAAAAATGTAAATGAGGTATGAGTTTATATATAAACTCTATTAAGAATAATTATTCTTTAAAAAAATCTGTCTACAATAGTCTCCCCAGATTGGCGTAACTTGAATTTCTAAGGGTTGTGCTAAACTAAGTATTGAAAGTCTATTAAATAATTAGGTCATTTCCAAATGAAATAAGATTTTGAAACATTTACTACTAAACACTGATTTCCTTTTACAGAAAAACTAAAGAGATTTGGGACTATAAATGAATAATGTTTGATGCCATCCTAAAATGGTTTAAGAAAGCAAGGGTTTTAGAAATTATCACTGGTATTTATGCTCACCAATCTATAAAATGCTAATGTAAAACTTAGCTCTTGGTTGCTAAAGGAAAGCAGGAAGAGTGATTTCAGTAAAAAAGTATGAAAAAAAATACTAAAAAGAGTTATGCATGATCAGGATTTTCTAAAATTGGATTACAATTAGTTAGATAAGTGGATTTTGTTAGGAATGACATGGTTGTAAGAAAACTGCTTAGAGCCAATTAGGTCCAAGATGGCGGAGCTGACTTTCACTAGACCTTGAGCCTTGGTATTTGTGCCCATTGTGACATATCAATAAGCTAAATGATACACCCATCAACATTGACTGAATCTGACCAAATGTTCTAAAGCTTTTAATTGATCTTTTCGATAAAACTTCCTGAATCGAATTCTTTTGAAGTTTCTTTGACATCTAGCTAACTTTGGGGTGTTTCAGAGGGCCCCTGAAACATCCCAAAGAGAGATATTAAACTGTTTATTTGGTTGGTTAAATTACACGAAAAAGATTATCAAATGAGTAATAAATCCACTCATGTTATAATGTATAAAAAGTTACTAATACAGATATCCTAGAAATTATATAGAGTTCTTAACATTTTGATATGTCTTGGTATTCTGACGAAAAACCTGATGACTTCACAAAAGTTAACAAAGGACTGAATGAACCAGCGAATATGCTTATAACTTTTATGGTTTCTATCTGAGAAATTACAGGTTTAAATCGTGTGTTTTCTGGGAATAAAAAAAACCTTCCTCTTAAACTAATTATAAAAATAATTTGGTAAAATTACATGTTATAAACAGAACAATTATATTTTCTCTCTATCTGACTCCTCCAGAAATTTAAAACTCTTAAGTTTCCAGTAAGTTTATCAAATGAGCTAAAAAGTTTATCTCACTAACAGGTACAAAAATCTCAAGGAATTTTTGAGACCTTAAAAGAAAAGAGTTCACCTAGATTTGTTAGGCAAAATCTGTGATAAGCCTTTGGTGTGAGTTTCCCAGTCCTGTTTTATATTAAAAGTTCAGTCTGAGATCCTATAAGTGTTTCAGCAAAATAAAAAGTCTATGATCAATTCTGTTATGTGATATTAATGTAAAAGTTTGTTTCTGAAGCTTATCTCAGTAATCTATCTTTGGACGAAGATCAGATGCCTCATGACCTGCAACCAGGACTGGAAAAAGACATAATTTAAGAGACTGTCTCCAACCTGGATGGAAAGACTTTTTGTCAGGTACTCTTAACTAGCTCATGCACAATGAAACTGAAGGGAAATTAACTATTAGATTAATTCCCACTTCCAAAGGCCCCTACACTGGATTGGTCTATAGAGAAGACAGCTGACCTGATCTCACCTTAAAATGATGCTCAAACAAGAAAAACTACAGTACACCAGGATGAGAAGACAACGACATCAGAGGTAGACAGCTTGTCCAAGATACTGGACCTGATTCGTATGATCGTTTATAGTGTTCTCTTGACTTCTTAGACCTTTGTATATAAATCAAATGCTTTTCTATCATAGGCCTGATACTATGCTAGTTTTAAAAATCAATCCAATTGTTGGGTTTGTGGCCAATTATCTGTGTCTAGCTCTGGGTTACCTTGGTAAATTTCTCTACTACAAGACTCTAACTGGTTGGCCTTGAGGAAATTTACTTGGAAAAATTATAGTCATATTCAGGTTACTATGATACTACCAGACGGGATCCCCTCACTGGGCCAATTAATAATGCCTACTCTGACTCTGGCTATAAATTTGAGCCTTTTTCTATTCCTCAAGCTCAATCAGAGCAACAAAAAGGGTTTTAGCGAAAGAAAAAGAAATCTCCCACAATTATGAGATAGATTTATATAGATAACACTAAGCTATGGTAATTTAGGTTTAAAGTCTCCTCTGTGTTAAAACCAAGTAAATCATACTAAGGATAATCAGTCTAGTAACACTAGAAAACTGGGCTGTGTGCCTTATAGATGGTGGTGCCAATGTGTAATTTCCGTGAAAGATAAAGATTCGTACAGAGGAGACTAAGTCAGACGACCTGGGATATGCTGGGCTACATCTTATAGAAGCTCTTAGATCTTACTTGTGACTTGACTAGCACTGCTGGCTACGTTCTCTGTATTTCACCTGTTTTACAGAATTGCTACTTCTTACCATGCCAAATGTGTGACTGAGGCCTCTGATAGAATAATATATAGTTCCTTATGAAATCGGTGATGATGACAGTGTAACTCTAGATATGAGAAAAAGCAACAAGAGGGAATGTTTTCCTGGACCAAGAGGCTAGTAAGACAGGTGACCCAGAGAATTTTAGATACTGTTTTATGGCCTAATCCAGTAACAGCACATTGAGAGGCCAGTCGACAAAATCTTTGCCAAACCTGAGAATGGCCATTCTCAGCACCATGAGATAAAATGGTCATGAAATGCCCCCCTCAAAGTCGTGGTCAAGTTTGTGAGCTAAAAGGGGCTTTGCCAACTGAAGATTGACACTTGCCATCTACATCTACAGCGATTCTATCATGGCCACTGCAACTGCTGACTTTCAACGGCCCTGAAAGGAGTTCGGGGTGAAGATCAAGAATAAGGTGTTCCGTGCTCTGGGAAAAACTGGCAGAACAGGCCTTCAGATAGTTAGATCTTTTCAAGAGATTTTATGAGTCCCAATTCTTGCATCTTCTCATACCTAGAGAAACACTGACATCATTAATGGTGCCATCTGCTTTGGCTATTAAAGAAAAAATTTTACAATTAAAAGTCAAAATAGAGTACTCAGCTATGGTTCAGACATCCTGGGAAATAACCAGGTGTTACTATGGGTGTAATTTCAGATTAGACATTGTATTGCTAAACACTTGAGTTTTCTGAGTCGTGTCAGGCTTGGAAGCCACCATTCTCAAAACAATGTCTGCTGGAAGCTAGTAACTTCTACCCTACTTTTTATAAAACTAGACAACTGGCCACCTGGCTACAAGTCTCCCTGAAGTGCCAGGTCCAGACTGGATTTTAGGTCTATTCTTCTAAAAGAAAGAGATTTACTTTGTCTATTAAAACTCCAGTTATCCCTTCTCTAGCTACTACTAACTGGGTATGTTACAACAAAATGGCAGACCAAGGGATTGAGATTTTAATCATACAAGGCTCAGATCTAAGACTTGGAACTCAGGAATACTTCCAATTCAGTGTCTCTTCTCCAAGCTGAGGTGGTCCTATGCCCCATTTTGACAAAAAGTTATCACAGTCATAGTTGCCTGTTCCCTAAATAAAACTGAACAGGACTCTGCGGGGTGGCAACTCTGGAGTACAGATCTGCTGTACTGTAAAATACAGGCTTTATTCAGCCTCCTTGACCTTCCCTGAGTTCCAAAAGGTAGATTCAAACAATTGCCAATCAGAGAAGGAAAAAATACAGAAACAGAGGGGAAACAATCAAATGGTGGTACAGCCTTGAGACTGGTCCTGGTTCCTACTCAAAAAAAGAAAAAAAAAAAAAAAATATATATATATATATATATATATATATATATATATATGCATAACAATGTCTTTTGAGTTCTTCTACAGAACTAGAGCCCCCACCCAGGTGGAAGATGGTAACTTCAGACTAAACATAAGATTCTTAGAACACAGCTCTGTTGCTTGACCACCAGCCAATCATCCCAGCAGTGCCTCCTGTTTCTGGGGACCAGTGATGACCATCCTTTTAGGTCTGTTTGGCCCCTGTCTATTTTACCTCTGAGAGGCGCTGACAGTTCCAAACTAAGTTGCTGTTATTACAAGAGTAAAAGCTGGTTTCAGATATAGAACACCCCAACTTAGGTCAGGTATAGAGAGACTTCTGCTCTGCTAGGCAGGCCTACGCCCAGGCACAGCAGGAAGAAGTTACAGAAGAAAGAGACCTCCGCCCCAATTCCCAAGAAGCATCTTGAGTATGAAGTCTCTCAGGGGGGAGTTGTTAGGGGACGCACACTGATTGAAACCGCCCACCCTGGCCAGGCACCATAGTAACCATTTGCATGAGTTGTTTTATGGCAGGAGGTCCTGATAAGGAATATGGAACTAATAGGCCACCACCAGCCGGAAGAGTTCGGGAAAGGTCGAGAGGAGACACTACCTGTCCGTCCACTTCCCAGAATCCCTCTCGACAGCATCCATCTTGGCTGAGCGATGCGTGCACCACCAGGAAAGACTCTGAACTAGAATGACTGGCCAAAGACCACCCAGAAACTAATCCCATCACCATAAAACCCAAGACTGCCAGCCGCGTGGCAGAGCAGTTCTCCTGGGTTCCCTTACCCTCCTGCTCTCCACCCAGGTGCCCTTTCCCAATAAAATCTCTTGCTTTGTCAGCATGTGTCTCCTCGGACAATTCATTTCCGAGTGTTAGACAAGAGCCCAGTTTCGGGTCCTGGAAGGGGTCCCCCTTCCTGCAACATAACTACAAGGGGAAGGGTGTTGCAAGGGTAACCACAGGACAGTAGGTGTGAAATGAGGCTCCTGCAGAGGGAGGGGGCAGAAAAGCAAACTAAGTCACAGACACGCAGAGTTAGGAGCAGCTAAAGGAAAAATGAAAGGAAAAAAAGCAACTAGAAATGCTCAGGCCTGCTCACTGTTCTGTTTATCTTCTTTGTTCTCAGGAAAGAAGAAACAAACTCACTTTTTTTTTTTCTTTTTCCTTTTCACTGCAACAAGTTCTCCTGTCATTTTATTTCCTCCATATCAAAGAAAAGGTAAATAGGTGTCATTCTTGTTCTTGTCTGGTTGAGGACAAAACCTCAGTTTTGCTCTGTTCAACCCAGGGGCCCATTTTTTCTTCAGTCCAGGGGCCCATCTTTCTCCTGCTTCAATTTCTCCTTGAGAGATGTGAACACCAAGAAATCTTTATTGGGGTGACGAGGGACAGAAGGCCGACCTTTCACAGCGTCTTGAATGCTGACCGGGAATGCAGGGACCCTGTGGAGTTGGGGTCACGGGGCTCTTGCCCTGTTTGATTAAGGGGCCCCAGGGTGACTTTTGTGGTTGTTCCCACAGGATCTGTTCAGAGGCGTGGCTGTAATCACCTTGGGGTTTTCTCTACCCATCATTATTATCTTAATGTAAGTCTGTTGTCATCTGGAGGAGACAAGTTAAGAAAACAGAGGTCATAGATTGGTAAAAGAGTTATTGTAACTGGGGCTCAAAGAACGAGTAAGGACCAAGTTACGTTTGATGGCAATTTTCACTGTGGTCCAGATAGGGTCAGTGCTGAGGTCATCCTGTCCAAAGGGCTGGAGCCATTAGGACTAGAAATAGAGGAATGACAACCTGAACATTAATAGACAAATTAGAAAAATTTAAGCCTGAAATTGAGCCTGAATCCTAATTTAGACTTAATGCTTTGAGGGGACTTGTAGCCAGGTCGCCAGTGTCTACGTTTATCTATGTAGGTCTTAACCTTTAATGTGGCTATTGGTCATTACACATTTATTTTTCTTGTCAACATAGGATCCAGAGCAGTTTCCTTGTCTAAACATATAACAGTTACAAGAAGAGACCTTTAAAAAGTAAGGTTGTAGTCACCTGCGGCCAGCAGACTCTGTTTTCAGAATGGCTGATGGCACCCTAAGTCTGACACAGCTCGGAAAACTCAGGTTCTCAACAACACAAGGGCTTGTCTGAAATCACACCGCAGTGTTGCCTAGCTATTTACTCTGTTTTGACTTTAATTGTAAGTTTTTTTCTTAATAGCCAAAGTGGCTGTCACTGTCAGTGATGTTAGTGTTTCTCTAGGTTTAAAATACAAGAATCAGGGGTCATAAAAATTTCCTCCCCAAAGTGTCCAACTATCTAAAGGCTTTTTCTGCAGTTTTTTTTTTCGGAGCACAGAGTACCTCATTCCTAATTTCCACCCTGAACTCCTTTCAGGGGGTGTTAAAGGTCAGTGGCTTCAGTGGTAGATGGCCGAGCCTCTTCAGGGCCATGAATCTGACCCTAGTTTGGGGGCATTACACAGCCATTTTGTAACACACTTGGTAATGTATTAATTAATCTATTTTAATTGGAGTATAATTACTTTACAATACTGTGGTGGCTTTTTGCCATACATCAACATGAATCAGCCAGAGGTGCACATGTGTTTCCCCATCCCAAACCCCAGCAGCACCGGCTTTGAGTGCCCTGCTTCATGAATCAAACTTGCAGTGGTCATCTATTTTACATGTGGTAATACACATTTCAATGCTATTCTCTCAAATCATTCCACCCTCATCTTCTCCCACAGAGTCCAAAAATCTGTTTTTACATCTGTGTCTCTTTTGCTGCCTTGCATATAGGGTCGTCATTACTATCTTTCTAAATTGCATACATATGCTTTAATATACTATATTGGTGTTTCTCTTTCTGACTTACTTCACTTTGTATAATTGGCTTAGGACAACACTTTTGCAACAGGCAATGTAGAAAACAATATAGCTAGCAATAATGACAAGATCATCAGTAAGAACTTAAGTCAAGAACTTCCATTATGCACAGCCCAGTATATGCCTAGGTCATCTGACTTAGTTTGTCCCATACCAATCCTTATTTCTTAGGGAAACTATATACTGGCATTGTTATAAGGCACCCAGCCTAACTTTCTAGTGTCATTAGACTGATTATCCTTAGTATGATTTAACTGTTCCCAGTATAGAGGAGATTTTACATAGGGCAAAGTGTAGTTCCTACAGAGTTAGGGGCAGGAAAGCAAACTTGGCTACAGACATGCAAAGCTAGGAGTGGCTAAAGTTAAAAAAAAAAATCTAGGAATGTTCAGGTCTGCTCACAGTTCTCTTTATTGCCTTTGTTCTCAGGAAGGGGAAAGAGAAAAATTCATTTCTCTCTCTCTCTCTCTCTTTTTTTTTTTTTACTGCAATAAATTAGTATTTTCCCCCTTTTCACTGCAACACAAGTACCATAGGACCCAGCAGTCCCACACCTGGGCATAAACCCAGAGAAAATAAAAACATTTAAAAGACACGGGAACCCCTGCAATCTTGGCCCAACAAGGTACAATGGTCAAGTCTGGAAAGCAAGTTAAAAGTAGAAATTACAGAAGAATGGAGACAGAAGATGGGACACATGTACACAATGCAATATTTCTCAACAATAAGGACGTAGGAAATAATGCCAAGTCCAGCTGCAGGAAATAAAGTGGAGATGATCATTCCGAGTGAAGTAAGGGAGACAGGGAGAGAAAACTATCATATGATATCACCTCTAGGGTAATCTAAAAATGGATACAAATGAAGTTCTTTCCCAAAGAAACACTGCCTAACAGATTTAGAAAAGAAACGTCTGGTCACCAAGAAAATCAAGTTGCATTAGATTGAAAAGCAAAAAAAAAAAAAAAAAAACCCACAAAATTGTAATTCACCTACGTACTCCAGTTCAAATCATAGTGTAAAAACAGAAAAATATGGAAGAAGAAATGCTGATTCTATTCCCCTTAGGCCATAGTGACCTGGGCTGGTGTCTCATCCTTGGAGCCTGACTGGCTTGTGATCGAGGCTGGAGTGGCCTGGGGCTGAGGGAGCTGGGGGCACGTAGCAGGCAGCGTGCCTCCACAATGGACCAGGGACACCTGTTGCCCTCTGCAGAGCCCCCAGCCTTCAGAAACAGTGGGAGAAATTAAGAGTTTGGAATTGACACACACACAGTAATATATATCAAATAGACGATCAAAAAGTAACTACTGAATAGCACAGGAAAGTTGATGAATACACTGTAATCACCTATACGTGAAAATGAACCCAAAGAGAATAAACAAGCATCTATGCACATCTGAGTCATGTGTCCGTACAACTGAAACGAACACATCAGAAATCAACAGTATCCGACATAAAAAACAAGGAAATTCCCGGAAAAAAGCAGTGGGCCATGAAGAAGTGCTGCCCCCTTGTGGCCTGTTAGTTTAACAACACCACGAAAAGCTGTGCCCAGTTCCTTCCAGTTGCTCAGCCTTGTCCGACTCTGCGGCCCCATGGACTGCAGCACGCCAGGCCTCCCTGTCCATCACCAACTCCTGGAGCTTGCTCAGACTCATGTCCACCGAGTCAGTGATGCCATCCAGCCATCTCATCCGATCCTCTGTTGTGCCCGTCTCTTCCTGCCTTCAATATTTCCCAGCATCAGGGTCTTTTCAAATGAGTCAGTTCTTCGCATCAGGTGGCCAAAGTATTGGAGTTTCAGCTTCAGCAACAGTCCTCCCAATGAATATTCAGGACTGATTTCCTTAAGGATAGACTGGTTGGCAGGAATCCCTTAGAAGAGATGGAGTAGCCATCATAGTCAACGAAAGAGTCTGAAATGCAGTTCAGTTCAGTTCAGTCGCTCAGTCCTGTCCGACTCTTTGTGACCCCACAAATCGCAGCACGCCAGGCCTCCCTGTCCATCACCAACTCCCGGAGTTTACTCAAACTCATGTCCATCGAGTCGGTGATGCCATCCAGTCATCTCATCCTTTGTTGTCCCCTTCTCCTCCTGCCCTCAATCTCATCCAGCATCAGGGTCTTTTCCAATGAGTCAACTCTTCGCATGAGGTGGCCAAAGTATTGGAGTTTCAGCTTCAGCATCAGTCCTTCCAATGAACACCCAGGACTGATCTCCTTTAGGATGGACTGGTTGGATCTCCTTGCAGTCCAAGGGACTCTCAAGAGTCTTCTCCAATGCCACAGTTCAAAAGCATCAATTCTTTGGAGCTCAGCTTTCCTCACAGTCCACCTCTCACATCCATACATGACCACTGGAAAAACCATAACCTTGACTAGACGACTTTGTTGGCAAAGTAATGTCTCTGCTTTTTAATATGCTGTCTAGGTTGGTCATAACTTTCCATCCAAAGAGTAAGTGCCTTTTAATTTCAACCCCATCTATTTGCCATGAAGTGATGGCACCAGATGCCATGATCTTAGTTTTCTGAATGTTGAGCTTTAAGCCAACCTTTTCACTCTCCTCTTTCACTTTCATCAAGAGGCTCTTTAGTTACTCTTCACTTTCTGCCATAAGGGTGGTGTCATCTGCATATCTGAGGTTATTGATATTTCTCCCAACAATCTTGATTCCAGCTTGTGCTTCTTCCAGTCCAGAGTTTCTCATGATGTACTCTGCAGAGAAGTTAAATAAGCAGGGTGACAATATACATCCTTGACGCACTCCTTTACCTATTTGGAACCAGTCTGTTGTTCCATGTCCAGTTCTAACTGTTGCTTCCTGACCTGCATACAGGTTTCTCAGTGCAGGTCAAATGGTCTGGTATTCCCATCTCTTTCAGAATTTTCCACAGTTTATTGTGATCTGCGCAGTCAAAGGCTTTGGCATAGTCAATAAAGTAGAAATATGTTTTTCTGGAACTCTCTTGCTTTTTTGTTGGTCCGGCAGATGTTGGCAATTGGATCTCTGGTTCCTCTGCCTTTTCTAAAACCAGCTTGAGCATCTGGAAGTTCACAGTTCACATATTGCTGAAGCCTGGCTTGGAGAATTTTGAGCATTAATTTACTAGCGTGTGAGATGAGTGCAATTGTGTGGTAGTTGAGCATTCTTTGGGATTGCCTTTCTTTAGGATTGGAATGAAAACTGACCTTTTCCAGTCCTGTGGCCACTGCTGAGTTTTCCAAATTTGCTGGCATATTGAGTGCAGCACTTTCACAGCAACATCTTTCAGGATTTGAAACAGCTCAACTGGAATTCCATCACCTCCACTAGCTTTGTTTGTAGTGATGCTTCCTAAGGCCCACTTGAGTTCACATTCCAGGCTGTCTGGCTCCAGGTGAGTGATCACACCATCGTGATTATCTGGGTCATGAAGATCTTTTTGGTATAGTTCTTCTGTGTATTCTTGCCACCTCTTCTTAATATCTTCTGCTTTGTTAGGTCCATACCATTTTTGTCCTTTATCGAACCCAGCTGAGCATGAAATGTTCCCTTGATATCTCTAATTTTCTTAAAGTGATCTCTAGTCTTTCCCATTGTGTTGTTTTCCTCTATTTCTTTGCACTGAAATACAGTACTTGGATGCAATCTCAAAAACGACAGAATGATCTCTTTTGTTTCCAAGGCAAAGCATTCAATATCATGGTAATCCCAAGTCTATGCCCTGACCAGTAACACTGAAAAAGCTGAAGTTCTATGAAGACCTACAAGACCTTCTAGAGCTAACACCCAAAAACGATGTTCTTTTTATTATAGGGGACTGGAATGCAAAGTAGGAAGTCAAGAAACACCTGGAGTAACAGGCAAATTTGGCCTTGGAGTACAGAATGAAGCGGGGCAAAAATCTAACAGAGTTCTGCCAAGGGTCATAGCAAACACCCTCTTCCAACAACACAAGAGAAGACTCTACACATGGACATCATCAGATGATCGACACTGAAATCAGATTGATTATATTCTTTGCAGCCAAAGATGGAGAAGTGCTATACAGTCAGCAAAAACAAGACTGGGAGCTGACTGTGGCTCAGATCATGAACTCTTTATTGCCAAATTCAGACTTAAATTGAAGAAAGTGGGGAAAATCACTAGACCATTCAGGTATGACCTAAATCAAATCCCTTATGACTATACAGTGGAAGTGAGAAATAGATTTAAGGGGCTAGATCTGATAGACAGGAGTGCCTGATGAACTATGGATGGAGGTCGTGACATTGTACAGGAGATAGGAATCAAGACCATCCCCAAGAAAAAGAAATGCAAAAAAGCAAAATGGCTTTCTGAGGAGATCTTACAAATAGCTGTGAAAAGAAGGGAAGTGAAAAGCAAAGGAGAAAAGGAAAGATATTCCCATTTGAATGCAGAGTTCCAAAGAATAGCAAGGAGAGATAAGAAAGCCTTACTCAGTGATCAATGCAAAGAAACAGAGGAAAACAACAAAATGGGAAAGACTAGAGATCTCTTCAAGAAAATCAGAGATACCAAGGGACCATTTCATGCGAAGATGGGCTGAATAAAGGACAGAAATGGTATGGACCTAACAAAGCAGAAGATATTAAGAAGAGGTGGCAAGAATACACAGAAGAACTGTACCAAGAAGATCTTCACGACCCAGATAATCACGATGGTGTGATCACTCACCTGGAGCCAGACAGCCTGGAATGTGAACTCAAGTGGGCCTTAGGAAGCATCACTACAAACAAAGCTAGTGGAGGTGATGGAATTCCAGTTGAGCTGTTTCAAATCCTGAAAGATGTTGCTGTGAAAGTGCTGCACTCAATATGCCAGCAAATTTGGAAAACTCAGCAGTGGCCACGGGACTGGAAAAGGTCAGTTTTCATTCCAATCCCAAACAAAGGCAATGCCAAAGAATGCTCAAACTAACACACAATTGCACTCATCTCACACGCTAGTAAATTAATGCTCAAAATTCTCCAAGCCAGGCTTCAGCAATATGTGAACTGTGAACTTCCAGATGCTCAAGCTGGTTTTAGAAAAGGCAGAGGAACCAGAGATCCAATTGCCAACATCTGCCGGACCAACAAAAAAGCCAGAGAGTTCCAGAAAAACATATATTTCTACTTTATTGACTATGCCAAAGCCTTTGATTGTGTGGATCACAAAAAACTGTGGAAATTTCTTCAAGAGATGAGAATACCAGGCCACTTGACCTGCCTCTTGAGAAACCTGTATGCAGGTCAGGAAGCAACAGTTAGAACTGGACATGGAACAACAGACTGGTTCCAAATAGGTAAAGGAGTGCGTCAAGCATGTATATTGTTACCCTGCTTATTTAACTTCTATGCAGAGTACATCATGAGAAATGCTGGACTGGAAGAAGCACAAGCTGGAATCAAGATTTCAGGGAAAAATATCAATAATCTCAGATATGCAGATGACACCACCCTTATGGCAGAAAGTGAAGAAGAACTGAAGAGCCTCTTGATGAAAGTGAAAGAGGAGAGTGAAAAGGTTGACTTAAAGCTCAACATTCAGAAAACTAAGATCATGGCATCTGGTGCCATCACTTCGTGGCAAATAGATGGGGAAACTGTGGCTGATTTTATATTTTTGGGCTCCAAAATAACTGTAGATGGTGATTGCAGCCATGAAATGAAAAGACACTTACTCCTTGGAAGGAAAGTTATGACCAAACTAGACAGCATATTAAAAAGCAGAGACATTAGTTTATCAACAACGGTCTGTCTAGTCAAGGCCATGGTTTTTCCAGTGGTCATGTATGGATGTGAGAGTTGGACTATAAAGAAAGCTGAGCACCAAAGTATTAATGCTTTTGAACTGTGGTGTTGGAGAAGAATCTTGAGAGTCCTTTGGACTGCAAGGAGATCGAACCAGTGCATCTTAAGGAGATTAGTCCTCAGTGTTCATTGGGAGACCTGGTGTTGAAGCAGAAACTCCAGTACTTCAGCCACCTGATGCGAAGAGCTGACTCATTGGGAAAGACCCCGATGTTGGGAAAGATTGAGGGCAGGAGGAGAAGGGCACGACAGAGGATAGATGGTTGGATAGCATCACCGATTCAGTGGACATGGGTTTGCATAAGCTCCAGGAGTTAGTGATGGACAGGGAGGCCTGGTGTGCTGTGGTTCATGGGGTCGCAAAGAGTCAGACACGACTGAGTGACTGAACTGAGACTGGTTGGATCTCCTTGTTGTCCAAGGGGCTCTCAAGAGTCTTCTCCAACACCACAGTTCAAAAGAAACAATTTTTAGCACTCAGCTTTCTTTATAGTTCAACTCTGACATCCACACATGACTACTGGAAAAACCATAGCTTTGACTAGACTGACCTTTATTGGTAAAGTAATGTTTCTGCTTTTTAATATGCTGTCTAGATTGATCATAACTTTCCTTCCAAGGAGTAAGTGTCTTTTCATTTCATGGCTGCAATCACCATCTACAGTGAATTTGCAGACCCCCAAAATAAAGTCAGCCACTGTGTCCACTGTTTCCCCATCTATTTGCCATGAAGTGATGGCACCAGATGCCATGATCTTAGTTTTCTGAATGTTGAGTTTTAGGCCAACTTTTTGACTCTTCTCTTTGAATTTCATCAGAAGCCTCCTGTTTACACTCTGCCATAAGGGTGGTGTCATCTGCATATCTGAGGTTACTGATATTTCTCCTGGCAATCTTGCCAGCTTGTGCATCATGCATCCCAGCGTTTCTCACGATGTACTCTGCATGTAAGTGAAATAAGCAGGGTGACAATATACAGCCTTGATGTACTCCTTTTCCTATTTGTAACCAGTCCATTGTTCCATGTTCAGTTCTAACTGTTGCTTCTTGACCTGCATACAGATTTCTCAAGAGGCAGGTCAGGTGGTCTGGTATTCCCGTCTCTTGAAGAATTGTCCATCATTTGCTGTGATCCACACAGTCAAAGGTGTTGGCACAGTCAATAAAGCAGGAGTAGATGTTTTTCTGAACTCTTTTGCTCTTTCAATGATCCAGTGGATGTTGGCAATTTGATCTCTGGATCTTCTGCCTTTTCTAAATCCAGCTTGAACATCTGGAAGTTCACAGTTTATGTATTGCTGAAGCCTGGATTGGAGAATTTTGAGCATTACTTTGCTAGCGTGTGAGATGAGTTCAATTGGGCGGTAGTTTGAGCACTCTTTGGGATTGCCTTTCTTTGGGATTGGAATGAAAAAAATGACCTTTTTCAGTCCTGTGGCCACTGCTGAGGGCTGCTCATATGCACAAGATCAAGGGGCTGAAAGTGAAAAATACCTACCTTCAAGAAATATCCTAGGTATTCCTGAAAAGATAATTCAAAACAAGGCAGGCATTCAAGTGGCCAATTTCAAAAAGGTAATTTTAATTCACACCCTTTGAAAGAATCACACGAAAAGATGTCAACATCACTAAATACAAGACATGCAAATCAAAACTACAGTTAGGTATTTCCTCACATGGTTCACAATGACCAATGTCCAAATGTTGATAAACAAAAAATGCTGGAGAAAGTGTGGAAAAAAGGAAACCCTCCCACACTCTTAGTGAAAAGGTGAATTAGTAGCAGGCACTATGAAGAGCAGTGTGCAGGCAGGTTTTTTAAGAATGGTCATGAGAATGAAATTAGAATACTGCCTAACAGCATATACAAAAATAAACTCCAAATAGATTAAAGACCTAAATAAAAGGCCAGATAATATGAAACGCTTAAGGGAAAAAGCAGAACACACTTTGACATAAAATGCAGCAAGTTTTTCTTTAACTCACCTCTTAGAATCACGAAAAATAAAACAAAAATAAATAAATGGGACCTAATTCCTCTTAAAAGTGCTGGGCTTATACTACCCAAAGCAATCTGTAGATTCAATGCAATCCCTATGAAGCTACCAACAGTATTTTTCAGAGAATTAGAACAAATAATTTCAAAATTTGTATGGAAATACAAAAAACGTCAAATAGCCAAAGAAATCTTGAGAAAGAAGAATGGAACTGGAGGAATCAACCTGCCTGACTTCAGGCTCTGCTACAAAGCCACAGTCATCAAGACAGTATGGTACTGGCACAAAGACAGAAATATAGATCAATGGAACAGAATAGAAATCCCAGAGATAAATTCACGAACCTATGGACACCTTATCTTTGACAAAGGAGGCAAGGATATACAATGGAAAAAAGACAACCTCTTTAACAAGTGGTGCTGCGAAAACTGGTCAACCACTTGTAAAAGAATGAAACTAGAACACCTTCTAACACCATACACAAAAATAAACTCAAAATGGATTAATGATCTAAATGTAAGACCAGAAACTATAAAACTCCTAGAAGAGAACATAGGCAAAACCCTCTCTGACATAAATCACAGCAGGATCCTCTATGACCCACCTCCCAGAATGTTGGAAATAAAAGCAAAAATAAACAAATGGGACCTAATGAAACTTAAAAGCTTTTGCACAACAAAGGAAACTATAAGCAAGGTGAAAAGACAACCCTCAGATTGGGAGGAAATAATAGCAAATGAAGCAACAGACAAAGGATTTATCTCAAAAATATACAAGCAACTCCTGCAGCTCAATTCCAGAAAAATAAATGACCCAATCAAAAAATGGGCCAAAGAACTAAACAGACATTTCTCCAGAGAAGACATACAGATGGCTAACAAACACATGAAAAGATGCTCAACATCACTCATTATCAGAGAAATGCAAATCAAAACTACAACGAGGTACCATTACACACCAGTCAGGATGGCTGCTATCCAAAAGTCTACAAGCAATAAATCCTGGAGAGGGTGTGGAGAAAAGGGAACCCTCTTACACTGTTGGTGGGAATGCAAACTAGTACAGCTACTATGGAAAACAGTGTGGAGATTCCTTAAAAAGCTGGAAATAGAACTGCCATATGACCCAGAAATCCCACTTCTGGGCATACACACCAAGGAAACCAGATCTGAAAGAGACACGTGTACCCCAATGTTCATCGCAGCACTGTTTATAATAGCCAGGACATGAAGCAACCTAGATGCCCATCATCAGACGAATGGATAAGGAAGCTATGGTACATATGCACAATGGAATATTACTTAACCATTAAAAAGAATTCATTTGAATCAGTTCTAATGAGATGGATGAAACCGGAGCCCACTATACAGATTGAAGTAAGCCAGAAAGATAAAGACCAATACAGCATATTAATGCATATATATGGAATTTAAAAAGATGGTAATGATAACCCTATATGCAAAACAGAAAAAGAGATACAGATGTACAGAACAGACTTTGGGACTCTGTGGGAGAAGGCGAGGGTGGGATGTTCTGAGAGAATAGCAGTGAAACAAGTATGGTATCAAGGGTGAAAGAGATCACCAGCCCAGGTTGGATGCATGAGACAAGTGCTCGGGGCTGGTGCACTGGGAAGACCCAGAGGGATGGGATGGGGAGGGAGGTGGGAAGGGGGATCGGGATGGGGACCACATGTAAATCTATGACTGATTCATGTCAATGTATGGCAAAAACCACTACAATATTGTAAAGTAATTAGCCTCTGACTAATAAAAATAAATGAAACAAACAAACAAAAAACAGTCAATAGGCTGGTGTCAGGAAGCCCAGTAACTTGGGTCCGGCTGGCAGTCCCAGGAGTTGGGTCCATTGTCTTATGTGAATTGCACTGCAGCTTTTTTTCCATAATGCAAAAAGAGGGAAAAACAAACTATAAGGGGAGGTTTGCAAAGAGAGTACCATAAAGTTAAGCATCAAGATGTGACTAGCATAAAATAAGAAGATAATAGATGCAAAGTATGGCTCATGCAGAGTTAGAGAATGATAGTTGTGGAATATCCCTGGAGAAGGGCATGGCAACCTACTCCAGTATTCTCGCCTGAAGAATTTCATGGACAGAGGAGCCTGGCGAGTTACAGTCCATGTGATCACAGAGAGTCAGACACGACTGAGCAACTCATACACACACACACACACACACACACACACACACACACAGAGGTGCAGAATATAGCTTACGTAACAGGTTAGTCTTCTGAAAAGAAGGAAACAATTATCAATGCAGACTGTAGATCAGGAACAGTTAAAGTAGACAAGGACTCAAAAGCCAAAAGAGAAAAAGAAAACTACTTCTTATTTCACTGCAACACTTATAAACACTTTATATTCACAAGGACTGCTGGACTCTAAATGATAAAAATTTCCACGTGTAACTAATTGAAAATGAATAAAATCTGGAAGACTGTGAAGAAGAAAACTCCCACAGTCAATTCCACACTTAATTAAAATCAAAGCCCATGAAAACGTGCTGCACATCAGGAATTGTTAGAGACGTGCAAATGAAAACCACAGCGAGGGAACACTGCACCTGTTTGAAAGGCCGTCCTCAGTCTACAAAGGTAAATGGTGGAGAAGATATGGAGGACAGAGGACACTCATGGTGCTGGTGATATGTAGACGCTAAAAATTACTGCTGAGAGGAGTATGCAACTGCCTTGTAAGACAAACATTGATTCCAGTCCAGGTCCCTGGAGGACTTAAAACATGCCCTGCTCCGCGTCCCCTCACCTCAGCACCAATAAGGGAAGAAGGTGCCTGAGCAGCAGCTCTGCCCGAAGCAGCAGACAGCCTCGGCGAGGGACGCAAGGCCCGTCTCTGCCTCCTCGGCGGTTCCCGAGGCTCCGCCCTCACAGCGAAGGGCGCCTTAACTCCAAATTCATTTCACACAGAGAAGAGGAAAGAATCAGACATAAACTATAAACCAAATCAAGTATCTTTATTTTTAAATTTAAATATAAAAAGTGAAGGATAAAAGCAGTAAAATTTGCACTTTAAGTGAATAAATTACAAGCTAAATCAACTATATATTCTGACATATATAAAGAAGAGGAGGATGGAAGCCACACAAACTACTGTGAGTGAGCGGCCCTTGACTACGTGGGTACCACTCGGGTTCTCCAGCCGTCTCCCGCCACCAGCCTTGGCTGCAGACACCGTCCGGGAACCAGAGCTGCTCTTGCCATCGCACCAGGAGGGGCCTTCTTCTCACCGGGGCGGGAGAGAACCCAAGTCTGTGCCTTCAGGCACCTCTTCAACCTGAGTTGTGTTCTTCATCTTCTTCTCCTGAAGGTTATTGGTGGTAAAATGAGGCACAGGAAGTGCCTAGAACTTGGGCCCCTCCCCTTTCTGCAGCTGTTTTACTTTTTTCTCTTTCTGTAAGTGACTTTTTTCAATCAAAAGAGAAAGGGCGTATTTCCACAGTTCTCCTCACTGGGATTTCGGGCTTTAAAGGTCCTCCATCATGGGGTGATTGTTGGGCTCTCATCACCCCTGGCTGCTCCTCACTCTCATTGTTTCGGGTAGGTTTGGGGTTCTCTTCTTCTAAACAAAGGGAGGAGTCCTGGGGACAGTGAATGGAATTTCTTACACCTAATAAGATATGGTAAGGACAAGGCTTCACATAAAGTGTTTATCCTCCAATATCCTCTTTGCTTCTTGCTGTTTGATTCTTTTCTCCATTTCAAAATCAAGGCCAATAGGCATGGTGGGAGGCTTCTCTGGCAGTTTCTTAGGGAAAATGCAACCACTGTAAAGAATTCCAGAATCCAACTTCTGTGCTTTAAATTTGTAAAGCCCTGCTTCTATAGTATTACATTTCTTGGATTTGGCATTTGTTTCCAACACCTCCACAACCTCTTGCTGCATTTTTATTCTCTTCTCTGACACTTACTTCTCAGTGCTTTTTAGGATCTTTTGTATATGGGAAGAAGAACCTTAAAAAGAATAGATATGCATTTATGCATGACTGAATTAAATTCCTATACACCTTATATAAACACAATGTTGGAAATCAACTCTATTCCAATACAAGATCAAAATGAAATTTCACAGAAAGAATTAGAAAAAAGGGGCATGAAAAAATACTGCTGCCTTGTGGCCATTTTCCATAATGACAATGTTGAAAGCTGTGCTGAGGGGCGCTTAATATTTCAGGAGGCTTGTGGGGTTGTTGAAGAGGAAAAGTTAAAATTTTACGTAATCTCCTGCTCCTTCTGCCTCTGTGACTCAGCTTTCTCCTTTAAAAGTCTGGATCACGTAGGTCATGTAATCTCAGAGGGTGGGGACTTACAATACTAGGAGCTGGAGCTTGTCTCACTCACCCTTGTCCTGCTCTTTGCCCAGCCCTGCAATCCTGCTTAGTCATGCCTGTCCAGTAAAGGTCAGGCATCCCCGTCCCCACCTTGGCCACTGCTCCCACACATGGGAAACCCCTTAGTTTAAACCAGCCTGTCAGCAGCTAGCATTGCCCACTATAGTAGGTCTATAACAACTCTGTAGCTGCTTTGTTTGGGGCCCAGAACTTGGAGCATTAGCTCCTCTGGGCCTGCCTGCATAATACACCTGAGTTCTCCAGCTCTCTGAGTGTGGTGCTTGGCTTCTCAAGTACTGGTTTCTGCAGCATTTCTGGAGTACCCAGTGAGATTCCAACCACACCGGCCCCTTGAGCCACCAGACTGGTGGCTCGGCCGGGTTGGAGAGGAGAAACCCCAGGATGAATGAGAAGGTGCGTCACCCGATGACATTCTGGGTTTTCTTTTGGACTGGGATTCCAACTCTGAATGGCTGAGCCCTGACCGGACTGGTTGGAGGGATGGACCAACTCACCAGCAATGACCACAGAAAAAGGTAAGGCCCTGGGGCCAGTTCCCAGTCAGGTCTTACCTGCAACGGGTAGAAGAGGAGACTGATCACCTCCTTAGAGCTCCCAGGAAGGGAGCATCAGATAGGGAGACCTGGGGACTTGGGAAAAGGGAGGCATTGTGATAACCTCTGAATGACTTGTGTATGCATGATTGCTGATTGAAGGAAGTGAAAATGAGCTCCACAGTCCTCAGACTATGGAGCCTGAGAGGGCCCAGAGCCTGTGGTTCCATGACGACCTCATAAGGCTAAAAGGTGGTGCCAGTCTCTGGGGGACTTGACCCCTCCCTGCGAGGCTGGTCCAGGTTGGAGGTTTACACCCACTTGCCAATACTAAGAGACATCTTAAATCTCCCTCAGGAGAGTGTCCAGGTGGATGAAAAATGAATATGAACAAGTGTGAGGCCTGATTCGCTTGCACTTCGGGTTAGATTGTGTGGTTTCATGGCCTTCGTGGCTATGGAGTCCGAGTGGGCTCTAACTTGTGGTTCCATGGTGACCTCATATGGCTCAAGGTGGTGTCTGCCTCTGGGGGACCCAGTCCCTCCTTGCAAGACAGATCTGGATCAGGGGTTTATACTGATCCACCAATGCTAAGAGGCACCTAAGCTCCCCCTGGAGCATGACCAAGCAGGCACCTGAATGGTCTCCTCTTTTGAGGGGGCACCTACCCTTGTTTGTCTTTGTGCTACCAACTCAGGGAGGGACACACAAGGAGGGAGAAATTATTGGTTACTGGTTATTCTTCTGTCGCCTGACTCCTTGAGCCGACATCTAGGAGATTAGGCTTTCCTCAAAACCCTGCCAGGTAGATTACATTTATCAATATGGGGGGAAGTTTCTCTGAACCAACAGTTTTAGATTGTATGATAAAGAACTTTAAAAAGAGCTTTGCAGGAGATTGTGTAGTCAAGACGACTCCCAGGAAGCTTCGTAGTTTAGGCAAGCTTGATTGGCCATCCTTTGACGTTGGATGGCCGCCAGAGGGCACTCTCGACCTGCTCACTGTCCAAGCACCACCCCATGTAGTCACTGGGATGCCAGGACATCCAGATCAGTTTCCATGCATAGACTCCTGGTTCCTAATAGTGCAGACCTTGCCAGCATGGGCAAGATTTTGCACGAACGGACAGGGACAGAATAGGGCCTTTGTGGCCCAACCACTCAGAAAAAAGAAAGAAGGGAAAAACCCTATATTCCAGGGAGATCCAGTGGAAGACCCACTGTTGCCCCCACCATACATTCCCCTCCACAAGCCCCGGCACAGCCAGACTAGACCCATTGCCAGACAGTCCACCCCCCACCCCCCCACCCCACGGTGTCCCCCGCACCACCTCATGAGCAAGACTCCAGCCCCGAGCCAGGAGGGATGCGGCTCCACTCGGCCAAACAATCTAAGCAGCTGGCCACAGCCCATCAGATACCAAGGCTAGATTTATGGCCCAGGATGTGATCTATCCTGGAGAATGTTCCGTGTGCACTTGAGAAAAAGGTGAAATTCGCTGTTTGGGGTGAAATGTCCTATGGATATCAATTAGGCCTAACTGATCCATTGTATCATTTAAAGTTTGTGTTTCCTTGCTAACTTTCTGTTTAGTTGATCTCTCTATTTGTGTGAGTGGGATATTAAAGTCTCCCACTATTACTGTGTTACTGTGAATTTCCCCTAAAATACTTGTTAGTATTTGCGTTACATATTGTGGTGCTCCTATGTTGGGTGCATATATATTTTATAGTTGTTATATCTTCTTCTTGGATTGATCCTTTGATCATTATGTAGTGTCCTTCTTTGTCTCTTTTCATGGCCTTTATTTCAAAGTCTATTTTATCTGATATGATTATTGCTACTCCTGCTTTCTTTTGGTCTCCATTTGCATGAAACATGTTTTTCCAGCCCTTCACTTTCAGTCTGTATGTGTCCCTTTGTTTGAGATGGGTCTCTTGTAGACAGCATATACAGGGGTCTTGTTTTCATATCCATTCAGCCAGTCTTTGTCTTTTGGTTGGGGCATTCAACCCATTTACATTTAAGGTAATTATTGATAAGTGTGATCCCATTGACATTTACTTGGTTATTTTGGGTTTGAGTTTATAAACCTTTTCTATGTTTCCTGTCTAGAGAACATCCTTTAGCATTTGTTGACGAGCTGGTTTGGTGGTGCTGAATTCTCTCAGCTTTTGCTTGTCTGTAAAGCTTTTGATTTATCTTTCATATTTGAATGAGATCCTTGCTGGGTATAGTAATCTGGGTTGTAGGTTTTTCTCTTTCATCACTTTAAATATGTTCTGCCATTCCCTTCCAGCCTGAAGAGTTTTTATTGAAAGATCAGCTGTTATTCTTATGGGGATCCCCTTGTGTATAATTTTTGCTTATCCCTTGCTGCTTTTAATATTTTCTCTTTGTGTTTGATCTTTGTTAATTTGATTAATAAGTGTCTTTGGGTGTTTTGCCTTGGATTTATCCTGTTTGGGGCTTTCTGGGTTTCTTGGACTTGGGTGGCTATTTCCTCCCTCATTTTAGGGAAGTTTTCAACTATTATCTCCTCAAGTATTTTCTCATGCCCTTTCTTTTTGTTTTCTACTTCTGGGACTCCTATGATTCAAATGTTGGGGCATTTAACATTGTCCCAGAGGTCTCTGAGGTTTTCCTCATTTCTTTTAATTCTTTTTTCCTCTCTGCTTAATTTATTTCCACCATTCTATCTTCCACCTCACTTATGCTATCTTCTGCCTCAGTTATTCTGCTGTTGATTCCTTCCAGAGTGCTTTTGATCTCATGTATTTCATTATCCATTATTGGTGCTGCTGCTGCTAAGTTACTTCAGTCATGTCCGACTCTGCGCGACCCCATAGACGGCAGCCCACCAGGCTCCCCCATCCCTGGGATTCTCCAGGCAAGAACACTGGAGTGGGTTGCCATTTCCTTCTCCAATGCATGAAAGTGAAAAGAGAAAGGGAAGTCACTCAGTTGTGCTGACTCTTCGTGAACCCATGGACTACAGCCTACTAGGTTACTCCGTCCATGGGACTTTCCAGACTAGAGTACTGGAGTGGGTTGCCATTGTATTCTCCATATTCATTATTGATTGACACTTTTTCATTTCTTCTAGGTCATTATTAAACATTTCTAGCACTTTCTCAATCCTTGTCTCTAGTCTATTTATCTGTAACTCCATTTTGTGTTCAAGATTTTGGATAATCTTTACTATCATTATTCTGAATTCTTTTTCAGGTAGACTCCCTATCTCCTCCCCTTTGTTTGGTTTGGTGGGCATTTATCATGTTCCTTTACCTGCTTAATATATATCTGCCTTTTCATTTTGTTTAGCTTGCTGTGTTTGATGTGGCATTTCTGTAGGCTGGAAATTTGTGGTTCCTCTTATCCCTGTGGGTGGGGTTGGATGAGTGGCTTGTCAATGTTTCCTGGTAAGGGGAGCTTGCATCTGTGTTCTGGTGGCTGCAGCTGGATCTCTTCTCTCTGGAGTGCAATGAAGTGTCCAGTAGTGAGTTTTGGGGTGTCTATGAGTTTGGTGTGGCTTTGGGCAGCCTGTCTTTTAATGCTCAGGGTAGTGTTCCTGCATTGCTGGAGAGTTAGTCTGGCATGTCTTGCTCTGGAACTTGTTCGTCGTGGGTGGAGCTTGGTTTCAGTGTAGGTATGGAGACTTTTGGATGAGCTCTTGTCTGTTAGTGGTCCCTGGAATCAGGAGTTCTCTGATACTCTGAAATTTTGGATTTAAACCTCCTGTCTCTGGCTTTCAGTCTTATTCTTACAGTAGCCTCAAGACTTCTCCATCCATACAGCACAGATGATAAAACATCTAGGTTAATGGTGAAAAGATTCTCCACAGGGAGGGACACACAGGTTCACAGAGTTACATGGAGAAGAGAAGAGGGAGGAGGGAGATAGAGGTGACCAGGAGGAGAAGAGGGGCAGTCAGTGCAGAACTCTCAGAGAGATTCACAGAGTTAAGTAGAGAAGAGAAGGGGAGAGAGGATACAGAGGTGACCTGAAGGGGAGAAAAGGGAGAGTCAAAAGGGGAGAGAGCAATCAAGCCAGTAATCACACTCCTAAATGAAAATGGATACTGAAAATTGGATTCTTAAAGTTACAAAATTGATAACAAATACCAAAAAACAAAGATTAGAAATCTAGAGTAGAGGTTAGACTCTCAAAAATATGATATTAAAAATACAAAACAAAATCAATCACAAAAATTATATATATATATGAAATTTGCTTTAAAGATAGGGTCTTTTTTTTTTTTTGCAAGGTAATAGTAGGTTATAAAAATGAAAATTAAAGGAGTAACGAAGAACTTAAAAATAAAAAAATTAAAAAATGATAATAGTGAAAATACATCTAGGCATTTCTCTGGAGCTGTTGCAGGCAGTGTGGGGCCAGTTCAGCTTCAGATAGCTCCTTTTTCCAGTTTGTAGTTCTCAAGGTCCATAGGCTCCTTCCAACGCTTAGTCAGTGCTAACTACAGGGTTTTAACTGTTGCTCCTGTCGCTGCCAGAGCGGTTCCCTCTTCTTTGCTTATTTTGGCTTCCTCTGTTTGCAAGTCTATTCAGTGTCTAATTTCCTCTCTGACACAAGGGGGAGAAGGTGGTCACTTATCTAGGCTCACGTGTTCAGTTGTGTTGTGGTGAGGGAGGACCATTGCAAACAAATATCACTGGTGTGTGTGGGGAGTGCTCGCGGCGTACGGGCCACACTGGGTTTGCCCCCGCTCATGGAGGCATGTGCCTTCCGGGTCTACACTGCTCAAGCTCCAGGGTGCTCTACAGGGGTACTGTCCAAAGCGGACCCTGGGTTTCGTGCCTTTCCCAGGTCTGAGCTGCTCAGGTTCAGGTTCTCGGGTACTCCACAAAGGCACAGGCTCGGTTGGGCCTGAGTCTTGTGCCCTTCCCAGGTCTGAGCTGCTCACGTTCAGGTTCTCGGGTACTCCACAAAGGCACAGGCTCGGTTGGGCCTGAGTCTTGCGCCCTTCCCAGGTCTGAGCTGCTCAGGTTCAGGTTCTCGGGTACTCCACAAAGGCACAGGCTCGGTTGGGCCTGAGTCTTGCGCCCTTCCCAGGTCTGAGCTGCTCAGGTTCAGGTTCTCGGGTACTCCACAAAGGCACAGGCTCGGTTGGGCCTGAGTCTTGCGCCCTTCCCAGGTCCGAGCTGCTCAGGTTCAGGTTCTCGGGTACTCCACAAAGGCACAGGCTCGGTTGGGCCTGAGTCTTGTGCCCTTCCCAGGTCCGAGCAGCTCAGGCGACCAGGTGCTTGGCGCGCGCACTGTCCCAGGTGGGCCGTACGTCGTAATCGCCTCCTGGCCCCAGCTGCTCGGTTTCCAGGTGCACCGGGAGAGCACCACTCAGGTGTGCTGTGTGTCTCCTCTGGGGAGCTGACCGCAGGCTGTGAGCCTCCTGGCAGATGTCAACCGTTCAGCATCCCAGGAAGACACGGTTAGCAACTGGGAGCCTGCTCAAAAGTTTGGTGGAAGATGCCGGTCTCTGGAGCCAAGATTGCCCCTTGCCTTCCGGCTCTGGCTGTCTCATGCCTGCCTCTCTGCCTCTGGCGGTGGGTAGGGGCCTGTACTCAGCTGGCTAGCTCTCCTTTGGTGTTTGCTCAATCATTTGTTCTGTGAGCAGGCCAAGCTGTGAGTTAGATTAGAGCCTTTTGCGGGAAAGTTCTCTCTCTCTCTCTCTCTCTCTCTCTCTTTTCCCTCTCTGGCTATCCCACAGTTTGGGTTGCTATCTCACATTAGTTCCCTCAGATTGTCCTCAGGGCATTCAGGCCTGGTGCTTACCCTAAGTATGTAACCCGCGCCACCCTGTCCAACCCCTGCTTGCTTGTGGTGGACGTGAGCTTCTGGGCTACTTCTCCACTGGGAGTTGTGGTTAGGTGCATATTCTGTGGGTATTTTTTCCCCCTCCCAGTTATGTTGCCCTTTGAGATTCCAAAACTCCCTAAAGACTCGCCTGTGAGAGGGTTTCCTGCTGTTTGGAAACTTCTCCTTCATGACTCCCTCCCCAGGACGGGTCTCCATCCCTAACTCTTTTGTCTTTTATATTTTGTCCTACCTCCTTTAGAAGAGAATGGGCTGCCTTTCTGGGTGCCTGGTGTCCTCTGCCAGTATTCTGAAGTTGTTTTGTAGAAGTTGCTCAGCATTCAAATGATCTTTTGATGAATTTGTTGGGGAGAAAGTGGTCTCCTCTTCCTATTCCTCTGCCATCTTGGGACAACCCCACTTTTATAGTTTCTATCCGGAAAAAATTACAGGTTTGAATCTGTGTTTTCCAGGAATAGGGAAAACCTTCCTCTCAAATTCATTATGACAGTAATTTGGTAAAATTATAAGCAAATTAAAACAATCATATTTTCTCTCTGACTCCTCCAGAGACTAGAAAATCTTAGGTTTCCAGTAACTTTATCAAATGAGTTACAAAGGTTATTTCACTAACAGGTATAGAACTCACAAGGATTTTTTTGAGACCTTGAAAAGGGAAGAATTCACCTAGGTTTGTTAGGTGAAACTTGTGATAAGCCTTTGGCATGACTTTCCCAGCCCTATTTTATTTTAAAAGTTCAGTCTGAGAATCTATGAAAGTTTCAGCAAAGCAAGATATTTGAAATCAATTATCATTATATAAATCATTTGGCCAAATTTATTGAGAGCAGACCTATTTTTCAAACAAGCTAGCCTTAGTTTTGTTGTATTTGATAAAAAGGAGATTAATTTTAGGGAGAAAACATGTTTCAATAAATGTTAAATCCCAGTTTGTTAATGGAGGTCTGTATCTTGTAAGACTCATCTCCTGGATAGTTCTTTGCTGTTATGTGATATTAATGTGAAATTTAATTGAATTCCTAAAGAACACCCTAAGTTTGTTTCTGAAGCTTATATCAGTAATCTCTCTTTGGATAAAGATCATATGCCTCATGAGCTGCAACCAGGACTGGAAAAAGACATAATTTAAGGGACTGTCTCCACCCTGGATGGAAGGACCTTCTTATTTGGTATTCTTAACTAGCTTATGCACAATGAAACTGAAGGGAAATTAACTATTAGATTAATTCACACTTCCAAAGGCCTCTACAATGGACTGATCTATAGAGAAGACACTGACCTGATCTCACCCTAAAATGATGCTCAGAGTAATGACTTACAGTGAACAGTGTCGGATTCATGATCTCTGAAGAAGATTTAGCTTTGGGACCAGGGACCAGGGACCAGGCTTGATCATGCAAGAGCTTTTGTGTAGCAGAGTTTTATTAAAGTATGAAAGTGATAGAGAAAGCTTCTGACATAGTCATCAGAAGGGGGACGGAGAGTACCCCCCTTGCTCGTCATCTAAGCAAGGAGTTTCATATTTTTTAAATTAGTTATTACAAAAATCAAAAGAATGTCTCAAGGTTGTAAAGATTTTACTAGATCCACTCCCATAATACACATTTTAAGATAACAGGATTAGTCAGAAGGTTTTCAGGAAGGAGAAACATGTCCTCAAGCAGGATACATTATTGTTATACAATCCTTACTAAGGAATGTAGAAAATGACATGTCTCCTTTCCTCCTCCTTGAGAATTCCAGACCCCTTTCTCCTCCTCAGGGACCCCAGACTTTTTATTAAACTGCCTAGGAATGGACTCTCTCAAGAGGAAAAACTACTACACTAGGACGAGAAGAAGACAATATCAGAGATAGATAGTTTGCCCAATGTGAACCTGATTCGTATGATCATTGATGATGTTTTCTTGACTTCTTAGACCTTTGCATAGAAATCAAATGCTTTTCTATCATAGGCCGATCCTATGCTAGTTTTAGAAATCAATCCAATTGTTGAGTTTGTGGTCAATTACCTGTGTGTAGTTCTGTGTTACCTTGTTGAATTTCTCTACTCCAAATCTCTAACTTGTTGACCTTCGAGAAAATTTACTTAGGGAAAAAAAAGACTATAATCATATTCAGGTCATGGTTCACATACTGTGGAAGCCGGGGCTTGGACAATTTTGAGCATTACTTTGCTAGTGTGTGAGATGGGTGAAATTGTGTGATAGTTTGAGCATTCCTTGGCATCGCCTTTCTTTGGGATTGGAATGAAAACTGATCTCTTCCAGTACTGTGGCCACTGCTGAGTTTTCCAAATTTCCTGGCATATTGAGTGCAGCACTTTCCTAGCATCATTTTTTAGGATTTGAAATAGCTTAATTGGAATTCCATCACCTCCACTAGCTTTGTTTGTAGTGATACTTCCTAAAGCCCACTTGCCTTTGCATTCCAGGATGTCTGGCTCTAGGTGAGTGATCACACCATCATGATTATCTGGGTCCTTAAGATCTTTTTTGTACAGTTCTTCTGTGTATTCTTGCCACCTCTTCTTAAAATTTTCTGCTTCTGTTAGGTCCATACCATTTCATGTGAACTGTGACCTTCCAGATGTTAAAGTTGGATTTAAGAAAAGGCAGAGGAACCAGAAAAAATTGCCAACATCTGTTGGATCATCAAAAAAGCAAGAGAATTCCAGAAAAACATCTACTTCTGCTTTATTGACTAAGCCAAAGCCTTTGACTGTGTGGATCACAACAAATTGTGGAAAATTATTCAAGAGATAGGACTACCAGGCCACCTGACCCACCTCATGAGAATTCTGTATGCAGGTCAAGAAGAAACAGTTAGAACTGGACATGGAACAACAGACTGATTCCAAATTGGGAAAGGAGTATATTGTCTCCTGCTATATATTGTCACCCTGCTTATTTAACTTATGTGCAGAGTCTATCATGAGAAATGCTGGACTGGATGAAGCACAAGCTGGAATCAAGACTGCAGGGAGATATATCAACAACCTCAGATATGCAGATGATACCACCCTTATGACAGAAAGTGAAGAAGAACTAAAGAGCCTCTTGATGAAAGTGAAAGAGGAAAGTGAACAAGTTGGCTCAAAACTCAATATTCAGAAAACTAAGATCATGGCATCTGGTCTCATCACTTCATGGCAAATAGATGGGGAAACAGTGAAAACAGTGGCTGACTTTATTTTCTTTGGGCTCCAAAGTCACTGCAGATGGTGATTGCTGCCATGAAATTAAAAGATGCTTACTCCTTGGAAGAAAAGCTATGGTCAACCTAGACAGTTCTTTAAAAAGCAGAGACATTCCTTTGCCATCAGAGGTCTGTCTAGTCAAGGCTATGGTTTTTCCAGTGGTCACGTATGGATGTGAGAGTTGGACTATAAAGAAAGCTGAGCACTGGAGAATTGATGCTTTTGAACTGTAGTGTTGGAGAAGACTCTTGAGAGTCCCTTGGACTGCAAGATCCAACCAGTCCATCCTAAAGGAGATCAGTCTTGGGTGTTCATTGGTAGGACTGATGTTGAAGCTGCAACTGCAATACTTTGGCCACCTAATGCGAAGAGCTGACTCATTTGAAAAGACCCTGATGCTGGGAGGGATTGGGGGCAGGAGGAGAAGGGGACGACAGAGGATGAGATGGTTGGATGGCATCACTGACTCAATGGACATGTGTTTGCATGGATTGTGGAAGTTGGTGATGGACAGGGAGGCCTGGTGTGCTGCGGTTCGTGGGGTCGTAAAGAGTTGGACAGGACTGAGCGATTAAACTGAATTGAAGACATGAGATTAGCTGAGAAACAAATGCTGTGTTCATTCCAAACAAAAGATGTATCCTATATCATAGCACCTGGAGTTGCTACTCTGAAACTAATAAGATATTTTGCAAAATATATGCCTACAATGGAAACCTCCTCCATCCCCGCAAAAGGACCAGTGTTAGTTGAGCCTCTCCAGATATGGCTAGTGTGCATCTGATGACCTCATTAATTTTTTCAGGAATGAAAATAGTGAAGTCCTGGGCCACGTGACTAGGTGAGGACAAATAGATAGCTGTCTAAATCAGTTGAATCATAGGTCTATCCATTCCCCTTAGTATCTGGAATTATCACAAGTTATACTCTAGCCAAAAGATGTGTCCTGTGTAATAATAAAATTACCATTTCCCTGGCACTGCAATTAATCAAACCTCACTGCAAATATAGGCAAGAGAGATAAACAGAAATTTCTAGCTTTGCAGATATTCAAATGTATTGGAGCATTACCCACAATTGACTAATTAAATCTCTGATCAATATTTTAGGGTGTGTGATTCATGATTTCATGACTTCAGTTGAGGAGATGTAGCAACAGAGACCTAGAAGCAAACCATTCATTCTATTCCAGGTATTCTGCATAATAAAAGAAATTAGGCAGCTTGTTATTCTGGGTATATCTATTTGTGACCCCACAATCCCAATCTTAAATATTTATCCAACATACATAAATACAAAACAGCCCAGTTGTCAGTTAATAAAAGAATGAACAAATTGTTAGATGTCCATGCAATGGAATTCTAATCATCAATGAAAGTGAACAATTTACCATTACACTAGACTTCAGGTGAGATCACTGAGGCTCAAATATGAAAAAACATCTACCATGTTTCAGTTAGGTAGGTTTGCATTGTCAGCCTGAGACCCATTCTTCTATCTGTTCATTATATTCTATGTGGGAACTCAGACCTTTCCAACAATAACCATGGAAACTGCTCTGAGTCCATTTGGGAAAAAATGTTGTTTTGCCTGGGTAAATGTAATATTTTTTTCTGACACTTTTGTATCTTTGTTTTATGACATGGAGAAAAGAAGTCTTTTGAGAATAATGCACCCAATAATTTAACTGTTTTACTAATTAGAATAATTTGTAAATAATTTGGGATTCTTTATAAATATAATAAAGTGCCTGTGAGCAATGATCAGTTAGATCATCCTTTATTTTATTTACTTTTTTAATTAGAGGATAATTGCTCTAAAATATTGTGATAGTTTCTGCCATACCTCAACATGGATCAGTCATAGGTGAACACATGCCTCTCCCTTCTGAAACGCCCTCCCACATTTCGCCCCACAGCACCCCATAGGTTGTCAGAGAGCACCAGTTCTGAGTTCCCCAAGTCATATGGCAAATTCCCACTTGCTAGCCATTTTACCTATGATAAAGTGTGTGTTTCAATGCTACTCTCCCACTTCATCCCTCCCTCTCTTCCCACAACTGTGTCCACAAGTCTGTTCACTATGTTTGAATCGCCACTGCTGCCCTGCAGATAGGCTCATCCGTACCATCCTTCTGTATTCCGTACACATATGTTAGTATATGATATTTGTTTTTCTCTTTCTGATTTACTTCTCTTTCTAACTTACCCCACCTTTGTCTTTCTTACTTACTCATCCTAGTATATTAGGCTGTAGGTTCATCCACCTCATTAGAATTGGCTCAAAAGTGCTCTTTTTTATGACTGAGCAATATTCCATGATATACATGTGTTACAACTTCTTTATCCATTCATCATCAATGGACATCTAAGTTGCTTCCATGTCCTAGCTATTGCAAATAGTGCTACAATGAACATTGGGATACCTGTGTCTTTTTCAATTATGGTTTTCTCAGGATATATGCCCAGTAGTGGAATTGTTGGGTCTTTTTTTTTTTTTTTTCATTTTTACAACAAACCCTTGTGTCGAGGGAATTGTTGGGTCTTATGGGAGTTTTCTTCCTAGCTTTTTAAGGAATCTCCATACTGTTCTCCATAGTGGCTCCATCCATTTACATTTCAACAAAAGTGCAAGATGGTTCCCTTTTCTCCACATCCTCTCCAGCATTTATTATTTGCAGATTTTTTGATTATGACCATTCTGACTGGTGTGAGGTGCTACCTCATTGAAGTTTTGATTTGCATTTCTCTAATAATGAGTGGTATTGCATATCTTTTGATGTTTTTATTAATCATCTGTATGTCTTTGGAGAAATGTCTGTTTAGGTCTTTGGGCAACTTTTCAATTGGGTTGTTTGTTTTTTTGGTATTGAGTTGTACGAGCTGCTTGTATTTTTTGGAGATTATTCCTTTGTCAATTGTTTCATGCGCTATTATTTTCTCCCATTTTGAGGGTTGATTTTTCACCTTGTTTATAGTGCCCTTTGCAGTACAAAAGTTTCACGTTTAATTACATTTGTTTAAGTACATTTAATTAATTAATTACATTTAATTCTGCTCAGTTCTGTCATATCCAACTCTCTGCAACCCCATGGACTGCAGCATGCCAGGCTTCCCTGTCCATCACCAACACCCGGAGCTTGCTCAAACTCATGTCCATCGAGTCGGTAATGCCATCCTACCATCTCATCCTCTGTCATCCCCTTCTCCTCCTGCCTTCAATCTTTCCCAGCACCAGGGTCTTTTCCAATGAGTCAGTTCTTTGCATCACGTGGCCAAAGTATTGGAGTTTCAGCTTCAGCATTAGTCCTTCCAATGAATACTCAAGACTGATTTCCTTTAAGATGGACTGATTGGATCGCCTTGCAGTCCAAGAGACGCTCAAGAGTCTTCTCCAACATCACAGTTCAAAAGCATCAATTCTTCAGTGCTCAGCTTTCTTTACATTCCAACTGTCACATCCATACATGACTACTGGCAAAACCATAGCTTTGACTAGGCAGTCCTTTGTTAGTAAAGTAATGTCTGCTTTTTAATATGCTGTCTAGGTTTGTCAGAGCTTTTCTTCCAAGGAGCAAGTGTCTTTTAATTTCATGGTTGCCTTCACCATCTGTAGTGGTTTTGCAGCCTGAAAAAATAAAGTCTGTCTCTGTTTCCATTGTTTTCCCATCTACTTGCCATGAAGTGATGGGACCAGATGCCATGATCTTAGTTTTCTGAATGGTGAGTTTTAAGCCAACTTTTTCACTCTCCTCTTTCACTTTCATTAAGAGGCTTTTTAGTTCTTCCCTTTCTGCCATAAGGGTGGTGTTGTCTGCATATCTGAGGTTATTGATATTTCTCCCAGCAATCTTGATTGCAGCTTGTGCTTCATCCAGCCCATCATTTCTCATGATGTACTCTGCATATAAGTTAAATAAGCAGGGTGACAATATTCAGCCTTGACGTACTCCTTTCCCTATTTGGAACCAGTCTGTTTTTCCATGTACTGTTCTAACTCTTGCTTCTTGACCTGCACACAGATTTCTCAGGAGGCAGGTCAGGTGGTCTGCTACCCCAATCTCTTAAAGAGTTTTCCCCAGTTTTTTGTGATCCACACAAAGGCTATGGCCACCTAAATAAAGCAGAAGTAGATATTTTTCTGGAATTTTCTTGGTTTTTCAATAATCCAAGAGATGTTGGCAATTTGATCTCTGGTTCCTCTGCCTTGTCTAAATCCAGCTTGAACATCTGGTAGTTCACACTTCATGTCCTGTTGAAGCCTGGCTTGGAGAATTTTGAGCATTACTTTGCTAGTGTGTGAGATGAGTTCAATTGTGCTGTCGTTTGAACATTCTTTGGCACTGTCTTTCTTGGGATTGGGATGAAAGCTAATCTTTTCCATTCCTGTGGCCACTGCTGAGTTTTCCAAATTTTCTGGCATATTGAGCACAGTACTTTCACAGCATCATCTTTTAGGATTTGAAATTGCTCACCTGCAATTCCATCACCTCCACTAGCTACGTTTAGTTAAGCTTGTTTTTTTTTTTTTTCCCCATCACTCTAAAAGGTGGATCATAAAGGATCTGTGATTTATGTCAAAGAATGTTCTGCCTATGGTTTCCTTTAAGATTTTTGCAATTTCTAGTCTTATATTTACATCTTTAATTCATCTTGAATTATTTTTTTGTCTGGTGTGAAGAAGTGTTCTAATTTCATTCTCTTACACATAGCTGTCCAGTTTTCCCAGCATCACTTATTGAACAGGCTATCTTTTCTCCATTGCATATTCTTGCCCCCTTTGTCAAGGATAAGGTGCCCTTGGATGTTTGTGTTTGTCTCTGGGCTTTCTACCTTGATCCAGGGGCCTATATTTCTGTTTTTCTGCCAGTACCATACTGTCTTAATAACTGTAGGTTTGTAGTATAATTTGAAGTCAGAAAGGTTGATTCCTCCCATCCCTTTTTTCATTCTTAAGATTTCTTTACTTTTTCAGGGTCTTTTGTGTTTCCATGTAAGTTGGGATTTTTTTTTTTCTTTTAGTTCTAGTTCTGTGAAAAATACCATTGGTAGATCAATAGGAGTTGCATTGAATCTACAAATTTCTTTCAATAGTATAGTCATTTTCTCAGTATTGATTCTTCCAATCCAAGAACATGGAATATGTCTCCATCTTTTTGTGTCACCTTTGATTTCTTTCATCAGTATCTTATTGTTTTCTACATGAAAATCTTTTGTCTAGTTTAGGTTGGCTTATTCCTAGGTATTTTATTCTTTTGTTGCAATAGAGAATGGGATTGTTTTCTTTATTTCTCTTTCTATTTTTCATTTTTAGTGTATAGGAATGCAAGGGATTTATGTGTATTAATTTTATATCCTGAGACTTTACTATATTAATCAACTAGCTCTATTAATTTCTGATGGCATTTTTAGGGTATTCTAGGTATAGTTTTATGTCACCTCCGAACAGTGATGGTTTCTCTTCTTCTTTTCCAATCTGCATTTCTTTCTCTTCTTTGATTTCTGTGGCTAGGACTTCCAAACTATTTTGAATAGTAGTAGCAACAGTGGGCACACTTGCTGTATTCCTGATCTTAGTGGAAACACATTTAAGCTTTCACTGTTGAGAATAAACTCACTTTGGATTGCCATACATTGTCTTTTTTTTTACGTTTAGGTAGGTTCATTCTATGTCTACATTCTGGAGAGCTTTTATTATAAATGGATGCTGGATTTTGTTGAAAGATTTCTCTACATCTATTGAGATGATCATATTTTTTTTTTTATCTTTCACTTTCTATTGTGGTGTATCACACTGATTGATTTGTGTGTACTGGAGAATCTTTACATTCCTTGAATAAACCCTTCTTGATCATGCTGTGTGATCAAGTGTTGTTGGATTCTGTTTGCTTGAACCTTATTGAGAATTTTTGCATCCATTTGTATCAGTGATATGGGCCTCTAATTTTCTTTTTATCTGAAATCTTTGTCTGGTTTTTGTATCAGGGCAATGGTGGCCCTGTAGAATCACATTGGCAGTTTCCCTTCCTCTGCAACTTTCTGGAAGAGTTTGAGTAGGTAGGTGTTAGCTGTTTTCTACTTTTGGTAGAACTCACCTGTGAAGACATCTGGCCCTGGCCTTTGTTGTTATTGCTGTTGTTGTTGGAAGATTGTTGATTACAATTTCAATTTCCATGCTTGTGATTGGTCTGTTTGTATTTTCTATTTCTTCCTGGTTCAGTTTTGAAAGGTTATACTTTTCTAATAATGTGTCCATTTTCTACTGGGTTCTTTTTTTTTTTTTTTGACATAGAGTTGCTTGTAGTAGTCTCTTAGGATCCTTTGTATTTCAGTGTTGTCTGTTGTAATTTTTTTTTTTTTTCATTTTGAATTTTACTGTTTCGAGTCTTCTCTTTTTTTCATAATGAGTCTGTCTAATGATTTGTCATTCTTTCTTAATCTTCTCAATTAGGAAGCTTTTAAATTTATTTCTTTTTTTTTATTGCTTCCTTCATTTCTTTTTCATATATTTCTGCTGTGCTCTTTAAGATTTCTTTCCTTCTACTAACTTTGGGTGTTTTTTATTGTTGTTGTTGTTCTATTTCTTTTTCCAGTTGCTATAGGTGTAAGGGTAGACCATTTTTCGGATGGTTCTCTTGCTTCTTAAGGTAGGCTTGTATTGCTATAAACTTCCCTCTTATCGTTGCTTTTACTGTGTCCCCTAGGTTTTGAATTGTCGTGTTTCATTGTCTTTGGCTTCTAGGTATTTTTTGGTTTCCTCTTTGATTTCTTCAGTGACCTCTTGGTTGTTCAGAAGTATGTTGTTTAGCCTTTATGTATTTGTGTTTTTTTATGGTTTTTTTCTTCCCCCCATGAAAGTGAAAGTCGCTCAGTCTGACTCTTTGCGACCCCATGGACTATACAGTCCGTGGAATTCTCCAGACTGCAAGGAGATAAAACTGCAAGGAGGTCTCCATACTGGAGTGGGTAGCCTTTCCCTTCCCCAGGCGATCTTCCCAACCCAGGAATCGAACCCAGTTCTCCCACATTGCAGGAGGCTTCTTTACCAACCCAGTGCAGTTGATATCTAATCTTATAGCATTATGGTTGTAAATGATGCCTGACATGATTTCAATTCTTTGTGATTTACAAAGACTTGATATGTGACCCAAGATGTGGCCTATCCTGGAGAATGTTCCATGTGTGCATTTTGAGAAGAAAGTGCAATCTACCATTTTGGAATGAAATGCCCTATAGATATCACTTAGATCAAATTGGTCCAATATATCATTTAAAACTTGTGTTACCTTATTAATTTTCTTTCTGGATGATCTGTCCATTGGTGTGAGTGCTGAGTTAAGTCCGACATTATTATTGTGTTACAGTCGATTTCCCCTTTAATAGTTGCTAGCATTTTCCTTATGTATTGAAGTGCTCCTTTGTTTGGTGCATGCATATTTATAATTGGTAAATCTTCCCAGATTGATCTCTTGATCATTGTGTAGTGTCCTTTGTTGTTTTTATTTTGGAGCCCCTTATATATGATATACGGAGAAGGCACCCCACTCCAGTACTCTTGCCTGGAAAATCCCATGGACGGAGGAGCCTGGTGGGCTACAGTCCGTGGGGTCACACAGAGTCGGACACGACTGAAGCGACTTAGCAGCAGCAGCAGCAGCAGCATATATGATATATGTAGTGCCACTCTCACTTTATTTTTATTTCCATTTGCATGGAGTATCTTTTGCAGCCTCTACTTTCAGTCTGTATGTGTCCCTAGGTCTGAGGTGGGTCTCTTATGGAAAGCAAGTATAGGGGTCTTGTTTCTGTATCCATTCAGCCAGTCTGTACCCTTTGGTTGGAGCATTAATCCATTTATATTTAAATTTATTATTGATATATATGATCCTATTACCATTTTCTTTATTGGTTTGAGTTTGATTTTGTGGCCTTTTTTTCCCTTTATTATATAACAGAATTCCCTATCTTAGAAATGTCTTTAACATTTTTTTGTAAAGCTGGTTTAGTACTGCTAACTTCTCTTAACTATGGATTGTCTGTAAAGGTTTCAAATTTTCCTTCAAATCTGAATGAGATCCTTGCTGAATAGAGTAATATGGCTTCTAGGTTTTTTTTTCCCCCTTTCATCACTTTAAATGTACCCTGCCACTTCACTCTGGCCTGCAGAGTTTCTATTGAAAGATCAGCTATTATTCCTATGTGGATCTCTTTGTATATCATTTGTTTCTGTTCCCTTATTGCTTTTAAAATTTGTACTTTGGGTTTAATTTTTGTTGGTTTGATTCATATGTGTCTTGGTATATTTTTCCTTGGGTTTATCCATGGTATGGGACTCTGTGGGCTTCCTAAATTGGGTGGCTATTTCATTTCCCATGTTAAGGAAGTTTCTGAGTATAATCTCCACACATATTTTCATACCGTTTTTCTCCTCTTCTTCTGGGACCACTCTAATTTCAATGTGGATGTAAATAATGTTGTCCCAGAGGCCTCTGAGACCATCCTCATTTATTTTATTTTCTTTGTCCTGCTCTGGTTTAGTTATTTCCACTCTTCTATCTTCCAGCTCACTTATCTGTTCTTCTACCTATTTATTCTGTTGTTACCTCACTCTAGTGCATTTTTTAATCTCATTTATTGTGTTATTCATTGCTGATTGTCTATTCTGTTATTCTACTAAGTCCTTCTTAAACATTTCTTATATTTTCTGCATCTCTTATGCCTCTAGTCTATTTATCTATGCCTCCATTTTACTTCCAAGATTTTGGATCATCTTTACTATCATTACTCTGTATTCTTTTTCAGGTAAATTGCTTATTTCCTTTCATATTTTTGGTCGGTGGTTTTATACTGTATTCTTTCATTTGCTGCATGTTTGTCTGTCTATTCATTTTGCTTAATTTCCTATGTTTGGGGTCTCCTGTCTATAGGCTGGAAGGTTGTAGGTCCCCTTACTTGTGGAGTCTGTCCCCATGGGTGGGTTTGGACCCATGCTTTGTTCAAGTTTCCTGGTTGGAGGGATTTGTGCCTGTTCTCTGGTGGATGGAGCTGGACATTGTCTCCCTGGAGGGCGGTGCCACGTCTGGTGGTGTGTTTTGATGTGTCTGTGGGCTTGGTATGGCTTTGGGCAGCCTTCTGCTAAGGAGCAGGGTTGTGTTCCTCTTTGGCTAAAGGTTTGCAGTCAGACATCCAGCACTTAAGCTTGCTGACATTTGAGTGGGGCTTGGTCTTAGTGTGAGATGGAGGCCTCTGGGAGAATTCTCACCAATTAATGTTCCATAGCATCTGGAGTTCTCGAGTGGTGCAGAGTCCTAGACTTTTGTCTCCCACCTTGGTAATTCAGGCCCAGACCCTTACTGCAGCACCAAGATTTCATACGCCACGCAGTTCAGCAGACAAATCCCCAAGACTAATGGTGAAACAATACTCAGTAGCCAAGAACACCCAAAGAGACTCACACACTTTCTTTTTTTTTTTTTCCATTCATAAAACTTTTATTCCACTTACTTGAACTTAATACACATGTTCTTAACAATTATGCTTGGATTGTTCATGAAAATCTCATAAGACATTAAATAAAGCTAGCCATCATCTCAAGTTATTTCCCTGTTAACTATTTTTTTACAGCACATGCATGTTAGGCAAGTATCAAAAAAAAAAAAAAAAATCACAAAAGCAAAAAAAAAAAAAACAACTAAAAAAAGTTAAATATATGGGTTTTTGTTTTACTGCTGTGCTTGATATACATGAAGTAATGAATATCAAGCAATTCATTTTTACTGCATCTTTACTTGTACATTTGTTCTTAGGTTGCCTAAAATATTTAAATGCAAATAAAATGAGTGTAGCAAAAATAATGAAAGCAAACAGCAGGTAACTTTGCAAATAATGGAATGTGAACCGTTTCTGCCCTTATCGAGAGTAAACTGGGTCACAACTAAAGGAACACTCCTGTAGCTGCAGTCAACAGTGTGCACACTGCGTCTGAGTATTCCACAGATAACACATGGTTTAACACGCGATATCCACGGGATATCCATTTCTGCTACAGCTTTGTAAGTGCTCCAAACCTAAGAAGTACCCACAACTACACCTGGGACTGGAACCAATTATCCCTTTTATTCCCCACCAGGACATACCAATATGCAGGCAGTTTTCTTTGCTTAGTCACGGAAGTAGTTTTAACACTGGCCCTTGTGAAGCCACAATGTACCAAAAGTACTATGCCAAACATTTATAACTTGTATAAAAATTCCACATCCCAATATTGGCCAAGATGAAAACAGATAACTCCCTAAATGTTAACTGGCTCTACTCCCCTAATATTAAACATAAAAACCACATGGGAAATATAGAAATTCAAATAGAAGTAACATAAACCTGTCATAAATCGTAAACAAAAAACTATTTGTGGGACAGCATGGATGACAAATGGTCTACTGTGTAAATTTTAGAATGAGGCAGACAAAAGTTGGAAGGCCGGTTAATTTCCCCCTCCTTCTCCTGCTTCAGCTTCATCTCCTTGCATATCCGATGTCCACAATGTCAAATTATCTCTCAGTAACTGCATTATTAGCATGCTGTCTTTGTATGACTCTTCACTTAATGTATCAAGTTCAGCAATGGCTTCATCAAATGCTGTCTTTGCAAGAGAGCAGGCTTTCTCAGGGGAGTTCAGAATCTCATAATAGAACACAGAGAAGTTAAGGGCCAGACCCAGTCTGATAGGATGTGTTGGTTGCATTTCCTTTTTGCTGATTTCAAAAGCTTCTTGGTATGCTTGCTGTGACTGATCCACAATCCCTTTCTTGTCATCACCAGCCACAACCTCAGCCAAGTAGCAGTAGGAGTCTCCTTTCATTTTCAAATAGAAGACTTTGCTCTCTGCTTGTGAAGCATTGGGGATCAAGAACTTTTCCAAAAGAGACAGTACATCATTGCAGATATCTCTTAGCTCGGTCTCTATTCTCTCTCTGTATTCTCGAGCCATCTGCTGTTTTTTCTCAGCACCTTCCGTCTTTTGCTCAATACTGGAGATGACCCTCCAAGATGACCTACAGGCTCCTACAACATTTTTATAAGCAACTGAGAGAAGATTCCTCTCCTCACTAGATAATTCAGCTCCTTGCTCAGTTACAGACTTCATGCAGGCTGCCATGTCATCATATCGCTCAGCCTGCTCAGCCAGTTTGGCCTTCTGTACCAGCTCATTTTTATCCATGACTGGATGTTCTGTGTCCGGAGTAGGTGGCAACGGACAGACGGGGATCAGCAGTCTCTGGGCGGCAATAGCGAGGCTGAGACTCTGTCCCTGGATCTCGCAGCTCACCAAGACTCACACACTTTCAAAGAGAAAAGAAGAGAGAGAAAAGAGGGTGGGGAAAGGATAGAAACCTGAGTCAAAAAGAAGAGAGCAGTCAAGCCAATAAACAAACCCACAAGTGAAAATGAATACTAAAAACTAGACGAGCAAAATTTCAAAATCAAAAACATGGAAAACATGAAGAAGAACTAGACAGTACTGTAAAAATATGAATAAAATAAAAATTAAATGAATTTATTATAAATATCTATATTTTAAAAAAGGAAAATAGGTCATGAAAATAGAAATTAAAGACCAAAAAGAAAGAACAACATTACAACAATATGAAAAAATTAAAAAAAAAGAAAATTATATATAGAGTGTGAGAAGAAGGTCTTCATGATTCTTCCTTTTTCTGCTTGACACAGTGTGTGCTCCAGTCAATCTGCCTAGTCAGGAAATCCTCCAATATTTCTAGAGAGTTCTCTGAACCTGTTGTGGGCAATGTGGGGTAAGCTCAGGCTCAGAGCTTGCCTTACTCCAGCTTATACTTGCTCCCATAATCCACAGTTGTCCCTAAAGTCCAGGCTCAGGCCAGATGAAGGGACTGAAGCCACTGCAGGATCTCATTCCCCTCCTTCTTGTTTGGTCCCACACCCCTGGGGTTCCGCTCTGGTTCTGGGTGTCCCTGCTTGTAGGCTGCCTCCTGGTTCATGTTTGTTCCCCACCCAGACAAGAGGGGGCGAAGGCCAAGGCTCGTCCGGGCTCACTTGTTCAGCTGAGCTTGGGAGAGGGAGTGACCTGGCGGCCACACGTGAGACCTACTGGAAGAGCCTGTGGTGGTCGAGACCCATCAGATGTTACTACAGTCCGAGGTATGCCATGTGGTCTCCTAGAGGACTTGGCCCCACTCTCTGTGTCCCTAGGAAGAGCCACGCTGCTTAGGCTCCCATCAGGGTGTGTGCAGGAGCCTGTGACCACTTACTGCTCACTTCTGGATTCGGGACCACGGCAGCAGCATTTTGTCTGCTGCCTCAGGCACTCTCCTTGGCTGTGGCCGTAGCTAGTGGCTCATGTTCCCCACTCTGGGATGATAGGCTGCGGTTCTGTCTAGCTCCACCACTGGCACCGGTGCTCCTGCCAGCTTTGGTGACCACCACCAGGCACATAGCCACTGCCTGTGAGAGTGTGGAAGGAGTGTCCCGGCGGCAGTGATCTCTTGCCTTTCCGGGCAGCCCAGCCTTCCCTGAACTCCCTCAGCTGTGTCATACTAACCCCCTCAGACTGCCTCTATGGCAGTTAACCCCAGTCCTCTCCCTGACTCCCATAGCAGGAGCCTGAGCCTGAGCCTCCAGCCCCCACTTGTTATGGGTGTGGGCATGTGAGAAGCTTCTAGGCTGGAAAAGCGCTGTTAGGCAATGATCTCTGGTGAATTTTCTCTGTTTTGCCTCTGGGGCACCTGTTGCTGCATTCCTCTCTGGAATTCTGAAGCTTTCTCCTGCATCCCCCCATGAGGAGGTTTCCAAGTGTGAGGACACTTTTCCTCCTTAATAACTCCCTCCCTGAGGTGCAGGTCCCCATCCAGAAATCATTTGCCTCTTTATTTGTCTTTATCTTTTTCCCTACCTCATTCTGACTTGCCATTAGGTGACTCAGAAGGTGAAGAATCTGCCTGCAATGTAGAAGACTCAGGTTTGATCAATGGGTCAGGAAGATCCCCTGGAGAAGGGAATGGCAACCCACTCCACTATTTTTGCCTGGGAAATTCCATGGACAGAGGAGCCTGGTGGGCTACAGTTCATGGGGTTGTAAAGAGTCGGACACGACTGAGCGACTAACATACACACCTCGTTCTGAGGAGACTGGCTTGCCTTTTTGGAAGTCTGAGGTCTTCTGCCTGCGTTCAGATGTTCTGTAGGAGTTGCTCCACATGCAGATGAATTTTTGATGTATTTGTTAGCAAGAAGTTGGTCTCCCCATCTTCTTCCCCACTATCTTGAAAATCTCCCCCGATCCATTCTTTCCAAATACCAACAACAAAAGACTAATATACAGTAGCCTATATTCAGAAGATTCTCATGCAAAAATATTTTAATAAAAGAGACCAAATAAAGAAACTATCCTTTCCAAAACAAAATGAAAGAAGACAGAAAATCTGGTTATGAGGCAAATGCTCTTATAAATGACAGTTTACAAAGGTGAAGCAAGAAAGTAACTTGGCTTTGAAAATAAAGGAACAATAAAACCTTAATAAATGAGTAAACATTTAGGTACAACATAAAACAGTAGAAAAAAAACTGTTTAAGTTTTAAGTTTTTAAAAAACTCAGGGATATTAAGTGATATTAATGTAAAGGTAAGAATCACAGATGAAGAAGCCAACCATAATTTTTATTATAAGTAGTATGAAATGATAGAATATGCACTGTTTTAAACTAAACAAACAAACAAAAACTAGACTTTCTTTTCATATTTGTCACTATTCTCTGATTTGATGGAAATTATTTTTCAGGTTTATTGATCATACAATATCTGTGATATTTTCATACTTAAAATTTTTCTTTATTGAGAAATCTTTAAGTTGTTTTAGTTGAAATTAATGAAGTGGTTTATCTAATTCCTATAGCTAGGTTGACTGTGATAACTTATGTGATTAAAAAAATAACAATACCCTATACTAATGCTGTGTCCAACTCTTTGCAACTCCATGGACTGTAGCCCACCAGGCTCCTCTGTTCATGGGGATCCTCCAGGCAAGAATACCAGAGTGGGTAGCCATGTACTCCTCCAGGGGATCTTCCCAACCCAGGGGTTGAACACAGGTCTCCCACATTGTAAGTGTATTCTTTACTGTCTGAGCCACCAAGGAAGCCCATCCTATACTAATACTGTTGTTCAAAATGCCCTTTCAACCATGACCTTCTTTAACCCTGATCATAACCCTGTGTAATAAGTATGATGGGAAATTAGTAGAAAATGTAAGTAAAACTTAAATCTGATAAGTGATTTACCAAAGGCCCCCAGCAGTGTATTAACAACAAATAATAGTATATAAGTCCTATTAAGTAAAACCTAGGGTTTGAAATTACATTTTCCCCCATAATGGCACTTATTTGAAGAGCAACTAATGGTAAGTGACATTCAGCTTTGTATTATGTGGTAGTGTCAATAGCTAAGAAAACATATATATGTAACATAAAAATGTTTGCCTTTGAAGAGCTTAATTTTTTTGAGAATTCTTGGAATAGGGGAGTAATGGTCATCAGAAAATCACAAGGGAAGTTTAGATGTCCTGGGTAACTCTGCCATGTATGAAGAAATAAGACTAGATCAGAGGCTTTGAAGGAGTAAAAATGTACAGAAACAAACCTATTAAAGAGATGGCAATACCAGTCCACCTTATCTGTCTCCTGAGAAACCTGTATGCTAGCAAAGAAGCAACAGTTAGAACCAGACGTGGAGCAGCTGACTGGTTCAGAATTGAGAAAGGAGCACAACAAGGGTGTACATTGCCACCCTGCTTGTTTAATTTATACGCAGACTGCATTATGTGAAATGCTGGGCTGGATGAATCACAAATTGGATTCAAGATTGCCAGGAGAAATATCAGCAACCTCAGATATGCAGATGACACCACTATAAAGGCAGAAAGTGCAGAGGTACTAAAGAGCCTCTTGATGGGGGTGAAACAGGAGAGCGAAACAACTAGCTTAAAACTCAACATTCAAAAAATGAAGATCATGGCATCCATTCCCATCACTTCATGGCAAATAGATGGGAAAACAATGAAAACAGTGAGAGACTCTATTTTCTTGGGCTCCAAAAATCACTGCAGATGGTGACTGCAACCATGAAATTAAAAGACGCTTGCTCCTTGGAAGAAAAGCTCTGGCAAACCTAGACAGCATATTAAAAAGGAGAGACATTACTTTCCCAACAAAGGTCCATCTAGTCAAAGCTATGGTTTTTCCAGTAGTCATGTATGGATGTGACAGTTGGACTGTAAAGGAAGCTGAGCACCAAAGAATTGATGCTTTTGAACTGTGGCATTGGAGAAGACTCTTGAGAGTCCCTTGGACTGCAAGGAGATCCAACCAGTCCATCCTAAAGGAAATCAGTCCTGAATATTCATTGGAAGGACTGATGCTGAAGCTGAAACTCCAGTACTTTGGCCACCTAATGTGAAGAACTGATTCATTGGAAAAGACCCTGATGCTGGGAAGGAGTGAAGGCAGGAGGAGAAGGGGACGACAGAGGATGAGATGGTTGAATGGCATTGGAGACTTGATGGACACGAGTTTGAGCGATCTCCAGGAGTTGGTGATGGCCAAGGAGGCCTGGCGTGCAGCAGTGCATGGGGTTGCAAAGAGTCAGACAAGACTGAGCATTCCAGGGAAGCCCATGGAACTATTTAGATTGGTGTAAATGTAATTGTGGTTTCAGATGTGCATTTTAAATCATTATAACTAGGTTCAAACACATCTTGATTACTCGAAATAGGAACCATTACAATCAATACATTTTTACCAATGAGAAATAAGGAAGTCAGTGTGTTTATTCCTGCAGTGTTAAAAGCCCATGTTTTGGGAATAGATGAGGTCTTGGAAAGCATTTTCTGCCTCCTGCTCGTTGTGGAAGTGTTTTCCCTGCAAAAAGCTGTCAAGAAGCTTTAAGAAGTGGTAGTCAGTTGGCAAGAGGTCAGGTGAATATGGCAGATGAGGGAAAAACTTCATAACCCAAGTTGTTCAACTTTTGAAGCACTGGTTGTGTGACATTCAGTTGACCAGTAAGACTGTAGGCATTGCAATTTTGGGTGCATCTCATTGATTTGCTGAGCATACTTCTCAGATTTAATGGTTTCACCAGGATTCAGAAAGCTGTAGTGGATCAGATGGGCAGCAGACCACCAATTAGCCACCATGACCATCTTTTGGTGCAAGTTTGGCTTTGGGAAGTGCTTTGGAGCTTCTTAGTGGTCTAACCACTGAACTGGTCATTGCTGGTCATCATATAAAATACACGTTTCATCACATGTCACAATAATCTGATAGAGAAATGGCTTGTTGTTGTTGCATAGAATAAGAGAAGATGACACTTCAAAATGATGATTTTGATTTTTGGTCAGCTCACGAGACACCCACTTATTGAGCTTTTAACCTTTCCAATTTGCTTCAGATGCTGAATGACCATTGAATGGTTGACATTGAGTTCTCTGGCAACTTCTCATGTAGCTGTGAGAGGATCAGCTTTGATGATTGCTCTTAGCTGGTTGTTGTCAACTTGTGATGGCTGGCCACTATGCTCCTCATCTTCAAGGCTCTCATCTCCTTTGAAAAACTTCTTGAGCCATCACTGCACTGTACCTCTGTTAGCAGTTCCTGGGCCAAACACACTGTTGATGTTGCAAGTTGTCTCCACTGCTTTACAACCCATTTTGAACTTGAATAAGAAAACTGCTTGAATTTGCTTTTTGTCTAACATCATTTCCATGGTCTTTACTACATATAAAATAAACAGCAAGTAATAAGTCATTAGCAAAGAAAAAAAGAAACATAAAGCAAAATATGTACATTAAAATGATGTATAATATAACCATCTTTATTTAAGAATGTATTCCAACATCAGATGGCAAAGTGTAACAGTGTAAAACCACAATTACTTTTGTACCAACCTAAAAAGACCCTGATGCTAGGAGGGATTGGGGGCAGGAGGAGAAGGGGACGACAGAAGATAAGATGGCATCACAGACTCGATGGGCATGGGTTTGGGTAGACTCCGGGAGTTGGTGATGGACAGGGAGGCCTGGCATGCTGCGATTCATGGGGTCACAAAGAGTCGGACACGACTGAGTGACTGAACTGAACTGAACTGAATAATAAGCAGTTAAAGCAAGGTTGTAGGATACAAGGTTAATGTACAAAAGTCAATTGCTTTCATATCCACTAGCAGTAAACAAGTGAAATCTAGAATTAATATCACAATACCATTTGTATTCAGTTCAGTTCAGTCCAGTCGCTCAGTCATGTCCGACTCTTTGCAACCCCATGAGTCGCAGCAGCACTCCCCAATGAAACTGTGCTGTGCTGTCCTTAGTCGCATAGTCGTGTTCACCAGGCTCCTCTGTCCAGGAGGATTCTCCAGGCGAGAATGCTGAAGTGGGTTGCCATGCCCTCCTACAGGGGATCTTCCCAACCCAGGGGTCAAATCTAGGTTTCCCACATTGCAGGCAATTTTTACCATCTGAGCCACCAGGGAAGCCCGTGAATACTGTACTGGATAGCCTATCCCTTCTCTGGGGGGTCTTCCCAACCCAGGAATCAAACCTGGGTCTCCTGTATTGCAGGTGATTCTTTACCACCTGAGCTACCAGAGAAGCCTCAAAAGAAACTACCTAGATATAAATCCAACAAAACTCTGATGAATGAATTCAAAGGAAAGCTAAATAAATGGAGAGATATTCCATGTTAATGGATAGGAAGATTCAGTATTAGATATCAGCTATTCCCAGGTTGATCTATAGGTTCAATGTATCCCAATCAAAATCCCAGAAAGTTATTTAGTAGATATTGACAAACTAATTCTAAAGTTTGTATGGAGAGGTGATGGACCCAGAACAGCCAACACATTATTGAAGGACAAGAACAATGTTGTAGGACTGACACTAACTGACCTAAAGACTTGCTATAAAGCTACAGTAATTGAGACAGTGTGGGACTGGCAACGGAAGAGACAGATAGATCAGTGGAGCAAAACAGAGAGCCCAGAAACAGATTGACACAAACACAGCCAACAGATCACTGCCAGTGGAGCAAGGAGAGTCTTTCAACAAATGGAGCTGGAAACAGCAGATGTTCACATGCAAAGAACTTAATCTGGACACAAACCACACACTCTTCAGCAGGCTTAACTGAGACTGGGTCGCAGATGTAAATGTCAGGCACAAAGCTACGAAACTCCTAGAGGATAGTGTAGGAGAAAACTAAGATGACCTTGGTATAGTTATGGCTTTTTAGATGCAGTATCAAAGGCATGGTCCATGAAAGAAATAATGGATAAGCCGGATGGACTTCATTAAAATTGAAAACTCCTGCTCTGGGAAAGACGATGTCAATAGTATTAGAAGACAAGTTTCAGACAGGGAGAAAATATTTGCAAAAGACACATCTGATCAAGGGCTGTTATCGAAAACAAACCAAAAACTCCTAACACGCAGCAATAGAGAACAAATGACAAACAGACATTAGGGAAAAATGGACGAGAGACCTGAACAGATACCTCAGCAAAAGAAGGCATACAGATGGTGAGTAAACATATGAAAAGATGCTCTATATTATTTATCTGCAGGGAAGTATAAGTCAAAACAACAGTGAGATACCACTACACACCTTTAGATGGGCTGGCGAGGAGGTGGAGCAACAGGAACTCTCATCAGTGCTGATGGAATACAAATGGTATAGTCACTTTGGAAGACAGTTTGACTGTTTCCTATAAAACTAAACATACTTTACCATATGACCCCACAATGATACCCCTTGGTATTTACCCAAGGAAGCTGAAAACTGATATCCACACAAAACCCTGCATGCAGACATTTCTAGCAGCTTTAATTGGTCATTGCTAAAACGTGGAAGTGACCAAGATGTCCTTCAGCAGGTGATGGATGACTCGACTGTGGTCCACCCTGACAGCACAATATCCTTTAGCACTAAAACGAAATGAGCCTTCAAGCCATGAAAAGACATGGAAGAACCCGGATGCACGCGGCTAAGTGACAGAAGCCAGTCCTGAAGGGCTGCATGCTGCGCCACGTGATTCCAGCTGCCTCCTGTTCTGGAAAAGGCAGAGCTATGCAAACGGCAGGCAGATCGGTGGTTGCCGGGGGCGGAGAAGGGAAGACGGGTAGGCGGAGCACAGGGCTTGTAGAGAGTGAGCTGTTCTGTGTGACATCGTCACGGCAGATGCAAGTCTCTGTCGATTTGTTCAAACCTACCACAAGCAAGTCCTGACGTAACCTGTGGGACTCTGGGTGATGCTGCTGTGCCCAGGCAGGGCCATGGGTCATAGCAAAGGCCCTGCACTATTGAGGAATATTGATCCTCCCCATTAGGGAGGCTGTGCGTGTGTGGGGTCAGGGTAAATGGCAACTCTCTGTTCCCTCCCCTCAGCATTGTTGTAAACCTAAAACTGCTCTAAGAAAGACTCTTGAGGTAAAAAAGAATCCCGGCCCTCACGTGTCCATGGATGACTTGAGTGAGTGGCCAGAGAACCTATGACAGGGCAGGGTCATCTGAGCAGAGATCCATGTGGACTTGGGGAGGAACCAAGAGGGGTCCTGAGGGGAAAGGCCGGGGTGGACGCTGCTCACCGGGTCAGCCATGTCAGGCTGCAGTTGGGTCCATGTCTCTTTGGCGTGTGCCCTCATAGGAGTGGATCCTGGTGAGCTGAGGAGCCCCTGAGTTCCATGTCACCGGGCGTGCGATGGAGTCACATGTTGCCCACTCCAGACCCAAGTGGAGCCGTGGGATTCCTGCGTCCCACAGGCCTGGCACATAGTAGGCGCTCAGCGTGTGCTCACTTGAGGGCCAGAGATGTAGACGTGTGCATGCCCTGCCATGCCCAGTCCCCCAGGCGTGGGCTCCCCAGGGAAAGGTGGGTCTGCCTGCTGCAGGGATGGCAGAAAGGCAGGCAAGGAATAGAAGCCCTTCCCTCAGTACCCCTCAAAGGCTGCAGCTGCTCTGGTGGGAGGCAGGGGCGCAGCTGGCCCCCACTCCCTAATCAGCCTGTCAGCACTGAGGAGCTGGCAGGAGCTCCCATCAGCGCTATGCTGGTGGCTGGATTTGGAGGGGTTCCAAGCCACCTGGCTCCCCTCAGCCTGGGGTGCAGCTGCTGTGGGAGTGCACGGTCTCACGGACCCCCCACCCTCCTTTCTGTGTCCCCCTCTTAACAACACAGCATCCTCAGCGGCTGGAGCCCAAGCAAATGGGTTCAGAGGGTAGGCTTGGGACCAATCTTGTAGACAGGGTCAGGCTGTGTGAATGGTAGACAGTGTGGACGGCCGTGGACAGTGGGCAGTGTAGGGGGTGTGGCGCTTGGCTGTGTGTTCTGTGGCCGTGCAGGGCCGTGACTGTGTGGAGGGCATGTGTCTGAGTGTGTAAGCAGGCATGAGGAGTGTGTGCACTCTGACCAGTGAAGCAGATGCAGCCGACGGTGCAGTGGGGGAGAGCCGTGCCACTGCGTGTGTGTAGCACCTAAGGGTTTGGGCCCCACTGCCCCATGTGTCATGCTCAGACCCTCAGTAACTTTTAGGTCCCAGTGCTTTCTGCTCTCCCCCATCCTGCACTCCATCCCAGCATCTCCCCAGCTCGTGGGTTTCCTGCCCCCATCACCCATCCAATCCCCTCCCCAGCTGCAGGGAGAGCGGGCTCCTGGGTCTCACCCCTCCATTCCCCTCCCAGGCTGCAGGGAGAGTGGGCTCCTGGGTCTCAGGAAAGGATGCTCCTGGAAGCTTCTGCTGTCTTTTGCTTTCATGGGTGTCGATGCATGACTTCCCTGAGGTGACCCTGGGAGGTGCCAGTGCTCTTCTTACCCCATTTACAGAGGAAGGCACGAGGCTCAGAGGGGTTCAGGGACTTTCCGGGGCCTGGGGTGTGCCTCTGAGCCTCCGTCTAGAAGTCTGGCTGTGGCTGACAGAGTAGCCTTCAGAAGCCCAGCTTCAGGGCCCCCAAATGGTCTGCCCCCACATCCCTGCCTACTTTCAGGGCCAGCCTGCTCACCTTGCCCCCATGCTGCCCTTGCTCATGGGCACAGAGTCTCTGCAACTCCCTGCCTTTGTGCAAGGCCTGGTGCCTCCTCTTCTTTGCTTATGGGGCCATCACTGTCTGCTGGCTGCTAACCTGGTGCCAGGATCTTTAATGCCCCTCTGGGGGCCTGAGACCCCTGAAAGGGCGACCGGTCAATAGGAGGTGGAGGCCTGAGTGGCAGGAGGCTGGGGGACCCTGGACAGTTAGGACCCCCATCCCTTCCTTCCACAGCTGATGGCTGAGCGCACACTGCCAGGTGCTGGGCTTGTCCCTACAACCCATTACACACAGCAGGCCGCAGAGACCCGAGTGCAGCCTCCACATCTCCACTGAGGGCCTACATTGGGGCTAGAATGTGGCCTCCTTTAAGCTCGGGGCTGGGGGTGCCACCAGGGCTCAAGGGGGCTGCTGCCATTGCTGGTCACAGCCCACATGGTCCTCAGCGTTCAGAGGCCACCTTCCTGTGCCCCAGTTGCTTCTGGTGTCAAAGAAGGACTCTCGGGAGGCTTAAGGGAGAGCATCAAGATAAATTCCTGGGGACCAGGTGGGCGTGCACATGCATTTCTGGTTCTACACACAGACATCAGCCCTCACTCATGCCCGGCATTGTGCTGGGTGACTCCAGTGATGGATCAGATCCATAAGCTTGCGATACCTATTGTGGCCAGGGTTTGTGTGACACAAAGAAAGCCAGGGGCCATGGAGGGTCACGGGTGGCCCCAGACCCAGCCCGAGGGACAAGGCAGAAGTTGGCCAGTGCTGGCACTCTGCCAGTGGGAGCTGCTGGGATTCAGCATTGCCAGAGGCGAACCGTCGGAAAACGTGCATCCATCTTCTCTCCAGAAACTCTTTCTAGGCCCTGCTGGGGCCACAGAAAAGGGTTGCCTGGACATGCTTGAGGACTCCGGGGGCCTGGCAGGCCTGGAAACAGAACATGAGCACATAGCGGGGCCAGGGCTGGAGTGAGTGGGTCCCTCCTGCTGTCCCCCTGGTGCTTGGCCCAGTGACGGTGGTCACTCTTCTCTAGGCTCATTATGAACTTATCAGTCCTCTCAGCAGCCATGTCTGAATGCCCGCACATTACAGATGGGGACCTGAGGCCCCGAGAGGCCGGTGAGCTGCCCACAGCCTGGCCTCGTCTGAGCTGCAGTCCTAGGATTGCACATCTTTGGCGCACAGGCAGGGTTGTGGACTGGCTGGGGGAGCGTGGGGAGGGGCTGTGCCTCATGGCCTGGGCACTGAAGGCCCTCACTGGGCCCCCGAGGGCAGGCCCAGGCAGAGGTGTCCCTCAGAAGTGTCAGCTGCCCTGGCCTTGGGGTCGAGTGGGATAAGAACTGTTAGACTCTCAGGCGCTTGCTGAGGCTGGAGCGGAGTCTGGCACACACCTGGACAGGCCTGCGGGAAGGCAGGGAGACCGTGGCTCAGAGGGGCTGCCAGGTGCCTGAACACGCAACCGAGGAGTCGGAGTTGGAATCTAAGCCCAGAACTGGCACACCGCAGAGCCCATGCAGCTCCGTGGGTCGCAGGTGAGCTGCTTCCCTCTTTGCAAACGCCGACATGAAAGCCTTCACAGTGGCCACAGGCTGAGTGGTTGCTGTGTGAAGGCCTGGTGCTGGGCCCCACGTCTCGAGTGCCCAACCCCCCTCAGAGGGCCTGTGTGTACCTGTCTTACAGATGAGGACACTGAGGCCCTGAGAGGGCCCCATGCTGCCCTCTGGCAGCCAGAGTTCTAGCTGTCTCGGTTCCCAGGGTCTCAGGACAAGCCAGGGATTACGGGATGCCTGAGGGATGGCAAGGGATTCCCGAAATCTGCCGGCCAGTGCTGCTGTGGCTGGGTGATGGGTGAGGGCAATGGTCAGAGGTCAGCTGTAGGATGCCAGGTCTCTTCACACGCGTCCCTGTGCTGACGGCTGGGCCCTTGGAGGCACCAGAGCCAGGCAAGCTGGCCTCCACAGCTGTCTGGGAAGTGGGCTGGGCATTGAGGCAGGGCCACCTCACAGGGTGAAGGGGCCCCACATGGCTTCTGCTTCAGGTAGCAGTGGGGACTGGCTATGCTGGGCCATTCTCTCCCCCTTCCCTCCCCGGGGGCTGCTCCCTGCACGCGCCGGAGGGTCACCAGGGCATGGATTAGGGCACATTACCAGGCACGGTCATATGTCTGGCTTCCCTTCCTGGCTGTGTGACCATGGGTGGGTCCCTTCACCTCTCTGAGCCTCAGTTTCCTCTTCTGTGAAACAGGAATCTAATGAGTCCCATACCTCTGGGACTCAACTGGGGAGGTCTTTGCTGTGCAGCCAAGGCCCAGGCTTTGGGGACGGCCTGGCAGGGCTTAGTCCCCAGCTCTGCGTCTTACAGGCTGTGTGGCCTTGGAGAGCTCACTTTAGCTCTCAGTTTCCTTATCTGCCCAATGGGGACCACAGCCGGCCCTCCCTCAGAGGGCTTTCCCAGGATGCAGTGAGCAGGTAGGGCAAAGCCCCTGTAGATGTGAGCCGAGTTCTGGCCCAGGCTCCTGAGCAAGAGTGTGAGCACCTCCACTCGGCCTGACACTGCCCGGTGGCTGCCTGTGCGGAGTGGCACGCTGCTGGTTCCATCTGATGAGATATAAATAGCGGGCAATGGTTGCAAGCAAGGATACACCTCCCTCCCCAGCCGGCAGGGCAGCGAGGCTGAGGAGCTGGTCGTGGGGACACGAAAGGGATGGGAGCTGGTGAATAAATCATCACATGACCTGGGTTACTGCCCTGGCCTCAAGGCAGCACGTGAAATTAGCGCCTTAATAGGCGGCAAAGGGTGACTCGTGTGCGGCTCCGCCCCGCGGCCCCTGGTTTGCCAAGTGCCTGGTGTCTGGAGCGCCCTCCTCTGGGGCCTGGTGACCCTGCAGGGCGGCGCCACGCAGCCCTGTCCCTGCCTGCTGCCTTGCCAGCTGGGCTCCCTGGACTCTGAAGGGCCCCCACACCGCGAACGGCCTGCCCGCTGGGTCGAGGACTCACGTCCTGGCTCTGGCAGCCGTCACTGGCTCAAGGCCAGGCAGGCCAGGCAGCGAGTGGAGCCTGGGGTGAGCCTGGCCAGAGCCTCACCCTCTTAGCCGTCCTGCTCCTCCGTGTGTTCAGTGGTTTGACTTTTTTTTTTTTTTCCTTTTGAACCAAGGATGCCCCAGCTTAGCCAGCTCCTGCCGCATTATCAGGGTGACCAGGCCATCTCCATTACCGCACAGCCACAGCCAGGGTCAGGTGAGGGACTTAAGTGCATGCATGTAGCCTGAGCATGTGTGCATGACTGTGTCACACCTCGTACACATGCGTGTACACACAGCTCACACGTACACATACATGTGTGCAAGAACAGACACATGGAGACTCGCCCCAGCTTGGCCAGCCCTGGTGCGATGGAGGCACAGATGTGCCCTCGTGAGGACACAGCCCAGGCCCCTTTCCTGATGTTCCCAGAGAAGCAGGGGTGTGCAGATGTGCACCGCTTGGTGTGGGAGCTTTGCACCTCACGCCCTGGTCTCTGCCTGAGTGCCACCTCTGGCCACGCAGCTGTGCCATGAACCACAGCATCCTGACTCCCGGCCACTGCAGCCTCGTCTCCCATAGCACCTGCTTCCAGCACTGTCCTCGGGTCACCTCCCAAGTGAATGGCCTGCTCCCAAATCCTCCACTCTAGATCTGTTTCTGGGGAAACAAACTGGGGCCAGGTGCGTGCACACCCTGACGCTCCCGGAATCACATGCACACACACCCCAGGCCGTCTGTCCATGCAGGACGTGTGCACATGCATGTGCATGCCTTTGTGTGCTGGACTGGGCTCTGGGCACTGTGTGTAGACTAACAGGCAGGCAGGCAGTAGAACTGGGTCCCTTTCACAGATTTGGAAATGAGACAGGGATTAGTCATATAAACACAGGCCTCAGAGGTAGAGGAGGGCAGGCTGGAGCCAGCAAGGCTGGGACTGTATGCGGGAGGACTCCCCAGCCCTGGCTGCTGGCGGCGCTGATGGTTCATATGAAGGCGGGAGAAGCCTCCCCATCCCTTGGCTTCTGGTCAGGTGCCCCAGCCCCTGGGAATGCATGACCTCTCTAGGATGCCCGGCCTGAGGATGGCACTGGCTAGCCTGTAGCTTTGGGGCACTGGATTCTCTCTGACCCTGTTGCATCCTCTTGGGGCAGTGTCTCAGGATTGTTAAAAGATGCATACAGTTGGTGCTAAATAAAAGTTTCAGGTAGGAGAAAGCTTTTCCTGGGGCTCTCAGTGGCCGTGTTTCCTGCTCTTGGGGAAACTGCCCCCACAATCTGCCTCATCTTCCTGGGCACAGGCTCAGAGAGGGCTGCTGGCTCAAGGCCACACAGGACACCAGGGCCTAATACAGTCCAGATGCCAGGCCCCTGTCCCCTAGTCTTGGGCTCTCAGGAGCCCCTGCCTTCCCACATATTAGTTTGCCATGAAGGAGAGGCAGGCTGGGAAGGCTTCCTGTAGGAGGCGGTCCTGAGCCCCTTGGAGAAAACTCTGGTTTTTCCTGGAGACATCGGGGCCAGACATGTGGTCAGTTCCTGAGTCTTGATCTCCATGGCCCTGAATCTGGACTCCAGGGATTCCTACCCAGCTCTGGGTGGACCAGCTGTGTGGCCCTGGGCGTGATGCTCACCCTCTCTGAGCCCCAGTCTGTTGTGATTATCCAAAGGAACCATAGTGTGAACGGAAGTAGCACGTGTCACAGTGTCCACGTGGGTGCACAGTTCCAGTTGTTAGGGTTGGAGAGCGTCTGCGCTGGTGAGGCCAGTGTGAGGCTGCAGTGGATCAGGTCAGACACCCTCTAGCTTGCTGCTTTTCCACCCGAGCCTCAGTCTCCTGGAGCAAGGCAGGATGTGGGGATGTTTCCTCCAAAAGCCATTTCTGGGGTGTGGATTGTTCTTGCTGCTGGCAGGTGAGAAAGAGGAAGCTCAGGTGCCCCTGCCTTCCCCTGGCACATGCAGCTCTAGCCCTGCTGCCTCCCTACAGTTCCTTAAGCACGTGGAGTGACATCCCAGCCTCAGGGCCTTTGTCCTTGCTCTTCCCACTTGCAAGAACACTGCTGTCTCCTCCTGCAGGCCTCAAATCACATGTCACCCCCTCAGAGAGGGCTTCCTGTGCCCACTTTGCCTCTGGAATGACCCGGTTCTCTTCTCCCCAGCATGTTTTTTGTCTGCCTTGCCCCCATGCAACCTTGGCCCTGAGTACCATGTCTGCACACAGTGGAGGCCCAGGCGGTGTCTGCCGAGTGAGTGAATGTCCAGTCTGTTGAGCAGGCCCTACGGCCTTGGCTGTGCTCCTGGAGCCCAGCTCTCCAGAGGATCCTGGGTGGAATGATGGGTCATCTGGAAGCCCACTCTGTTTTCCCGGACTCATGTCAGAGCACAGCCTCCAGCCCATCCCAGGGTGAACCCTGGACCTCAGAGGCCTGTCAGGCATTCCTGGTGAGAAGCCAGATTTACAAGATTTACAAGATGAGGAGCGGGAGAAGAGGGAGGCTGAGAAAACATCTGTCCCTTTGCTCCCCTAGCAAGCATCCAGGTCAGCGGGGCACTGAGGGTGGGAGTCGGGCCGTGTCCTGCCTGACCTCTGCCTGGAAGGCCTCACACTGGGCCCAGACTGCCGTGAGGCAAGGCAGCTCTCGGTCGGGAGGCCTCCTTAGGGAGGAGGTGGCTGGACGCAGAGGGACAGAGGCCAGGTCGTGGGGTGGGGCTTGGACCTGCTGCTCCGGGCCGGGTGATGGTGGACACAGTGCTTCTCTCCACAACTTACTCCCTCCTTGCTCAAAGACACGTAGGGCATCGCACCTGGGCTGCTCTTGGGTTCAGTGCCAGGCACTCAGCAGAAGCTAGGCATTCGATTCCAGGGTTCTAGGAAATGTGCTGCAGGCCCCTGGCAGGGCACCCAGGGAACTCTTGGAAAGCTTCCCAGAGAGGCATCCTTAGAACTTGAAAGATGAAACGCAGAGCAGGGCTTTTCGTGGTGAGGGCCCAGCTCAGGCTGAGGCTCTGGGTGTGGACATTCCTGACACGTCCCCCACTGAGGATGGGAGGTTCACAATCCCACTGTGTCCTTTTCTCTTGTTGATTTATAAGAACCCTTTATATACTAAGTATATCAGCCCTTTCTATAGCAAACATGTATCGTTTACCTTTCCCTTTGCTTATAATGCATTTTAATAAGCAGTATCTTGCATATTTTTTATGGTGGCCAATTTTCCAGCCTTTTGTTTCCTGGCCTTTCATGTCCCAGGGTGTTTTTTGTCCCTTGGTCTCATGTCGCTGCTCTCCTGTGCACACTTAGGTAATGTTTGAGACTTAAATTAAGTTGAAGATTGGTAAATTACAGCTGTAAGGAAAACAGACACCACAGTGCCTTTGCTCACAGCATGGCACCTCCCATCCTCTCCATCTGCTCTCCCCTTCCTGCTTGGAGCGAGGTCCAGTCCAGTCCCTCCAGGGAGGGACCTGTGACCCTCCCCCTGCAGAGTGAGTCAGAGGCTCGGAGATATGGTGATGGGAACGCGTGGGGGACCAGGATATTTCCAGCTCCATGTGCTAACCTGATGAAACCCACCATGACCACAAGAAATACATAACATTATTCACACCATGTCACTGGTAAGAAAACTGGGCTCAGAGAGTTTATATGACTTGCTCAAAGGCATCCAGGAAGGGACAGAGACAAGATTTGCATGCAAGCCATACAGTCTGATTTTATACTTCCAAACTCTTCTCTGGCACCCCATTGCCCTTGGGGTCAAGTCCAAACTCATTAAAATGATGTGCAGGGCCTCTCAGCACCTCTGCTTCTACACACATTGGTGTGAAGCGCATAGGCACTCAGCCCATCGCCTCCCTGCTTCTCCCTGCCTTTCTACACCCTGCTCAGCCCCCAGTCCTTAGGACCCCGAATGAAGGTGCTGGAAGGGCCAACCCCCTTGTGTATATTAGGGAAAGAGTTCAGAGTTGGGCGAGCCTTGCCCAAGGCCCAGTGTGTGAGGAGAAGAGCCAATGCGTACCCTGCTCTCTGGGACCCTGAGTGCCCTTTACTGTGATGTGGGATGTGGTCAGTCTCAGCTGAGCCTTCTCCAGGCAGTCTCCTGCCCCCCGACTGGGTCACATTCCTCTCCTCCCCTGGCCTCCAAAGGCTCTGACCGTGCCTCTGACCCTGCCTGTTGTGGTTGCTACCTAGCTCGCTGTCTTCCTGCTTGGCGAGGTGCCCTTTGCCGACAGACACTGGTGGTCCGTCACTGAGCCCCTGGTGCCCAGCTGAGTCCAGCAGTGAGTGAGCCCTGAGGAAAGTTTGCCTGCCAGAGGGAGGCCCAGAGAGGGCCAGGAGCCTACCCTAGGTCCCACAGTGAGTTTGAGCAGAACTAGGAGCCCCATGAGTAACCCCAAGACCCCCCAGGCCCCACTTGCTCCTGGAACTCAAGGAGGCCCAGGGACAGGGCAGTGTCTGTGATGGCCACTCTAGCAAAGGGCACCAGGGGTCTCTGTCCTCTGCTGCTTCCAGGGGCCTGGGGCCAAGGACACCCTGTCTCCCTCCTGCTCCTACTCCCCGTGGAAGTATGTTCTTAAGATAAAAATACCCTCGGGAGTATTCCCTGGTGCCTGGCATGACCTGGCTTCCACACTGGGGGCCAGAACTTCCTGCCCTGGCTTCACCTTGGGCCTCAGAGAGTGGACAGTTACCCCTCCTGGCCATTCGGCTCAGCCTATCCTTGAGGTCAGTGCATCCATCCCCTGTCTCTAGGCCATGGAATCTGAGGGGTTGTGGTCACTGTGGTTCCTGTAGCCAGCATTTACTGGGCACCCCTGCCAGAGATGACACCCTGGGCACAGAGTGGGGGTGCAGGGCGGCCAGACCCCACTCCCCACTCAGGGCCCTCCTGCCTCGGTGCCTGTTAAGTGCATTCTGAGAGCAACACACCGGGCCACACAGGAGGGTGGGTTGTCCTCTGTGAAGGCTGGGAGGGCCGGCATTACTGTGTGTCTGCTGCACTGGACACCCTCTTTGTAGCCTCCCTATTTTGCAGATGAGAAGCCTGAGGCCCAGGGAAGTTCCCACGGGGAGCTAGGGGGTGATCAGGCCTTTAACGCAGGGCTGAGGCTCGCTGGTCCCCAAGCCCCGCCCTCCAGGGGAGGCTGTCATTGGTGAGGGTGGGGACAGTGGTGGTGGAGCCAAGTGGTACCCGGCCTGTGCCCAGTGCACTTGCCCCATTGCATTGCAGCAAGGCTGAGCAGGGAGGGGAGGTGACCCACCCCTGACTGATAGGATGGTCCTGGGGGAAAAGCAGAGGGCTCCCCTCCCTCGCTGGGGGGCTGAGGGACAGTCTCGCCATCACGTCAGGGCATCTGCTTCAGCCGCAGACCCTGCCCCTGCTCTGACCTCCCCGGCCCAGGACTGTGACCACCCCCCCACCAGGAGAATGCTCGGTGGGCCTCAGGGGGCTGGGGGTCGCGTCTGTCTCATGGGCCGTGGCCAGCACAGGGAACACCGAAGTGCTGGCAGGGCGTCGGACCCTGGGCTCCTGTCCCTGAGCTCCAGGCCCCACTCTGTGTCTTTGTGGCCCCGGGCAAGTCCCTGCTCTGCTCAGAGCCTCCGTCTCCTCCTTGTGGAATGGAGCTGGTTTTGCTTCCCTCATAGGAGAAAGCCTGTTCTAGGCAGCAGGGAAGCAGAGGCTGAGAGAGCCCGGGGCAGGCAGGCCAAGTGACCCCAGGGAGTGGGAGGCTGGTGCTCCTCTGTGCCCATTCCACGGAGGTCCGGGTGTCACCTCCCCTGCTCAGAGTTCCAGCCCTCGGCGACCTCGCCCCTCTCAACCTCGGTTTTCCCGTCTATCCCTCAGGGTGGGCTGTGAAGGTTGGGGTATCACTGAGGCCAGGAACCCAGCACCCAGGGCCTGACACAGTGGGTGTCCACTCCAGGGGAAGGACAAGAGGTCAGAGGCCCAGGAACTGGTCCTCGCTGTCGGAAGTCCATCGTTTTTAGAAGAGCTGATGGCAGGTCCCCTGGCTGCTGCTTTGGGAACCATGAAGGATGGGGAAGTAGGGGGCTGAGGGCTGGGTGTCTTGGGGTGAGCCTGGAGTGAAGGGAGACCATCCAGGCCACCTCCTAAAAGCACGAGCAAGTGCTCTGAGCCAGGAAGAGACTCAGCCAAGGTCATACGGCTGGTGAGAGGCAGGGTTGCAACTGAAACTGGGTTTGTATGCTTCTAAACCCACCACTGGTGCTGCCTCAGGAGGTTTGTGATGTGGGGCTGACTCACCATCAGTTCCCATAATCCCAGCTGGAAGATCCAGCGTGACTGTGAATGACCACCAATGCTGGCTGCACAGGTGCTGTGGCCAGGTGGATTCACCTCCAAAGACTCCCCAACGCGGCCATCCCCTCCCCACTGTCCTGGCTTCGTGGCACGCTGCAGAGGAAGGCAGGGGCTGTCCGCTCGCAGCGGGGCCTGTGGCTGGAGTGCTAAAGGCTCTGCAGGCAGCCGGTGCACAGCCAGGCCATGGGTCCGCAGTGACCTGAGGGCGACCACCACGGCCCCGTCTCTGCGGCAGGAGCGGCGGTGGCTCCCACCTCTGCCTGCCTGTGAAGCACCTCCCACGTGTCTGGCATACAGTGGGCATTCAGTGAGTGTCAGCAGTCATTTTCTCTGGGGACCCACATCGTACTGCCTTTCTCTGCTTCTCAAGGGTTGTTATGAACAGACTCGTGGGTCCTCCACCTTCCACGGGGTCCGGGGAAAGCAAGCAGAAATAGGGGTTTGTGTGGAAGTTTATAACTGTTGAGCTCCCCCCCACCAAGGAGAAGGATAACTGTGCTCTGTCAATTTCAGGGTCTTCCAGCCACTGAGACCTCTCCAGCTGGTGCCTAGGAAATGGCAGCCACTGCTGGTGCAGCCTTGAAAGCGGTCACTTGCTTGGTGAGCACCATAGCTTAGAAGATAGGGTTCCAGAGGTAAGACTGGGTCACGGATGTGCACCTGTCCACCCAGTCATCCTTCCAGCCAGGCACTCATCTCTTTACCCACCTGCCCATCTACCCACCCACCCACCTATGTGACCTCTCATCCACCCTCTATCTGTCTTCCATCCATCTAACTCTTCACCTACCTACCCAACCCAGCCAGCCATCTTTCCATCCATTCACCACACCACCCCTGCACCCCAGCTATCCAGCCACCCATCCATCCATCCATCTGTCCCCCCACCCACCCACCCATCCATCTGTTCTTCTGTCTACCTGTCCTTCCACTCATCCATCCATCTGCTCAAACATCCATCCATCCCCTTACTCATCCGTTCACCCAACTCATCCAGACATTTTTCACCCACCTAACTGATCCACCCTCCAGTCATTCTCCATCCATCCATCCACCTGTCAGGCCTGTTTATCCATCTACACGCTTGACCACCCACCAGTACATGTACCTATCTCCTCACTCATGGATTCATGCATCTCCTCATCCATCCCTCTGTCCAGCAGACATTATTCCCTCATCGTTGTCTGAGCAGCAGACATTTACTGGGTGCCTGCTCTGTTCCAGGCCTTCCCCAGTCTCTCTGGACTTCTGAGATTGGCCAGAGATGGGGCCAAGGCAAAGCCAATTCTCTCACAAGGTGGAAAAGCACCTTCTGGTCCTAACAGAAGAAGCCCAGGGCCAGAGAATCTAAAAGGGCCTCAGGGAAGTGGCGGGTTTCCACTGGTTCCTGACCAATGGATCCCCAGCATTCCCATTAGCTGTGACTTGGAGACTGGCCCACGCGGGCTGAGGGTCGCCCAGGAACATCCGAAGGAGCCTCTTGCAGTGTCTAGATAGGAACACCTGGTCAGGAGGGGCCTGTGGGCAAGGAGTGGGTGGATGGCTTTGATCATTCAGGAGGTATAATGCACTAGACCTGAGGAAGGGATGCATGTGGGGCTGGAGGGAGTTGCTGGGGTGACTGGGGAAATGTTTTGGCTGCCCAGTGACCCCATAGGGTGCAGGGGGTGTGAGGAAAGGAGACTGAGGGTGGGGGAGCAGGGGGAAGGGGGTAAGCTTTGGAGAAGAGGAGGAGCATGTGGGCTCCAGGGTGCTGGGAGGTGGTGGGCTCGGGGTTGGGAGTCTCTGCTGTGGAGCACCCCAGAGGCCTGAGGGAGGCCCAGGACCGAGGGGCCCTGTGAGCTTAGTAGAGCAGGAGCCCCAGGTGCGCTCTTTGGAGTAGGGAGCTGCTCCCTGGCCTGCCAATGCACAGGCAGAAAGACTGGTTGTTGGTGGTTGGAAACTGGGCAGGTGGTCGTGGAAGTGGGGTGGGTCCAGGGGCAGCCGAGCGCCGGCCAGCCCATCAGCAGCACACAGAAGGCCTCTCCTCAGGCCTCACATGGGCCTCGCAGGGGCCCGGCCCTGAAGGACTGCACAGTGTTGACCCCAAACGTTTGATGTCTGGGGAAGGGGAAGGACTGTGTCTGGGAAACGTGAGCAGGCACAGGAGATGTCTGTCATCTCCCCAGACTGTGAGGGCAGAGGTGTTGGGCTCTCCCCAGCAAGCCTCAGCCCGCTTACTGGACCCTGAGGGGCCAGCCTGCCCTGCCCCAGCCAGGGACACCCTCCCCCAGCCAGGGACACCCTCCCCCAGCCAGGGACACCCTCCCCCAGCCTGCACCCTGAGCTGCCCTGTCTCCCGGTGGTGCACCCCCCATGCCAGGCCCACACCGCTCACTCCCTGTGTGACTGCGTGAGGGCGCCCTTCTCAGAGCCTCAGTCTTCCCACCTGCAGAGGAAGGGTTGCATTTTTCAAGCCCTTGTGCTGAGTCTGATAGATATTGCTGGATTTGAAAAGAGGGTGAGGCCACCCGGGGGTCTTGAGAAAGTGTTCTGTGATGGGTTAGTGAAGTCTGCCTCGGGCATGCACTGAAGAGGTGTTCGTAGGCCACAGGCTGGCTTTCCTTGAGATGCGTGCTTTGTAAGGATTCCTTCTGTTGACCATGGACTTGTAAGGACTTGACCATGAGGGAGTGCATGCCGCTCCCCTGGATGCCCCACGCAGGGCCTGATGGCCGTAGACCAGGGGTGCTGGTACGGGTCTTGCCCCTGCTTCTGTGTGCTGAGAGAGGGGCTGTTTGTGTCGTCACCGCGTAGCTGCAGGGGCCCTGAGCACTGAGGCTAGGAGCACAGTGTTGCATCCACAAGCCGGCCTCGGGCCTGAGGAGACAGGAGATGGGGAGTTGAGTACTCTTCTACCCCTGACACTAGGTTCTCACTCCTGAAAGTCTATGACACCCTGGGCAAATGACTCAAGCTTTCTGAGCTTCAGTTTCCTCACCCAGGAAGTCATCAGAAAGGATTACAGGAGCTATTTGAGCTCTTAGTGCCTCGTAGGTAGGAAGCGCCGAACAGATACTGATCACTCTGTTCACACCTAAGAAGGGGTCCTGCCACCTGGGTGGGGGACACTGAGCTTCTCCTCAGTGGCCACTCCATCACTGCTTTCTCGGCTTCACCCTGGTCTCTGCTCGGATGTTGCAGAAACCTGAGGCCAAGAGCCTCAGGGGACCTGGCATAGAGCGGCCCCCTCCTCCCGGCGGCTCCTCCTGAAGCCCTAGCCGCTCTCATGTGTTAGCTACCTGCGAAAAGCTCCCAGCCCAGTCCCTGCTGGGGCACTGAGCCCGCGGGTGCTGGAGGCTCTGTGCGTGGGTGCTGTGGCCAGCGGGGCGCCAGCTCTGGAGACACTGGGCTCGGGACAGCTTCGCCTCCCCTCGGGGCTCTCTGGGTCCAGCGCACTGGGCGTGCCTCACACCCCATCTCCACTGCTGTAGTCACCTGGCCTGGCTCAGGTGGGAGATCCCAGTGCCTGTCTCCCCTTCCCCTCCTAGCAACACCTGAGAGCCCCACCGGCCAACCTGGGCTTCCGACTGCTGTGGTGTTAACTACTTATTGTCTTTATCATGTATCTCATCCTGGCCCAGAGAGTGTTTTGCGACCTGGGACGAGTCTCAGCCTCAGTCTTCCCATCTATAAAATGGACACCTAGCCTCCTTGCTTGCTAAGGTCTCTTCCAGCAAAGCAAATTTAGCTTCCTGTCTGTCTAAACTAACCATATGCATGTGTTGAGCAGGAGCCAGACAGGCCTGTACGTCCCTGGCTGAGGATATTGTCCCACTTGTCTTTTTTCTGGCCATGCCCTGCAACTCTTGGGATGTTAGTTCCCCGACCAGGGATGGGATCCAACCCAGGCCCCCTGTAGTGGAAGTGCAGAATCCTAATCACTAGAATGCCAGGGATGTCCTCAACATTTCTTAAACTGAGTCCTTAAGACCACAGAGGCCTGCAACCTTGCCTCGGGTGTATGGAGGGTCCCTGGATGGTTGGCAGGTTTGTGGTGCTGGGGGTCCTACTGTGGGCCCTCTGTTCAGCCTTCCTTTGTGGTGGTGTGTTCACCAGGTGCCTGCAAGGACTCCCCACACCCCTGGCATCTCATGCACGCACGCGCATGCACACAGAGCTGTCCGCTGTGTCTCTGCTCCTTGGCTTCCAGGGGCCTTTGCCCAGGTGACTTTGCTCTAAGTACCAGTTTCCTGCTCTGAGAAGTGCGGGAGAGGCTGTGAAGGTGACCTGTTGATTTCCCTATGGTTTTAGGAGGAACATCAGTAGAAGAGGTCTGGGTGGGGCATAGGCACCCAGCCCAGGCAGAGATGCCAGTGGTCACTGTGACACCCACCACCTGCCTGGGAGTAGGCCAGCTGTGAGGTTGGCCAGTTTCTGGGAACAGTCGTGCCAGTCTGGGCTCTCCTGGCCTTTGATTCTTTTGATTCTGTCACCAATGCAGGCCTCAAGCAGCTCAGAGCCTCATGCAGAGCAGCCGTGACCCGCTGGACATCCCGCAAGTCCTCCTGGCCACACAGATGTGCCCCCCGCAATCCGGTGGCATGCTGCCAGCATCTGAGTGCCCCGCCCTGGTCACCTCTGCTTGGAAGGCCCAGGAATCTCGGGCTGGGCTGTCTTCCAGGCACAGTCCCTGGGGCACCCCCACCGCCGGCTCCTTGCCTCCTGGCCCAGGCAGAAGCAGCGTCCACCATTATAGCCTCAGGCCTCAGCTCCTCAGGCCCAGGGTGAGGTGGTCAGCTGGAGCAGCGGTAGGGGAGAATCGCAGTGTGAGGAGAGGCTACTGCAGAGCCTGGGGTCCCCACAGTGGGAGACCTTGTGTTAGACAGATAGTTCTGAGTTCAGCTCTCCGCTTAGTGGTTATGTGATTTTGGGGAAGTCACTTGACCTCTCTGAAACTCCATCCAGAGAGTAGAAATAACCACAGTAGCTATGCCCTTGGAATGGTGAGTCCTCCTTGGACTACCTCCTTGGACCCAGGAGTGTTTGCTGACAGATCTGTCCTGCTGTCCCTGTGGACGGACGAGCTGGGAGCATTGTGTACCTACCAGACCTGGGGATCCAGTGTCACTGGCAACGAGAGGGACCCTGGGAGGGGTCTGCAACCTGACTGGCTGAGTGGGCTCCACCCTCTACTTCTCCCAGGTGTTTGCAGCAGAGGTCAGAGGTGGTGCCCTCTGTGTGGCTCTGGCTGTACCCTGTCCCACAGACCAGGGCTGATCCCAGCTCTGCCACCTCCTGGCTGTCACCTCCATTCCCTTTCTCCTGGTCCAGCTGCCCTGGAACCTTCTCTGGGGCCTCAGCGTCTGAGTGCACTCAAGTGCTCCCAGGTTCGTCCGGCTCTGACCTCATGATACGACTGGTTTGGGGTTGGGGGTGGGGGCATGGGGTCCATCATGGCCCTGCCACGTTGTTCTGGCTTGCTGCCTTACATGGACAGCCACATGGCCTCAATGCCCACCCATGGGGCCAAGTGGAGTTGGGGGTCTCATGTCTACAGGTGCCATGCCAGAGCCAGCAGGGCCCCGGGGAGGGGTGGCTGCTTATGCGTCTGGGGCCTGGATGCTTGCCCACAGCAGTGAGAACGGGGTTTGTCTGGCCATGGGAACAGCCCTGGGCTATGACCTGGAAACGCCCAGTGTGCGAGTGTGTGTGGCAGCCAGACGCTGTGCTGAGTGAGCGGAGGATGAGGACTCTTCGGAGTGCTCCCCACATGCCCTCATTTAGAGCTGAGGAAGGCAGGGGTGGCGGAGGCCCCCAGGCTGAGGTCAGCAGTCAGTGACCCCCTGGAGGCTGACTCACGGGCCCCCTTCTAGCCACCTCAGGTGCCGGGGAGGCCACAGGCCTAGCACATGGGCAGTGAGAATAGGCACCTGGGGGAGGCTGTGAGTGTCAGGAGGGTGGTGGCCCCAGCTTCGGGTGTGCCTCAGGCCCAGGTCTAGGCCCCAAGAGTGAGACTGCCGTGAACCAATGGGAAACCCCTGTGCTCAGGGAGCTGATGGCCTGGTGCTGGGACGGCTTGTGCAGCCCCGAGCGAGCTGCTGCTCTCAACAGACGCAGCAACAGCGTTGGACAAAATCCCACGTCCACTCTTGGTAAACTCTGTTTTCAAAATGGGTCCAGAGAGGAGTTCCCTGGTGGCCTAATGGTTAAGACCCTGGGCTTTCACTGCTGGGGACTAGGGAACCAGATGCCACGAGCTGTGCAGCCCGGCCCCCCACCCTGGCACCCCAGAAAAGGTACCGAGAGAATATTTCACAACCTAACCATGGCACGTTTGAGAAACTAAAAAGTAATATCACACACCACAGTGTATGATACTAGCTTTGGGGACCCGCGGTGAAGTCGGCCTCCGCATCATGTGTGGGCTGACAGAATGGCTGTGGCCTCCGGATTCTGATGGGAGGGGAAAGCAGTGCAAGTCTGCAGTACTGGACCTTTGAAACTGGGCCTTTGGTAGAGTTTCATGCTGAGGAAAGTACTTTCATGGAAGAGAAAGTATGAAAACACGAGTCAGAGTCCATTGTCAGCTGACAGGCAGGAAAGGAGACTGCGAGACGTTTTTTGAGGAAAAAGAAAATGGGCCCAGATAGAAGATGGAGAAGAAGAAGGAAATGCAAAATGAACAAGTAAAAGCCATGTGTGTAGGCATGATGAAATGCTGGGCAGAGGGAGAAGAGTTCACGGTCTTGTAGAGGGTATAATTAAAAGTGTAGAATTACCATTTGAAAGGTCGATGGGAACTCTCATGAGAGAGCAGCGCTGTGGGCACTTACACTGAAGCCCTGGGACTGCACAGAACAAAGGGGAAAGGGAAATATCATCAGATGTCTGTGGCTCAGTTATCGTCTCCTGTGCTTTGTACAAACCCTAACGTGGAAGTCAAAGAGCATCTACATCTCAGGCTAGCAGAGGGGAAGATTAGCCAATGGGGTAGATCCCCCGGGGACGAGCAGGCCCAGGTAGGACTGGGGTGGGGGTGGGGGTGGGGATACGGAGTCCTGCTGGACCAAGGCAAGAAGTAAATGTCCGGCCTTGGAAGTTCAGCCCCCTACATGGTCAGTTTAAATGGCAGGAGTATGTTCAAAAATTCAAAGGGAAATATCCATAGTCTGGAGAACCATGACATTTTTTCTTCTGGTCATGACCTGATACTAAAGCTTTTTCCTACCCTGAAAACAAGTACAGAATTTTCACAAGAGTGAAATGTTTGCTGTCTCACAAACACAGGCACCAAGAAACAGTCGCCTGTGTCTTCAGCTGAGAGGGGGCCGGCACATGCCCAGATCCTACCCCAATGAACGATTATAGGGTACCAAATGGTCCATATGCTCGTTACCATGGAGCAACTTTTCAATGATTTACAGGAGCCAGGACATCCTTTATATATAATCGTGATGGACCCACATTAACTGAATTTGAACCAAGAATCTTTTCAATGTGTAGCGGTGCTGGTAGTCTAATATTTATTGGTTATCTACAGAGACATATGCTCTCCTTAGCTTTTCATACAACCCGAGCCACAGGGAGACAGTTTGGTCTGTATTATGATGAGGATACCTGCATTTGCCTGAGGAGGAGCATCTGCATGATGGGAACATACCCAGCCTTCAGAGATTCCTTCAGTAACTGTTCCATTATTAATATGCAAAGCGTAACAGGACGTCATGGTGGTTGTGTGTTGAAGCAAGCAAGCTCCCTTGTATTTTAATAAAAGCCTGCTAAGAGAACGTTGTGGAAACTCTGAGGTGGATGCGTCAGAGGACTGTGACTGTGGCTCCTTCAAGCAGTATGATGACCCATGTTGTAAATATAACTATGTTCGAGGAAGGGGCTGAGTGTCATAAAGCAGTGTGCTGTACAAACTGTACCTGGTCTAAAAAAGGAACACTCTGCAGACCAGTCCCGAATATATGTGATCTTCCAGAACACTGTATTGGAGCAGTGGGTGTATGCAGGGATGATCTCTATATGCAGGATGGACAGTGGGTGTATGCAGGGATGATCTCTATATGCAGGATGGACAGTGGGTGTATGCAGGGATGATCTCTATATGCAGGATGGACAGTGGGTGTATGCAGGGATGATCTCTATATGCAGGATGGACAGTGGGTGTATGCAGGGATGATCTCTATATGCAGGATGGACAGTGGGTGTATGCAGGGATGATCTCTATATGCAGGATGGACAGTGGGTGTATGCAGGGATGATCTTTATATATGCAGGATGGACAGTGGGTGTATGCAGGGATGATCTCTATATGCAGGATGGACAGTGGGTGTATGCAGGGATGATCTCTATATGCAGGATGGACAGTGGGTGTATGCAGGGATGATCTCTATATGCAGGATGGACAGTGGGTGTATGCAGGGATGATCTCTATATGCAGGATGGACAGTGGGTGTATGCAGGGATGATCTCTATATGCAGGATGGACAGTGGGTGTATGCAGGGATGATCTTTATATATGCAGGATGGACAGTGGGTGTATGCAGGGATGATCTCTATATGCAGGATGGACAGTGGGTGTATGCAGGGATGATCTCTATATGCAGGATGGACAGTGGGTGTATGCAGGGATGATCTTTATATATGCAGGATGGACAGTGGGTGTGTGCAGGGATGATCTTTATATGCAGGATGGACAGTGGGTGTGTGCAGGGATGATCTTTATATATGCAGGATGGACAGTGGGTGTATGCAGGGATGATCTCTATATGCAGGATGGACAGTGGGTGTATGCAGGGATGATCTCTATATGCAGGATGGACAGTGGGTGTATGCAGGGATGATCTCTATATGCAGGATGGACAGTGGGTGTATGCAGGGATGATCTCTATATGCAGGATGGACAGTGGGTGTATGCAGGGATGATCTCTATATGCAGGATGGACAGTGGGTGTATGCAGGGATGATCTCTATATGCAGGATGGACAGTGGGTGTATGCAGGGATGATCTCTATATGCAGGATGGACAGTGGGTGTATGCAGGGATGATCTCTATATGCAGGATGGACAGTGGGTGTATGCAGGGATGATCTCTATATGCAGGATGGACAGTGGGTGTATGCAGGGATGATCTCTATATGCAGGATGGACAGTGGGTGTACGCAGGGATGATCTCTATATGCAGGATGGACAGTGGGTGTACGCAGGGATGATCTCTATATGCAGGATGGACAGTGGGTGTATGCAGGGATGATCTTTATATATGCAGGATGGACAGTGGGTGTATGCAGGGATGATCTCTATATGCAGGATGGACAGTGGGTGTATGCAGGGATGATCTCTATATGCAGGATGGACAGTGGGTGTATGCAGGGATGATCTTTATATATGCAGGATGGACAGTGGGTGTATGCAGGGATGATCTTTATATGCAGGATGGACAGTGGGTGTGTGCAGGGATGATCTTTATATATGCAGGATGGACAGTGGGTGTATGCAGGGATGATCTCTATATGCAGGATGGACAGTGGGTGTATGCAGGGATGATCTCTATATGCAGGATGGACAGTGGGTGTATGCAGGGATGATCTCTATATGCAGGATGGACAGTGGGTGTATGCAGGGATGATCTCTATATGCAGGATGGACAGTGGGTGTATGCAGGGATGATCTCTATATGCAGGATGGACAGTGGGTGTATGCAGGGATGATCTCTATATGCAGGATGGACAGTGGGTGTATGCAGGGATGATCTCTATATGCAGGATGGACAGTGGGTGTATGCAGGGATGATCTCTATATGCAGGATGGACAGTGGGTGTATGCAGGGATGATCTCTATATGCAGGATGGACAGTGGGTGTATGCAGGGATGATCTCTATATGCAGGATGGACAGTGGGTGTATGCAGGGATGATCTCTATATGCAGGATGGACAGTGGGTGTACGCAGGGATGATCTCTATATGCAGGATGGACAGTGGGTGTACGCAGGGATGATCTCTATATGCAGGATGGACAGTGGGTGTACGCAGGGATGATCTCTATATGCAGGATGGACAGTGGGTGTACGCAGGGATGATCTCTGTATGCAGGATGGACAGTGGGTGTACGCAGGGATGATCTCTATATGCAGGATGGACAGTGGGTGTATGCAGGGATGATCTCTATATGCAGGATGGACAGTGGGTGTATGCAGGGATGATCTCTATATGCAGGATGGACAGTGGGTGTATGCAGGGATGATCTCTATATGCAGGATGGACAGTGGGTGTATGCAGGGATGATCTCTATATGCAGGATGGACAGTGGGTGTATACAGGGATGATCTTTATATGCCGGATGGACAGTGGGTGTATACAGGGATGATCTTTATATGCAGGATGGAACGCCCTGTTCTGAAGAGGGTTTCTGCTATGATGGGTCTTGCACTGACCCTAATATGCACTGCAGAGAAATTTTTGGAAGTGGCGCTCTTAAGGGTAAGGATGTCTGCTATACGATAAATTCAAGACAAGATCGATTTGGACACTGTAATTACAGATTACACGGCTTGAGGTATTGTGGCTGTCCTAACAAAGATATAAAGTGTGGACGGCTCCAGTGTAGCAATGTCACTCAACTTCCCGTGATGCCAGAACAGGGTTCATTCCATCAGTCAAAGATACCAGGGGCCTGGTGTTGGGGAACATCCGTTCACATTACACATGCTAGGACAGTTGATGTTGGTCATGTGAGGAATGGTAGTCTGTGTGCTGCTGGGAAGATCTGTTATAGGAGTTGCTGCAATACTGATGTCACATCAATACAATAGGACTGTTCTCCAAAGAAATGCAATTTTAGAGGAGTTTGCAACAACTACAGGGAGTGCTTTTGCCACATAGGTTGGAGACCTCCAACGTGCATACTCAGAGGTCCTGGAGGGAGCATGTTGAGTGGACCTCAAAGTTCAGGACACATTCACTCCTTGAGAGCAAGTCAACAACCACTCCTCTACTTGCGGGTGATATTTGGTCGCCTTTATGCGTTCGTAGCTGCATTCCTTTTTGGTGTAGCCACCAATGTTAAAAGTATTGAGACCTCCACAGATGAGGAAGTGACAGTAAATGTTGATTATCCTGTACAACCAATGGAAACATAGGAGTCAGACCAGCATATGTGATGAGAGCAGCAATGAGACAGCAAAGGGGAATTTCACGTTCTGTAGGTGCTGACGGGGGCGATTTCAACATCTAGGGCCGTCAGGAGGCACTGACATTTTCATATCAGTTCTGTTCGAACAGCCCTCGCAAATAAATCTTGAAAAGCCATTTGCTGGTGTTCTGTGATATTTGTAAACTCTGAAGAGCAAACTGAGGGGGACAGTTTGGCCAGGACTGAGGCCTGAGTCAGCAGCTGGGTCTTAACCTGAGTTCACTGGTCCCAGCACTAACAAAAGTTTTTATGGGCTTCTTCAGGGGCAGATTCATGACATTTCTCTAGTTCAAGAGTTCAGCGCTCTTGTGTCCTGGGGTTTTGCTCTCCTTCTCTTTAATCTCTCCTTGTCTAAGCCCGAAGTGGGCTCAGGGTAACAGAGGTGCCGTGTGAGTCCTGGGGTGGCTGCAGTCTGTGGGCTCAGTTCCCAGTTAGCATAGACTATGATACTCTGGACAGTGCATCTCCCCGAGTGGACACAAAGACAGGAGGCTGAACATAGAATCCATGGAAATCAGCCTGCAGCGCCCATCAGGGACCACAGCCTTCAGAGGGAGTCCTGTGGGTGTGAATCCCTGCTGTCCTTTCTTTTATTTATTTATTTATTAAAAAAATTTTTTCCCCATTTATTTTTATTAGTTGGAGGCTAATTACTTTACAATATTGTAGTGGTTTTAAAACAACTTTCAGTTTATTTATTTACTTTTGGCTGCTCTCGGTCTTGGTTGCCGGGCAAGGTTTTCCACAGTTGTGGTGAGCGGGACTACTCTCCAGCTGCAGTGCATAGGTGGCTTCCTTTTTGGTGGAGGACAGGATCTAGAGCATGGGCTCAGTAGCTGTGGGGCATGGGTTTAGGTGTTCCATGACATGTGGGATCTTCCCAAACACAGATAAAGCGTCTCCTGCATTGGCAGGTGGATTCTTTACCACTGAGCCACCAGGGAGGTCCTGCATCTACACTTCAATGCACTCTCAGGGAGTGTAAGCCGAGTAACGTCGGACTCGAGTGTATAGACCATCCCTGAGGAGGAGAACCAGTCTCCTTCATTCCTGAACAGTGTTCAAGAAACAAAACATGACGTGAAATCAATCACATATGATGTATAAGTGAAATGAAGGAGTTTATATAAATCAGCTCTTCAAATTATGTTGACGTTTCCCCATGCAATACAGGTACACCCCATAGAATTAAAAAGACACAATTTCCCATGAGCCTAGAGAGCTACACTCCCGATAAGACCACAAAATACCACTTCTGCTCGGAAACTTGTGTCCATGTAGGGTTTTCCTCAACGCACACACACACTACTGTTGCATCTCCAAAAGCAGCTTGATGGCCTGTCTTTGAACCTCCTTCCAATTACCAACACTCAGCCTGCACTGGAGTCTTCCAATGCTATGCCCCTCTCAGTGCATCCCATTCTTTTATTGGTGAACATTAAGGATAATTTAATGAGAGGTGAAATGAATTCAATACTCACCTGCTTCCACACCCTAGGTGTTAATGGTGTGGTTGATTCTGGACCACCCTCCACCGGCCTTTTACCACTCTTCTTTCTGAAGTTCAAGGAGCAGACCTCCCCAACGTGGCTTGTCAGGGGATCTCCCTACCGGGGATCATCTCCCTTCTCCCTGGGGCTCACTTGCGTTTCAAGCTCAGTGTTGGACTCAGAATACCGAGTCCTGATTGCCTTTGAACTCTTGCCATTGTCCCCTTTTCTTCTCTTTCTGACTGTCGGTCCTCACATCACGTCTCTTGATTTGGCTACTGCATTCTGATTGAAGTCCAGAGATGTGTCTGAAAACTGATGGAGCTTCTGAGTCATGTGACTTTCCCCAAAGAGGAACCACCACCAGCCCCACCTCCCACCCCCCATGCACACACAGATCACCTTGTTCCCATTAGGGAATGAGCTATTAATACTTCAGGTTGGGTTCCAGGTGTGTGAGGGCTGCTTTGTTTGTGGTTTTCTCTGACTTACAGGACAGTCTTCCAGGGGTTGCAATGAGAGCCTGGGCCGTTGCTCCTCAGGAAGCAGGATCTCTAAGCAGACTTGGGCTTCCCTGATAGCTCAGTTGGTAAAGAATCCGCCTGCAATGCGGGACACCTGGGTTCGATCCCCTGGAGAAAGGAAAGGCTACCCACTCCAGTATTCTGGCCTGGAGAATTCCGTGGACCATACCGTCGTCGCAAAGAGTCGCAAAAAGTCACAGAGTCGGACATGACTGAGTGACTTTCACTAAGCAGACTACAGAACACTAGGCTTAGGCTGGTGTTTTTTTTTCTTCCCTGGAACCTCCTTTTATTTAAAATTTATTTATTTAAAACTAAATGTTATTGAGATAAAATTGATATATAATATTATGTAAGTGCTAGTGTACAAAGGGGTGATTGGCAGCATACATACATTGTAACACGACCTTAGGTTTAAACATTTTTTAATTTTTTAAATGTTTATTTGTTTATTTATTGGCTGCGCTGGGTCTTGGTTGCTGTGCACAGGCTTTCTCTGTAGTTGCACCAGGCAGGGGTTCCTCTTCATGGCAGTGTGGGAGTTTCTCATTGCAGGGGCTTCTCTTGTCTTGGAGTGTGGGCTCTAGAGCAAGGGTTAGTAGTTGTGGTGCATGGGCTTTGTTGCCCTGAAGCATGTGGGATCTTCCCGGGCCAGGGATTGAGCCCATGTTCCCTACATGGGGGCATGGCAAATTCTTTACTGCTGGGCCACCGACAAAGCCCAAAAGCAGGGTTTTCTTGTGCTCACTTCGGCAGCACATATAAAAAAGCATGGTTTCCTTAATTTTTAGTTGTAAACATTTTTTTTGTAAATGTATGAAAGTACAATCAGTATTTGTATATTGAATTTGTATTCTGCAAGTTACTTGAAATTGTTCTTTAGTTTTCACCATTTTTAAAATGGAGACAGTCTTGTTTCTTCCTTTTTTGAAAAAAATAAATGTATGTATTTACTCAGGCTGTGCCAGGTCGTAGTTGCAGCACTGAGAATCTTTAGCTACAGCATTGGGATCTTTAGTTGTGGCTTATGGGATCTAGTTCCCTGACAAGACTGGAACCTAAGCCCCCTGCAGTGGGAGCACGGAGTGTCAGCCCCTGGACCACCAGGCAAGTCCCTCTTCTTCCTTTCTGATTTGGATATATTTTGTGTATTTTCCTTACCTAGTTCCTCTGGCTAAAACACCTGGTGCCGTGTTGCATAAAAGTGGTGAGACTGGGCATCCTTGCCTTGCTCCTCATCTTAGAAGACACGCTTTTAGCTTTTCCGTGTGACCCCTTTGGCCATCTCGTGCGAAGAGTTGACTCATTGGAACAGACCCTGATGCTGGGAGGGATTGGGGGCAGGAGGAGAAGGGGACGACAGAGGATGAGATGGCTGGATGGCATCACTGACTCGATGGGCATGAGTTTGAGTAAACTCCGGGAGTTGGTGATGGACAGGGAGGCCTGGCGTGCTGCAATTCATGGGATCGCAAAGGGTCGGACACGACTGAGTGACAAAACTGAACTGAATTGTGGAGTATGATATTAGCTTTGAGTTTATGAACCATGGCTTGGTTATGTTGTGAAGTATCCCCTCGGTATCTTTGTGTGTGTGTGTGTGTGTGTGTGTGTGTGTGTGTGTGGCAGGGGTGGAGGGGGGATGTTGCACTGCTTGTGGGATCTCGATTCCCTAAACCCAGGTGCCAGCACTGAAAGTCGGGAATCCTATCCACTAGGCCACCAGGGAATGTCCTCTCTGTACTTATTTTGAAAAGAGTTTACCATGAGTGGACGTGGAATTTTGTCCAATGATGTTGATGCATCTGTTGAGATGATCATGTAGCATCCACATCACTTGATCATGGTAGATGGTCCATGCAATGACTTGGTGAATTTGGTTTGCTGAGAATTCATGCATTCATATTCATCCTGTTTATTAGTCTGATTAGTCTGTACTGTTTTTTTTTTTTTTTTTTTTCTTCTCAAGTAGTGTCCTTGTGTTTTTGGTATCAGAATAATGCTGGTCTCATAAAACCAGTGAAAATTATTCCCTCTCTGAGTTTTTGGTAGAGTTAGTGAAAGACTGGTATGAATTATTTTGAAACTAATGGGTAGAATTCATTAATGAAGCCATCTAGTCATAAAACTTTATTTGTTTTAAGGTTTTTGATCACTGATTCAATGTCCTCACCCATTATTGGTCTTTTCAGATTTGTTGTTTCATTATGAATCAGTTTTAGTTGGCCTAAGAGTTGAGGCATTTGTCCATGTTTTTCTAGGCCATCCATTCTGTTGGTGAGTTATTTTGATAGTAGTCTCTCATGATCTTTTCTATACGTGTGGTATCAGATATAGTGTCTCCCCTTTTCTGTCTATTTTACTTACTTTGAGTCCTCTCTCTTGATGAGTCTACCTAAAGATTTGCTTACTTTTATTGCCTTTTCCAAACATGTAGTTTTTAGTTTCGTTTTCTTTTTAGTTTCTGTTTCATTTATTTTCATTCAAATGTTTGTTATTTCCTTTGTTTGACTTACTCTGGGTTTAATTTGCTCTTCTCTCCTTAGTCCTTCCCCTTCGTGAATCATAGCCTTGTCATGGTGAAGGACCTTTTTGCGTAAGTCAATGAAGCTATGAGCCAATCCATGCGGGTCTATGCAAGACAGGTGGGTCATAATGGAGGGTTCTGACAAAACGTGGTCCACTGGAGGAGGGAATGACCTCTGACCACACCCAGAACTAGCTCCTCCCCAGAGCACCCGTGCCTGGGGTCCATAACCATGGGGGCATCTCTTCTAAGGAACACAGGCCTGGGAACGCCATTGTCACCACCCTCCCACAGTCCCAAAGTGCCCAGCAGCCCTGCATGTTCTCGTGGACTGGCTGGCACCCTGAATGGGTGACTGACTGCAGCTGCAGGGGAAGCAGAGACGATAGCAGGCAGTGGTAGAAATGGCCAGAAGACATCCCAGAGCTCTGGGGGCTGCTGTCCTTCTGTCACCAGAGCACACTTGGGGCTGCTTGCCTGTGCAGCAATAAAGCCAATCCAGTGACATCTGGTTGTGTGAAGGAAACTGCAGCGTTTACTGAAGGGCAAGCAGATTAGGAAGCCAGGGCAGCTGGTGCCCAAAACACCACAAGTGCAGGGTGGGGTCTCAGGGCAGGAGGAGAATCTCGTGCACAGTTTTGATTTGTTGATGACGAAGTAATGGGGTGGGGTCACAGGGGTGAACATCGTCAGTTCTCAGCCTCCAGTAGCTCCATGCTCCTGGTCATCAAATAGTTAACTTCTTCCACGTCATGGGGCTTTTAGCATCTGCTAAACAACTCAGGAGTGTGAATCAGAAACTATTGTCTAGGTACTTCAGAGAGGAGCTACAGTGGAGGACGTGGGAGAGGGGTCTATCCCGGGAAGGTCCCATGGGGTCCTGGTTGGATGCATTCCTGGACCCCGTGAGTCCTCCCTCTGGACGTGGATTCTGAGCCAGGGCTGGGGAGAAGCAGAGCCAAATGCAGAACCTGCCACATAATAGGTGCTCAAAAAGAAGTGCTGAATTAATGTAGCTGCTCCTACGTGGAGGCCGAGTAAGGGATCTGACGCATCTCATGGCCCTTTATTGACAGGCACTGAAAATGCCAGCCTGCTACGAGGCCTAAGGTGGTTAATTATAGAATTCAACACATTTATTTTAAAAGACACTGCAAAGAGTGTCTTGACAAACAGCATACAATGCCTGTCACGTTCATCATCCTGAAGATCGACTTACGTGCATTGTAGACACTTAACAAGAAGCTCGCATGTACTAGATGTCAGTTATTAGCAGGTGACAGCTAGAAACATGTCCTAGCTGTGCACATCTATTCACGTGCTCTAGTATGGATGCAACCACCTCTCTAGAGGCAGCAAAACCTACATGACGTGAGTTGCCAATTTATTTTCAGAAGTTCATGATCATACGCTGGAGGCAGGAAGAAGAGGAACAAGCTTTAGATTATGGCCCTTTATTCCTTGAGATCTTGGTCCCCCATCCATAAGGGGCATGGTTGGTTGAAATAATGGCTAATGTGTGTAAAAATGAGAGAGGGACATTGACCTGCCCAGGAATGCCCAGACTAGGTGTTTTCTAGCAGGGGAAGCAGGTGCGCACCTGGAAGCAGGGTAAGGGTGGGTTCTCCAGCTCTGAGGAGCCAGGCCCAGGGCAGGAGGGAGGTAGGGCTGCTTTCCCAGTGGTCTGCAGTGGACTCTGGTACCCTCAAGGCTATGCTGAGACCCCAGCCACCCACGTGGAGTAAACCCCTCAGGGAGACTCTTCAGATAGGCTCTCAAGACAGCACCAGCCCTCCTCAGCACTCTCCAGGGCCTTTGAGGAGCTGCAGCTGAAGGAGCTGGTGGTGCCTCCCTGCCCCTCCCCACATGGGCCCTGCGTCTCATCCCCACAGCCTCTGCTTTCTCTGCAGGACCTTCTCTTTCTTGCCCACAGGCATCCTCTAAGGCAGCGATGCTGGTAAGTCTGGTGCTCAGACCTGGGAGGAACCAGTAGAGAGGTTCTGTGCAGGCATTACTGCTGGTCTCCCCAGATGGAAAGTCCTCCCCTGGAAGGAAAGGGGACTTCTGCGAACTGTTTGTAGTAGTGCAAATTGGTGCAGCCACTGTGAAAAACAGGAGGACGCTACCTTCAATAATTAGAAATAGAGCTACCATATGACCCAGCAATCCCACTTCTGGGTGTATATCCAAAGGAAATGGAATCAGTATCTCAAACACATATCTATGTCCCTTGTGCATTGCTGAGTTACCTGCAAATGTCAAAATATGAAAACAACCCAAGTGTCCATTGATGGATGAGGAGATAAAGAAAATGAGACATATGTGTGTGTATGTGTGTGTGTGTGCTGTGCTTAGTCACTCAGTCGAGTCCATCTGTGTGTGATCCCATGGACTGTAGCCCGCCAGGCTCCTCTGTCCATGGGGATTCTTCCTGCAAGAATGCTGGAGTGGGTTGCCATGCCCTCCTCCCAACCCAGGGATCGAACCCAGGTCTCCCACATTGATTTTTTCACCATCTGAGCTACCAGGGACGCCCCTATCTGTTTGTATGTATAACGAGATACTCAGCTATCTGGGAGGAAGATTTTCATCTACCCTTGTAGATTCCTCTGGTTGGTATGAGAATTAAATTGACACGAGGCAGACTAACAGGAGAGCATCAACGTTTAATAACATGTACACATGGGAGAGACTCAGGGAAACTGAATAACTCGCCAATGCCAAAGCACTTACCTTAAGTATTAATACCATCTTCAGTTAAAGACAATACAGGGAGTCAGGGAGGGATTGGGGACTTCAGTGGGAATGCAAACAGTTCACATGGAGATGGGAAAGCAAAGTTTGGAAAATCAGTGTCTCCTGGGCCCTGTGGAGACAGTGGGATGAGAGTGGACTCTGGTCTCCAGGCTCTGCTGACTCCCTCCACTACACAAAACCCACGTTCTTGGCAGATTTCTCCAGGGACAGCTCTGTTCCAGGAACAGTCTCTTTATCTAAATTCTATAGGCGGCTAAGAGGGAGGTAAAAATAACAAAACAAAACACTTCCCAAGTCTTCTGTTTTTTAAAATAATTAGGACTTAAATGAACCCTCCTGCCAGAGAGATACGTTTTCAGGTAACAGATTTTGCCCCCCTACACAGTCAAGGACTCAGGCCCCTGGCTGGCGGGGCTCTTCACAGACTTACACTTCTAGCACGGGCACTGCTATTCCCAGGTGCCTTTATCTGAGGCTCGGACAGGGGTCTTCCCCAGGCGCCTTCGAGGAGGAGGGGGAAACCTTGAAGGTGCTTTCCCCACTCTGACTTGGCACCCAGTACTTTTCCACTCCAAGCCCACCCCTTGACACCCACACCCTTGGGTCCCTAGTACTGCCAGAGGCTTTTGCTGGGCCTATCCCCTCAGTGAGATGACCCCTGTGTGCTCTTCCCCACTTAGCCCTCAAAGGGGGCACCGTTTCGGGGGGATGGTGGAACAGCTGGGGATGCCTGCCTCATCCAAACCAGGAAGTGATGAAGACTTTCATGCTTCCACTCAGGGCTCGTGGCTCTGCTCACCTGCTCACACCTCTCAGCCCAGCTCCTGACAGGCCGGACCTGCCCTTGTGCCCGTAACCAGAGACAGCCGTCAGTTCCTCAGGGCTCATGCGATTAAATTAGGCCCACCGGGATCTTGTCCTGCCAGAGGTCATTGATCAGTAACTTGAAAATGACCATCAGAGGTGTGGCAGCAGGGCAGATGCCCGGGGAGGCAGCCGCCTGCTGAGGCTGTTGTGCTTTGTTTGCTGAGCCTTCGGCAGCTCCTTATCCTGTATCCCAGCTCTCACACCACCTGGGACATGCTTGCTCACAGCGTGATTGCGATGACCCGAGCAAACCAGTAAAGGTCATGAGCAGTGTTGGATCGATGGGCTCGGCCAGCAGCCATGCTGCAGGGGCCGTCCAGCTGGGAGAGCCCTGGTCCAGCGGTGCCCCACGAGAGCCTGTCTCCCGGCAAGCATCACACGACCTAGGGCTCCACTCCTGTACTGAACTGAGTGGTTGGTACCTGAGACTCTTAGTGGGATGAGATAATTTGTGGGCCATCGTTTTATACAGAGATTCCAGATGCTTCTCTCTACAGACTGACACTTCTGTACCCCATATGCCCTGCCTATCTGTCCAGGTCAGTCTGCATGGACTGGCCTCAGGTTGTACATCAGAGATGCCAGTTTGACATCTGTCCTGTCATGACCATTTGCGTCCAGACCACATGTAGGTGATCATGCCAATGAGCATCTTCCTACTCAGGTGAGCATCTTTCTCCAAAGGTAGGGGTGGCGTGAGGGAAAATTCACTGGTCAAATCCATACCCACTGGAACATTACTATGTTCTGCCCAATAGCTCCATGTATATATTTACCCATGGTTTGATCCAGGGGTGGCCCTGGATATTGTCGAGCTTCTCAGTTGTTACCCATCAGACAGCTAACAAGAATGGCAAGTACCTTTAGTTTACCTTTTCCAGGTTAGCAATTGTATTGTCATTGTCCAGGTGGGGGAAAAAAAAAAAAACCCAAAAAACCATACCAACTTGTCTAACAGAGACACGTGCAACATGTATCGAGCAGGAGACACACGCAGGGGGCACCTGAGACAAGAGAGAACACACGCAGGGAGCTGGCGCCGCCAGCAAGGCTGCCCAGGAGCAAAGAACAGGGCTTGGGGCCCATAGAGTTCACAGCCTGGGGGAGGCGCCGTCACCTGGCTGCAGGGAGGCCTCTGGGGCTGGGCTGGAGGAAGGCTACTCAGACTTGGGATGCAGACCTTGGAGAAGGTCCTGCCCGGAGGAAAGGTGGAACTACTGAGGTCCTGGGAGAAAACACAGGACTTCGTCTTCTTGATGTTACAGCGTGTGTGAACCTGGTGTCAGAAAAGCTTTCTCAAATGGGACCCCCAAAATGCAACAGCCATAAGGTAAAAGATTGTTCAATTGGACTTTGTTAAGATTAAAACTTTAGGTAAAAACTATAGCCACAAACAGGAATGATGTATTTGTAATACATTTATCCCATAGAGGAATCACGCTGAGAACATCTTTTAAAAAAATGCTACAAATCAATTTTTTTTAAAGAGAGCCCAATTAAAAGCAAACAAAAGTTTGAACAAGTCCTTCAAAAAAGTATGTATCCAAATGGCTAAGAAGCCTTGCAAAGCCAATTCTACTTCATTACTTTTTAGGAAATTCAAATCAATATGTCATACACAGCACACACATCAGAATGACTAAAATTAAACAGACTAGATAAAATATTTTAAACCTGGCAAGATAAGCGTTGCGGATGGAGTGTAAATTAGTACAACATAACGACTTTGGAAGACTGCTTGGTGATGTCTACACAGCTGAGCACACACACACCTCATATGACACAGCTGACAGGGACTGTGGCTTATGTCCATGAGAAGATGCGCCAGCAGGAAAAAGCTAGAAAAATCAGAGAACGAGAAACTGTACATCAGTAATCGAACAGATACATATATTTTGATATAGCCAAACAACAGTAGTACCTAGCAATGATGACAGGAATGGCTGCTACATGAAATAATATGCATGAATTTCACAGACTTAACATGGATGGGAGAAGCTAGAAAAGGAAAAGTACGTAATGTGTGTTTGCGCCGATTGGAGGTCCAGAAACTGCAAAGTCCAACAGAGACTCCAAGTGTGGTCGGTCCACAGGGCGAGCCTCACCGAAAGAGCACAGAGGCCCTTCCTCTCGCTTTGGAGACCGGATGTCTGTGTGCTGTCCTAGCTCGAGCCCTCCCACTGTCTCCTACCTCTCTGCACCTGTCAAGACTCCAGCAGACTATTGCCTCTAAGCTAATCTTAGTGGGAATACGTGCATCTCATAATTTCTGTGTTCAAAGAGGAACATGCTTGGTCTTATTTATATGGATCAGCCTATTCCTACTTGTTCCAAAATAGTAGAAATTTAAGGATGCATCTATAGTTGCAAATCACGTTTGAGATGATGGGTGTTGGGGGTTGCCTGTAAATACTGATGAATACACGACGAATTGTTGTTAGCAGTTGGATGAAGAGACCACGTTGCTGGAGCAATGTCAATTGTTATAATGAGCTTTGATTACTTGTCTTCCAAGAGTCATTCTTTCCGAACAGCAAACATATTTCTGTGGATGCAGAACTTAGTAAATTATGCAATATAGAGGAAAATGAATAAGCTTAAAATTGTTAATCACAGTAAGATATCCATTCTGGACTGTTGTTTATTCTATCCAATGTAATCCCCCTGGATGACCGATAAAATTAATTTTGAGTGGATTTTTGTTGATTTTCCATCCCATTTTGAAAAACAGCTGTGTCCTCTAATGTCTCATTGCCGAGAAAGAGCAGAAAGTGAAGACTCAGCATGTTCTTTAAGGGTGGATGGGGGTGTGCATGTCTTGGAGTTAATTAACCAAACGCTGAAGAAGCAACGACACAAGCAAACCTTGAGTTTACTTGTCCACAGGCCAAGCAACACCATCTAGTGACTAATGACTTCCTGCCCTCTGCTGGCTCCAATTGGAACCTCTCCTTTAGATATATTCCAGGAAAAAGGCTTCAGGGTAGAATTTTTCTGGATGTTTCCTCTTAAACAGAAACAAGCAAAAACAAAGTAAAAACGTGACCATTCTTACAGTATATCCTTAGTCAAATAATCAAAGACCAAGAAGCATTCTGATCCTGTACGAGATGTCAGATCTAAACTGTTTTGCCCTTCAGATCATCTGAAGTCATGTGACTCCAAGGCTCATGATTGACAGGCGCTGATAATGGCACCGCTGGTGGCCATGACCTCCTCATGCCAGTCTGCCCCACACAGAGGAACTCTATTCAAAGTCAGAGAAAAAAAGACAGAAATAATGCTGTCTGCCTCTCTGTTCCACTGGCTCTGCATCTCTCTCTGAACCTGCATCTGTGTGTGTGTGATTGTACTGACATCTGTCTGTGTGTGTGTGAGAGAGACTGTACCTACGCCTGTGTGTGTGTATGTGTGACTTGATGTACAGATGTGTGCTTGCATGCCTGCCGGTCTGTCTGTCTGTCTGCGTGTCTGCTTCACCTTTGTGGTAGTTTGCCTGTCCCTCTCTATCCGTAATCCTGCCTGTCTTTCTCTATGTGTTGTCCATAGAGCTTTCTGTCTCTTGTTAATGTGTCTGTCTCTTGTTTATGTGTCCATTTTTCTGATTCTATCTCTTTGTCCATCTATCAGGCTGTATGATTTTTGGTCTGTCACTTTATCTGTCTCTGTCTATCGTTTTTTCCCTCGCTGAGTTCTCCAATGTGTATGTGTGATGCAATCCTGATAAAAGCCCCCTCTTTGATGGGCAGGACACGTGGCCTGGAAACCTTTCCTTGTCAGCTTGTTCCTCCAGAGTCAGGGGCTCCTGCTCTCTGAGTCCAAACCTACCAAGTTCTAACCCCCCACCTGCTCCCACAGGCAACCCAAGCCCTGAGCTCCACCCCACGGACTCAGCATGTCCCCATTTGTGACTGTGAGGATCCCTCACGTTGGCACACGCACTGGGAGCTGCTCTTTGGCACTACTGTGTAATATGACACACAGTGTCGTGTGTGTATGTTTAGTGCACGTGTGTTTGTGTACATTTCAGGTGTCTGCGCGTGTGTATGTGTGGGTCTATGTGAATGTGGCTATGTGCATGTGTTAGTAGGAGGCCTCATCACCCTTTCAAGTATTTTCCAGGTAGTCAGTCGGTTCACAAAGAAAAGTTGTCCCTGTCTGCAGAAGCAGCTCCCATCTCTGCCTGGGCGCCCCACACCACACCTTCCACACGCACTGTGGACCCTCCCCACGGAGCCTGCGGGCAGGGAGGAAAGGTCAGAGGTCTCAGAGGTCTCCACTGCTGTGCGTGGTGGAATAGGCCGTGAATGGTCCCCTGGGGGGGTGCAGTACAGTGCCTGGGCAGCAGCAGTGCTCCAAAGCCCGATCTGGGCCTGCCCCGGCCCAGGGCTGCGGTGTCCGAGCTCCAGCCCTGGTAGACAACAACAACAGTCCCAGCCTCGACAATGAAGAAGCACTGACCCAGGGAGGGAAAGGAAGCGTCTTTCCATATCATTCCTCATGTGTCAGAAACAGAGGTGTCACGGAGAGACTGCGGCTGGAGGTCACTCGGAGCACGGAACCAGGATCCGGGTGACTTGTCCGCTCCTCTTCATCCAGCCAAGCCCTCTGCCTGCTGGGGCAGCCTTTGTGCACTGCCCCCGCAGACCCATCAGGGCCAGGGAGCCCAAACCACCCAGAGCCAAAGACCAGGGGACTCTAAAGTCTTGCCCAGGTATAGAAGGGTGAGAGGCCCAGGGGACCAGGGAGGTGCTAACTACAATCATCCAGGTCAGCGATGACAGTGGCCTGGACTGGGTGGAGGCAGCGGGATGGAGAAATGCATTGAGGTTCAAAACAAATTCTAAACATTTAAAAGGTCAGGGTGTTGCACCAGAGTGGAGGAGGGGATCCAAAACAGTGCAGAGATCTGGCTTGAGCAGTGAGAGGCCAGAACACTGCCACTAGTCCTTGAACCTCAGCTTCCTCATCTGTAAATCGCTGTTGAAAGTCTGCATTCCAACCATCTTTGGAGTCACTCATCACTGAGTTCTCCCGTGCTATGTGTGATGTGTATATTGATCAATTTCTGCTTGTTTTCCCCTTATTCCTCTGTCTTTTGTTAGTCCAGTTTGCAGGGTACAAGCTGAAGAACATAGGAGGATAGAGGGGAAACCCATCTATTTCCTCTCCTACATCAGAGAGGGGCTACCTTGGCTTGGCATCTCTCTAGGCAACACCCGGCTACCTAATCTCACACTTGGGAAAGGTTATAACTGAGTGAGAGCCAGGGTGGGTGGTCAACTCACAAATCTCTGGGGCTCCATCTCCAGGAAGAAAAATAGCAGTTCTCAGGGTGAGGCAACCCAACAGTCATCACCTGGGAACTTGCTAGAAACACACATTTGGGGACTGCCACAGGCCGGATGGATCAGAACTCACCGTGGTGTGAGTTTAAAGAGGTTCTCTTGGAGATTCTGATGTAGCCCACAGGCTGATTTCATGGCCCTCCAGCTAAGAACAGTTTTGCACTTTTTTAATGATGGCGGTGGCGGCTGGGGGAGGGCAGGCGAGGTGGGAAGTGGAATCAAAGAGTAATAGTCTGTGCCATGTGAAACATACATGGAATTCAGACATTAGTGTCCACAAGTGAGGCATTATTTGAACAGTAATAATAGCTTTGCTGTCGTGCTAATGGAGCCATGCTACTTCCAAAGACCTCGTGGCCACAAAGCCTACAGTGTATCCTCTCGGGCCTCTGCAGGCGAAGAGCCCATGCCTGCCACACAGCAGCAAGCCTGTCTCCAAACCCCTGGGCCTGCAGGGCCAGAACCCGGCCTACATGCCCACCAGGGCTCAGGGAATGTACCTGGATGGGAAGCATGTTACAGCTCTGTGTTCTCACCTCTAATGGAAAGTGACCATCCCCTTCTTTTATAGATGGACGCAATTCTGCCGCCTGCAGAATGGCTAGGGGGTGGCGGGTGGGGGTTCTTTGCTGGTGACTTTCTGGGACCCCTGACAGTGAGAATGTGCCCACCTCCAGGAAGCTGGCATCAGCAGTTAGTGAGGAAATGAGGTTACTTGCGTGCGTGCTCAGTCGCTAATTCGTATCTGACTCTGTGACCTCATGGACCATAGCCTACCAGGCTTCTCTGTCCATGGGATTCTACAGGTAAGAATACTGAAGTGGGTTGCCTTGCCCTCCCCCAGGGCATCTTCCCGACCCAGGGACTGAGCCCGCGTCTCTTGCATCGCCTGCGTTGGCAGGCGAGTCTGTACCACTAGCACGACCTGGGAAGCCTGTAGTGATTAATATTCCACAAAGTTTTCGTTTGTACTTTGGTAACTGTTCTGTATGTGGATGGGTTCCTTGGCAACCATAGGCAGTTTCATTCTGTGCCCTTCTGAGAAGGATACGACCACACACACTGCGCAAGCCTGCAGGTGCCTCGCAGCTGGCCAACGTGGAGGAGGCCTCCTGGACCTGCTTCTCAGCCCACTCCAGGGCAAGGCCCCAGGCCCCTCCCAGGACAGGTCAGGAGCAACTTCCCGTGGCTCTTTCAGATACTGTGGGAGCAGCCCAAGCTGAGCACATACAGGGAGCCAGGCACTGGCTCTTCTGGGTGCTGGGGCTCCACCACGAACAGGAGGGGACCAGAGTTCCTGCTGCGGAGAGGCTGGGGAGTAGTGCTGCAAGGCCACCACGGAGGCCTCAGGGAGGCTGAGGGCTGGGGAAGGCGGTCAGGCCCTGCACCGGGTCTTCCCCACCCCAGCCAAACCGTCCCTTTTGCTTCTTCCTATGCTCTCACCCCAGGGCCTTTGCTGGTGCTGGCTCCGCTCTGGGAAGACCCTTCCCAAATACCTGGGAAACTTCTACTCATCCTTCAGATCTCAGAAGAAATGCCTCTTCCTTGCACCCATTGGTGCCTCCAACATGGCCTCCCCTGCTCTGTCCTTGGGGTCTGAGCTTCTCTCTCACTCAGGGACCGGGCACCGAGGTGGTGGCTGCCACAGATGTGGCTTGTGCACCACTGGACACCTGCACCAGGGTGAGCCTGGAACCCTGCTGCTGGGTCATTGCCCGGGGGCTCTCAACTGCCCCTTCTCTGGAGAATCATTCAGGTTAACAGGAGCCACCTAGGCCCGAAAGTGCTGACAGGCTGTGCCTCCCCGTGCAAAGGGGCCACGGTTCACATGCCTGAACCCAGTGTCATGCTGGCTGGCTCCCAGATGCTCCCACATCTGCCTTTCCCAGCCTTCAGCCTCCCTGGGACCTCCCTGGTGGCCTTGCAGCATTGCTCCCAAGCCTCTCCGCAGCAGGAACTCTGGTCCTCTCCTGTTCGTGGTGGAGCCCCAGCACCCAGAAGAGCCAGTGCCTAGCTCCCTGTATGTGCTCAGCTTGGGCTGCTCCCACAGTATGTAAAAGAGCCATGGGAAGTTGTTCTTGGTCTTGCTTCTACTGCTTTCTTCACCACCCCCGCCCCCCACCACCACTGAGTTACGTGCACACGGATTTATTGCAGGCTCCCACCACTGTATGTCTGTCCCCTGACCCCCTAGAGTGATGTCAGGAGCTGGGCTTATCTTGCTTCCTCCCAGAGATCCAATGCCTGGCACATGGTGGCAATTCATAAATGCTATTGGAGGAATAGATGGGGCTCCCATTTCTCACGTGGGGAAACTGAGGCTGAAAGATGGCCCGTCGTAAACATTTAGGAGGCAGAAGGTCTTTGAGACCCCATCCCAACCTTGGGTAAGGACCCCTCCTGTGCTGTCTCAGCAGCACTGAGAAGACAAGTGGGCGCCCAGGGCCCTCAGTGGGCTCAGACTCCATGGGGTGCCAAGCTCTCCACCCTCCCTGCCCCTAGACTGAGCCGCTCCCTCCCCTGTGTGTCTGGTGGCTGGGCTCTGCCAACGAGGGGTCGGGGGAAGGTGGGGGCAAGGGTGGCAGGTTGTGAGACCTGAAGATCCCTCTCTGGGTGGGAAGCCTACAGGACATGCCCTCTGCCCACCCATCTTCCGCCAGCACATCCTACCCTGCTCCTGGCACTGAACCTGCAGAGGTGGGTCAAGACATGTCATCCCTGCCCACAGGGAGCTTCTGCAGGCAGCCAGGAAGGATGGGGAGGTGAGTGTAGGGGAAGGGTAAGGGGAAGGGCAGTCCAGGCAGAGGGAAGAGCCCTTGCACAGGCCCTGGGGTGGGGACCAAAACATGCTTTCAAGGGAATAAAGGGAGACAGGGTGCCTGGAGCAGAGGAGGGGGATGAGGAGGGCAGGAGGAAGGCAGGTTGGATGGACAGGACCCAGTGCAGAAGGAGGCCAGGGAGGGCTCACAGGCAGTGGGTGAAAGGCTGGACTCTGGTTTGGAGACCACTCTGGGCCTGGTGAAGGGTGGCCCGAGGGAGGGGGAAGCGGTGTCCTTTGAGGACACTGCTCTGACCTCGGCTCCTTGGCACTGAAGAGAAACCCACTTGCAACTTCTTCCCGAGTCGCAGGCCCCCCAAACAGAAGGCGGACTTGGGGAGACCCTCTGGCCGGGCTGTCCATCCTGTCATCCTGACTGCGCCCAGTGAGCAGACACGAAGGCCACATGGGGCGCTTGGGGCCTTGAGGCCTAGCTCTGACCCTGGGTCAGGTAGCTAACCTCCCGCTGCTCATGGGCAAGGCCCTCACCGACCCTGAAAGATGACCTCTTCCAGAACAGTAAGCCTGTCCCCTGATCTGGGGTTCTCCCTGCCCCCCTCCACCCAACCCACTTTTACCTATTTTAGGGCAGATTCCAAGGTGGACTCATTTCACCCTCTGGGAGGCGGGAAAGAGCAGAGGCAGCCAGTGGGCACGACCACACATGGATGGGGGCCTGATGACTCAGGTTCCAACCTGGGGGCACGGTTTCAAGGCTCTTGCTGAATTAACAGGCTCTCTCCTTCACTCTCCAACAAATCTGCAAGCTGGCTGCTATTGGGAACACCCTTCTCCACTGATGGGGAGACTGAGGCCAGAGGGGGAAAGGAAACCACTCTTAACCGGTAAGCAAGCGTGTGGCCTGGGGCTGGACTGAGGTGCCCGTCAGGATGGGCCTGAGGGACTCCTGAGCTCCAACTGGGGCCAGGTCCTTCTTCCTGGAGGCCCGGCCTGGTGGTGCTTTGGCGAGAGCTCTTGCCGGGGGTTGGCGGGGGGGCGGCAGTTGGCAGGGAAGGCCACGGCTGGCTTAGATCCTGGCATTGGGACCCCAGGGAAAGCTCCAGGACCAGGGGAGGAGAGTACCCGCCCGTCCCCCCCATGAAGCTGATCACCTCTGGATCCAAGCCACGGGAACATGGGCCAAGAAGCCTTTCCAGCCCCCGCAGCCCCTCCCCCAACCCGGCTGCATCTCCAGTGGCCTGGAATCATCATGTGGATCTTTGCTGACACAAAGCGGTCTCCACTCAGGGAAAGTTTGGGCAAAGGGAAATAGCCTTTCCCTGGGGGCTCCTTCCAACGGAGACCCTCAAGGCGACAACATTCTTAGCCCAGAACAGACCAGCACGTCCACACTGCTCCCCCCAGCAGCCTCACGTGCCTGTCCTCTGTGGCCCCACCGCCCCCACTTCAATCCCTCTCTGGCCCCCCACGCCGGTGGGAGCCAGGCCTGCCTCATGCTGGGAGCTCAGCACACATCAGCCCTTCCCTCACCAAACGCTTGCAGGAGAATGGGAAGGGAAGGGGAGGAATAGGCCTGGGGAGGACCCCACAGGGGCCTAGGGCCCAGCTGAGGTGCTGTCTGGCACCCCTGGGCTAGGTCACAGCCTGAGGAGCGCACAGGGCTCTGCAAGGAGGCCGCCTGTGTCCTCTCTGTTCCCCCTCATTGGCCCCCAGGGCTTCCCCCCAGGGTACGGGGTATTGGGTGGGGGTGGGGGCATCATGCGGGGCAGTGCACGCTGCGTGGGGGGGGGCGGGGCTTACACACACGTGTGCACCAGCGCCCCTCCGGGAGGTCGAGATGAGTCTACTGTGGTCTATCTCATGGCCTACATCTCCAGACACTGCTGTGTGTTGAAAACAGCATGAAAATTCTCCCCGTTTCACCATTTAAGATATGTTTGACACCGATTTGACCTTTGCAGGGACCACCTTCCTGCCAGGCCCCTTGCCCCCACGGGGACCCTCTGGGGGCAGGGCTGGGTGGCACAGGTGCAGCAGGTGGGCGCGCCGGGTTCTGAGAAGCACACCTGGGCCGGAGCGCGCACACCACCCCCAGGACCCGGGCGGCCCGCAGACGCACAGGTGCCACCCTCGCAGGCAGGAGCAGCTCTGCTGCCGGAGCCCGGCACAGGCACGTGCGTGCTTGTGGACAGATGCACACAGGCCCCCTAACACGCGGTCCTGTGCAGACGTTCACCTTTGCAGGCGGCACACTCACATTCTTGTGTGGCTGTCACCTTGTGCCAGCGTGCACAGAGGAGCCTCACCCGGTCGCCTGTGCTCCTCACGTGCCCACGTGGACAGAATCGGGGCAGAGTGCTGGTCGGACCACAGCTGGGGTCAGTCCTCAGTGCTGTGTGCCCAGCCCCACAGCCTGGAAACATGGTAACCAACCAGCACACAAACAGACCCATGGGTAGATACACACGTATGTATCACGCACAGACACCACCTGCCCAGATTCACACACATGTTGGAGATGGTCATGGGCACACATTTGTAGGACACTCCCATGCACAACTCGAGCACTTCCAAGAAAAGCTGTCACTGGACACACTTCACTGGCACACGGATGAGATGACTCCACATGGGAATTCACGCCTCGGCACTCACACACTTTGCTCCAGGCCCCTCGCCACGTAAGCAGCTTGGTGTCTCAGGGCAGAGGGCGCCTTGGCCAGCTCCAGCCTTTGCACCACCAGACACAGACTGCCAGGAAGCTTCCCGGAAATACCACCGCTAATGGGCAAGGGCAGAGCAAGATTGTACACCCACTTGCACAGCACACAGGCCACATGTGACCTACACACGTGTGCCCACACACACCACACCACACACACGGGCACACACGCTCAGGGCCAGGGACCACCTGGCCTCTGCACTCACGGCTCCTCCATCTGCCCTCCTGCTTCAAGGGCACCAAAGAGGGAGGCTGTTTTGGTCTTCAGCACAAGCAATAAAGAAGTAAATAACACAGAGGAGGCAAAAAGCAGACAGTGGAGTTTGAAAACACAGCATCTGCCCTTGGTGGGAGATGAGAGGCAGCTTGGAGTGGCCCTCCTGCAGAGTCTGTGACCTGAGCCGTCCAGTGTGAGCCTGTGAGGTGGACAGGCCTGAGAGGAGGTGCCCCAGGCCACCCGAGACAGCTGGGGTCTGGGTGGGGTGAGGGGAGGGCTGGCCCGGCAGGCCTGTGTGCCAATCCCAAGTGACCAGGGCCATCTGCCACCCTCATGGCTCCCACGGGGACTTCACACTCCCCAGGACTAAGGCTGAAGAAGCCTGGGGCTCAGGGCTGGCAAGGAGAGAGGCCCATCTGGTAGATCTCAAGCAGACGCGCAGCCTCCACCTGCTTCAGATGGACCCTTTTGATTCTTCCTGACTGAAAGTTAGGGTGCGGTCTGAGGCCAGGGCACAGCTGTCTGGGTGGGAATGGACAGTCGGTGCCAGGACCCCACATGGCCCCTGACCTTGGGGCAAGGCTCCAGCTGCCTCAGGGGTGGAGGAGGGGAGGGGCCGGAGTCCCAGCACCTCCTGGTAGTGAGTTGTCTCAGCGCCTGGGCAGGCGGGCTGGGGAGATGCTGGCTCTCCAATGACTGGCCAGCCCAGTCACATGTGAGCACAGTGCTCTCAGCAGTCCTGGGAAAGGCCCAGGCTCCATCCTGAGGCCTGGCCCCTGCCAGATGCTTTCTTCATCAAGAACAAGCCTGTGCTGGGCAGCCCTTGGGCTGGCAAAGACAAAAGCCAGTGAGAAATAAGGAACCTGAGCCTCTACCTGACCCAGAGGTGTCTGCTGACAAGCTCACTTTTCCTAGGACACTCCTGTGCATTCAGCATCAGGGCACAGACTGGCTGGGCTGCACCCACACCTGCACTGCTCACCTTGGGAGGCTGGGGTGCCAGGTCAGTCCGGCCTCTGCAGACAGAAGGATGGGGTGGAGGCCGGGGCTACCGAGAGGACGCGTGAGTTCAGTGAAAACAGTGGCAATGGAGACAGACTCCCAGGGTCTCTACAGCACGACTCACGCTGGGGCCCCGCGGGGATGGGGCTGAAACACTTCCTTGGAGTTGGGGAACCCAGCTCTCCCTCCCAGGGCGCCATCCAGCCCCACAGTTCCCAACTGCCGCTCTCTGGGGAAGGGGTAGAGGTCACTGGGCAGAAATGGAGAGAGAAGGTGGAAAAAAAAAGTAAGGCTCAGAAAAGAGCTGATAGAAAGCGACAAACCTTGTGGATGGCATCTAGATTTATATCAATCTTTCAAAAAGGTTTTCCTCAAATTCATTTTATTCTTTCAGAATAGAGGGCTATGCCTCTTTAATTTTTGTGCATGACTGGATATTTTTCTGAATATAAAAACACAATTGCGGAGGAAAAATAAAACATGTTCTGCCTTATGATCTTTTACAGATGTGTAGAAGTGTTACACATGAATGTGCCATTTATTTTTTTGATCAATTTCTCAAGAGTTTAATACAAGATCTAAAAAGAATGGAAGGAGAGAATTGCTCCTCTGTGACTGAATTCATTTTCTTGGGAATTACTAACAACACTGTGAACAAAGTGACCCTATTTACCATGGTTCTCCTTGTCTATCTCATCAATCTTCTGGCAAACCTTGGAATGATAACCCTGATTAGGATGGACCCCCAGCTGCGCACACCCATCTACTTTTTCCTCAGCCACCTCTGCTTGTATGACCTCTGCTTTCCCACAGCCATTGGCCCCAAGATGCTGGTGGACCTATTTGCCAAGAACAAGTCAATCTTTTCCCATGGTTGTGCCCTGCAATCTTGGTCTTCTGTATCTTTGCAGATTCTGAGTGTCTCCTGCTGGCAGTGATGGCCTATGACTGGTACAAGGCCATCAGCAGCCCCTTGCTCTATGCGGTCAGCATGTCCAGTGGGGTGTGCTCCCTGCTCATGGCTGGGTTTACCTGGTGGGGATAAAAGATGCTCTGATACACACGATATTAGCATTCCACTTATGTTTCTATGGGTCAAATAAGATTAACCACTTTTTTTGTGATGTTCCTCCTCTCCTGTTGATATCTTGCTCAGACACACAGGTCAATGAGTTAGTGATATTCTCGATTTTTGGCTTCATTGAATTGAGTACCATTTCAGGAGTCCTTGTCTCTTATTGTTATATCATCCTATCAGTCTTGAAGATCCACTCCGCTGAGGCGAGATTCAAAGCTCTCTCTACCTGCACCTCCCGCTTAACTGCTGTGGCCATTTTCCAGGGAACTATGCTCTTTATGTATTTCGGACCAAGTTCTTCCTATTCTCTAGATCAAGACAAAATGACCTCACTGTTTTACACCCTCGTGATTCCCATGTTAAACCCTCTGGATGTGAAAGAGGCCCTAGAAGAATTGAAAAATAAGAAAAATAAATGACTTTAAATATTTATGTTAGGCGTATGTGAATAAACATGCATATAGTGACAGACGACTTATTAAAATTATATGGTAGAGTACATGACAAACGTGAATTTTTCAATTTCTTAAAGTAGTATTACACTAAATCTCAATCTTACATCTATTACTCTTCCTCTCACATGTCATGTTTAATTATCTTTCCAGAATTTGTACATGACATTTAGTTTAAATGAAAAACATTTCTGACTTTTCCATTACGCTAATTTTTGTTTAGTTTTTATTCAAACATCGTTTCAATTATGCTGAGGCTTGTTGTGCATTTACTCAGTGATCTTTGAGCATGTAGATTCTTTATATATCATAGCACATCTTGCAGTTTAAATACTACTAAATATAAGCTAAAACAAATAACATATTAACTAAATGGTCAAGTAGCTCATTATAACCTCAAATTCATCATGAAATAATACATACTGGGCTATAATTCCAAAGCAAAAATGTCTAAATCCAGTGCAAAACAAAATCATCTTTGAATAGAGATATTCAGTCAAATCTAAATAAGACTCAATTTAAGAGATGAAATAATAGTAGATAGAGGATTCGACAGTTATTCAGGTTGTGAAATATACAAGTCCATGTTTGTTAGAAGAAGTCATATTTGCTATAACATGGAAGAACCGTGAAGGCAACATACTAAGTGAAATAACCCATACAGAGGAAGATAGGTACTGTGTGATCTCACATACAGATAGAGTCTAAAAGGTGAAACTCAGGAGCTCCCTGGCAGTCCAGTGAATAGGGCTTGGTGCTTTCAATGCCCAGGCCTGGGTTTGACCCCTGGTCAGGGAACTAAGATCCTTGCAAGCCTTGGGGTGCAGCCTAAGTAAATAAATAAATTTCATAGAAGTAGAGAGTAGATTGGTTGTTGCTAGGAGCTGAAAGACAGGAGAAAAGGGTGATGTTGCTCAAAGTGCACACATTTTCTATTATTTATTGAACAAGTTTAAGGGATTTAATCTACATGATGACTCCAGTTAATAATACTGTAGTATAAACTTGAAATTTGCTAAAAGAGTAGATTTTAACTGTCCTCCCCATACACACACTGAAAATGGTAACTATGTGAGGTTATGCACGTATTAATTAACCTTATTGTGATAATCATTTCACAAAGTATACATATATCTCTTCATCACATTGTATACCTTATAACTATATGTAGTATTTATCAGTTACATCTGAAGTAGCTATATTAAAAAATGAGAAGGAAAGAAGTCTAAAGATTAGATTATAAAGCTCTATGGAAAGTATAGAAAGAGACTTGTTAAAATACAATATTGTGTTTTTGTTATCAACTATCAATTCTTCTGCACTTCTTCCAAGATACTTTTCATTCCTTCTCTCTCATTCTTAGCCCTAAGTGCCCCTTTTTTGTCTCTTTGTGGTTCACAAACAACCACTTACCTAAAGCATTGTTTTATATCACACTATTTGCGCTTATTCTTTGGTAAAGAACAAAGCAGTCCATCCTTGTTAACCAAAGCACTGAAAGTTGCCTGAAGCATAAAATAAGCAAATATATATTAACCTAAAAATACTAGACAACATTTTTTGGCTTTTACTTATATCTCAGAAACACAAAATTAACTGAGAGTTTGCTAAATGCCTTAAACATATATATATATATATATGTATATATACACACACACACACACACACATATACATATATATCACAATATGCAGGTGGATTCTTTACCAGCTGAGCCCCCAGGGAAGCCCTATATATCACAATATAGTATAACTATTGTATGCATATAACAACAGTTTTGGGAAGGTGCAGAAATGGTTGTGGACAAAATGTTAACAGATTTTTATAAAGACATACATATGTATTAACTGCACTAGATGTAAGAAATTATAAATTCTTGATATTTGATGCTTCATATACCTTGAATCTGGTTTCCTGAAATCTAAAGCGCAGAAAGTGAGGATACAAACATATATTTGAAATACCATGAAATACTGAAGAACACTCTTATTGATCCATTAAAAGTGTAAGGTTAAAAGACCTCTGATAGTCTTAAATTTTCTCGATGTCATTGTAAAATATCCTTATGTGAAAATATTTCAGAATGGAAAAATAAAGCCTACAAAATTCCTTTGTTATTCAGAGTGGTATTTGTGAAACACTATAGCATGTTAAAAAGAGTTCTCTTGGTGGAAACACCTTAGAATAATTGTATAATATAAAAGGTTGAAATTTTCTATTCCTGGTATATTTTATCAATTCAGCCAAATATCTTTTGAATTGTTGCTTATGTGGAGAAACATGGCAGAAAATATTGACTAGAATATATTAAAGTCAAGCAAAATAGGGAGTTGATGGATTGCCATTAATTAAGAGTTAATGAACACATTAATTAATCATTCTTCATGCTTATGATATATATTTATTTCAGCAACTAAAGACTGCATGCAAATATCGGCTCATTTTATTGGGTACAGTGGGGATGATATAAAGAGAAGGGAATTTTAAGCCCATTAAATGGAATTTCAAAAATAGCACTGATTTAGATGAAAATTTTCTATGTGTATATTATAATCTAAAATGGCATTCCATAAACACAGTACCTTCACTATGAGATTGTAGGGAACTATTTTTATGTTTAGTTCTAAAAGTTTCTTGTAAAGGGTTTATTATATGTTTATGTAATGATATAGTGCATACTTTCTAGAGTATCTCACTACATTATTAATCTTTATGTTACTAGAAGTGCCACTGAAAGGTTGTTGCTGAATGACAAGACGCCGGGATTTTTGGCCTCCGGAGGAGACAAATTCAATCCGGGGCCAGAGACGAGGCTGGATTGCTCAGAGCTTTTGTGTAATAAAGTTTTATTAAAGTATAAAAGAGATAGAGAAAGCTTCTGACAAAGGCATCAGAAGGGGGCAAAAGAGTACCCCGCTCCTAGTCTTTAGCTGTAAGTTATATAGTCACCCACAGTCTGTTAATGAAAATAAATGAATGTCTTAGAATTTAGAATGGCACCAGATAATTCATCCCTGGCCATAAAACGATTGACTTGAATCTTGTAGAAGGCCAGATTACCAACAAATAGTTTCATTTACATAGATTAGGGAACAATATCTGAGTAAGTAGATTAGGCCTTTTGGCGGAACCAACTTGAAGATAGAGTCTGGGGTACGTTAACATAGCTTAAGAGAACATTTCCATAAGAAAAAAAAAATGTATTGGTTAACTCAAGGTTTGAGAGTAGTTAGCTTCAGGTGATACCAGGTGTCACGGCAACACAGCATTCTAAGAGAATCCTTCTTTTAAATGTGTATAGAGAAGAAAATAATATCGCTGGTTTTTTTCCTCCTGCCCCTTAAGAGAGATAAAAATGTCTGACACTTGCAGCCTCTTTCCTCCATTTGGTAACCCCTGGCTTCCCTGCCTGTTACCCTCTCATTTTCTTTTATTTAAAATATAACGTGGGAGTGAATTTAAAAATTAAAATGTGCATATCCATCTTCATGTGAAGCCCCATAGCTACTAAGGTCAAAAGAAAAAATTCCTTACCCACGTACTAGTCTCATATACATCAGAGACATGCAATCTTCATGCAAACATATGATAGACACATGGTGTATACATACTAGACAGAGAAACCTATGTATATCAGAGGCATTCATTGTCCCTAAACCTATTTCCTCTTTTAAAATATAAAAGTTAAAATCCAAAGAGATGCAACCGTGGGTGTTAGATTTGTGGTTTTCATTTCATTTTTAGCATTTTTCTTTGTTCAAGAGACTCCTCCTTTGGCAGCAGAAACTTTGTAAATAAGTAATAAGTCATGTGGCAAAGCAGTGATACATTTTTAGAGAAAGTTTTCAATGTTACTTATTTCATGTCTCACTAAATACTAAAGACTAGGATCAATAACACAATTATTTTCATTGCTATTAGTGTATGGTATACTAATAGATGTTGTGAAGTAATTAGCCTCCAACTAATAAAAAAATTAAAAAAAAAAAAAGATAATGAAAATAAATTTTTGTATCCAAGGGATTTTTTCAGCATAGTAAATGGTTATTCATATATTTTCATCTTGGTGTCTCTAGCATCCGTGTTTTTTCCACACTGCCTTGGAGATGTAATGACTTGGTCAATGGGCATTCTTTTAAAGGATATTGATATCAATCTGATATCAAAAAATATCTGAGATAGGCAGCTGAGAAACTTCTGTGTAAATCTAGATGTAATTTCTGAGGTATGTTGCTCTTTATGTTGCTGTTGATCAGTCACTAAGTCGTGTCTGACTCGTTGTGACCCCATGAACTACAGCACTGTAGGCTTCCCTGTCCTTCACTGTCTCTTGGAGCTTGTTCAGATCTATGTCAGTTGAGTTGGTGATGCTATCTAACCATCTCATCTTCTGCTGCCTCTTCTTTTGCTGTCAATCCTTCCTAGCATTAGGATCTTTTCTAAAGAGTTGGTTCTTCATAACAGGTGGCTGAAGTGTTGGGAGCTTCAGCTTCAGCATCAGTCAGTCCTTCCAATGAATAATCAGGGCTGATTTCCTTTAGGATTGACTCGTTGCTGTCATGAGCTCTTCAGTTTCTCTCAGCATAACTTTCCTTATATCAGGAAGGATATTTGGATGAATTGATATCTCATCTTCAAAATGGTGTGCAAAAAACACTGATGTTAGAGACACCAGGCTGAAAATATAAAAAAAAAGACCATTGCAGAAATAAAGTGTGTTCTTCCCTGCAGATATTTTGTGAATGCCCCGAAGTGGTTCCCTTAAATGTATCATTTTCTTGATCATTTCCTCAAAAGTTTAGACAAGAAGACAGGAGAATGAAAAGAGGAAACTGCTCATCCTTAACTGAGTTCATATTGTGGGGAATTATGGATAAGCCTGAAGTTAAGATGATCTTATTTATCATGTTTGTTATTGTCTGTCTCATTAACATTTTGGCTAATCTTGGAAAGATTATTTTAATTAGGATGGATCCCCAGCTGCCCACACCCATGTACTTTTTCCTCAGCCACCTCTCCTTCTGTGACCTCTGCTATTCAACAGCTATTGGCCCCAGATAATGTTGGACCTTTTAGCCAAAAAGAGATGAATCTCCTTCTATGTCTGTGCTCTGCAATTTTTGGTTTTCTCTAACTTTATAGATTGTGAGTGTCTCCCGCTGGCAGTGATGGCCTATGACTGGTACAAGGCCATCAGCAGCCCCTTGCTCTATGCGGTTAGCATGTCCCTGCTTGTAGCTGGGGTTTACCTGGTGGAAATGACAGATACTTTGATACACACGACAGCATTCCATTTATGCTTCTATGGGTCAAATGTGGTTAACCACTTTTTTTGTGACTTACCTCAACTTTTCTCCCTTTCATGCTCTGATACACAGGTCAATGAATTGGCATTATTCATTTTTTTTTTTTTTTGACTGCGTTGAACTGACCTCCATTTCAGGAATCCTTGTCTCTCACTGTTATATTATTCTAGCAGTCTTGAAAATCCACTCTGCTGAAGGAAGGTTCACAACTTTCTCCACCTGCACCTCCCACCTAACTGCTGTGGCAATTTTCCAGGGAAATGTATTTTTCATGTATTTCAGGTGAGTTCATCCTACTCTCTAGATGAAGATAAAATGGCCTCATTGTTTTACACCCTTGTGATTCAGATGTTAAATCTTATGCTTTACAGCCTAAGGAACAAGGATGTGAAACAGGCTCTGGGAAAATTGAAATTTTGAATATGATTTTAAAAGTTTATATTTCACACACTCTCTTAGTCACTAGTACACACATATTTTTGTTTTTGTTTTTATAAACTTATACTGTGTGATGCAAGAGAAACAAAGTTGTCTTAAATAGTTCAAATGAGAATCTGTTCTTATAAAGTTGAAGGTTTAGAAATATTTTAGTTCTGAAATATTGCATACTTCGATTTATGTATCAAGAATTTATATATGGCACTTTCCCTTTGTTGAAAACTTTCCAGAATTTTCTAATTTTGTCAAATTTTGCCAGTTTATTCTTTCATTTGAATAATATTTGGGCTACCTCAAGAATTATTGTATTTCCTGAAAAATCTTTCAGTCTCTTTATGTTCTATGGTATACACTGTACTTTCTATATTAATGAATATAAGTTAATGATAATAAGAAGCATTAATTGTTTAAATAACTATGTAATTTATAAGAAATCTCAAAATCATTAAGAAATAAAAAATGAGAATTTTAAATCTAAAATAAAATCTAAATCTAGTGTATCTTTTGATAGATATATTCAGTCTTAGATCTAATAAGTATTCTACTTGGGAGATAAAATGATAGTGGTCAGAGGATCCAATGAATAGATGGGTCTTGAGAGGGACAAGACTGTGTCTTTTAGAAATTCAAGAAGCTTTGCTTATCACATAAGGAAGAACCATAAATGCATTACGCTGACTAAAATAGGCAGATACATAAAGGTAAATACTGTAGAGTTTCACATATATGTTGAATCTTAAAAGTTCAAACTCATAGAATTAGAGAGTAGATTGGTGGTTTTTTCCAGGGTCTCAAAGTGGGTGAAATGACTAATAATGGCTAAACTTACTTTTATTCAGTGAGTAAGTTCTGGGGATCTAATGTATATGATTCAGTTCAGTTCAGTCGCTCAGCCATATCTGACTCTTTGCAACTCCATGAACCGCAGCATGCCAGACCTCCATGTCCATCACCAACTCCCGGAGTCTACCTAAACCCATGTCCATCAAGTCGGTGAAGCCATCCAACCATCTCATTTGTCATCCCCTTCTCCTCCTGCCCTCAATCTTTCCCAGCATCAGGGTCTTTTCCAATGAGTCAGCTCTTCACATCAGGTGATCAAAGTATTGGAGTTTCAGCTTCAACATCAGTCCTCCCAATGAACACCCAGGACTAATCTCCTTTAGGATGGACTGGTTGGATCTCCTTGCAGTCCAAGGGACTCTCAAGACTCTTCTCCAACACTACAGTTCAAAAGCATCAATTCTTCTGCACTCAGCTTTCTTTATAGTCCAACTTTCACATCCATACATGACCACTGGAAAAACCATAGCCTTGGCTAGATGGACGTTTGTTGGCAAAATATTATCTCTGCTTTTTAATATGCTGTCTAGGTTGGTCATAACTCTCCTCCCAAGGAGTAAGCATCTTTTAATTTCATGGCTGCAATCACCATCTGCTGTGATTTTAGAGTCCAAAAAAGTAAAGTCAGCCACTGTTGCCACTGTTTCCCCATCTATTTGCCATGAAGTGATGGCACTAGATGCCATGATCTTAGTTTTCTGAATGTTGAGCTTTAAGCCAACCTTTTCACTCTCCTCTTTCACTTTCATCAAGGGGCTCTTCAGTTCCTCTTCACTTTCTGCCATAAAGGTGGCGTCATCTGCATATCTGAGGTTATTGATATTTCTCCCAGCAGCCTTGATTCCAGCTTGTGCTCCTTCCAGACCAGAATTTCTCATGATGTACTCGCATATAAGTTAACTAAGCAGGGTGACAATATACAGCCTTGGTGTATACCTTTTCCTATTTGGAACCAGTCTGTTGTTCCATGTCCAGTTCTAACTGTTGCTTCCTGATGTTTATGATTACTCTAGGTGGTAATTCTATGTTATAAACTTGAAATTTGTCAGGAGAGTAGATCTTAATGATCTTCATCATACACACACTCAAAATGTTAACTGTATAAATTAATGAATCATTTACTAACCATACCGTTGTGACCATTTCACAATATATACATATATCAGATCTTCAATTTCAATACCTTATACGTGCTATTTGTCAATTTTAACTGAATAAAGCTTGGATAAAAGGAAGGAAAGAAGGCTATAAAGACCAATGGACAGAACATTAGTATTGTACATCATCATAGTGTCATTGTTGTTGTTCAGTCACTCAGTTGTGTCCAACTCTTTGCAACCCCATGGTCTGTAGCACACCAGGCCTCCCTGTCCCTTACCATCTCCCAAAGTTTGCACAAGTTCACGTTCATTGCTTCAGTGATTCCATCCAGCTGTCTCATCCTCTGATGCCCTATTTTCCTTCTGCTCTCAATCTTTCCCAGCATCAGGGACTTTTCCAATGAGTCATCTGTTCACATCAGATGACCAAAATATTGGAGCTTCTGCTTCAGCATCAGTCCTTCTAGTGAATATTCAGGGTTTATCTTACTTAAGATTGACAGGTTTGGTCTCCTTGCTGTCCAAAGGACCTTCCGGAGTCTTCTCCAGCACCACAGCTCCAGGGCTTCAGTTCTTTGTCACTTTGCCTTCTTTGTGGTCCAGTTCCCACAACCATATGAGAGCACTGGAAAGACCATATCCTTGACTATATGGATCTTTGTTGGCAGAGTAGTGGTTCTTCAACACACTGTCTAGGTTTGTCAATGCTTTCCTGCCAAGAAGCAATTGTCTTCTGATATCATGGCTACAGCCACCATCCACAGTGAGTTTGAGCCCAATAAGAGGAAATCTGTCACTGCTTCCACATCACCCCCTTCTATTTGCCATGTAGTAATGGGGCTGGATACCATCAACTTAGTTTTTTTTAAATTTTTTATTTATCAACTATCAATTTCATTACTTCCTCCATGATAATTCCCTTCCCTTGTTTCCTCTTCTCATCCTTGTTTTAATGTCTCTGTCTTTTTGTGATGAACAGTCAACTATTTAAAATGTTATTTTATTTCATCCTATTTGTGAGCATTCTTTGCTGAAGGACTGAGCATTCCATACTATTATCCAAAACACCCCATGTTTTCTGGGTCACAAAAGGAACATAAACAAACACATAATAAATTAAAACACTACATAACATTTTTGAGTGTTAATTATATCTCAGTAAAAAATTAAGTGCTGCTATACTTTGGCCACATGATGCAAAAAGCTGACTCATTGGAAAAGACCCTGATGCTGGGAAAGATTGAGGGCAGGAGGAGAAGGGGACAACAGAGGATGAGATGGTTGGATGGTATCACCGACTCGATGTATATGGGTTTGGGTGGACTTCAGGAGTTGGTGATGGACAGGGAGGCCTGGTGTAATGTGGTTCATAGGGTTGAAAAGAGTCGGACACGACTGAGTGACTGAACTGAACTGAAAAAATTAACAGTGGGATAGTATAAATATACATGTATATTTCAGTACATACATTGTATACACAACAGATTTAGGGGAAGGTTCGCCACATGGTGTGGATAAAATTATGGCTCTATGAAGACATGCATATTAATTATAATAGGCGGTACAATGGCCACAAATCTACTTGCCAATGCAAAAGATGCAAGCTCAATTCTTGGGTTGAAAGATCCCCTGGAGGAGGAAATGGTAACCTACTCCAATATTCTTACCTGGAAAATTCCATGGAAAGAGGATTCTGGCTGACTACAGTTCATGGATTCATAAAGAGTAGGACATGACTGAGAACACACACATACTTGTAGAAAGAGCTATAAGCTCTTGATATTTTACTATTTCATCTGTTTTTGTTTTTGTTTCTTGAAGGCTAGAGCTAAATCTTTTTGTTGAGAAAGTGTAGATGTGGTCATATATTTGGAAAATCTTACAAGACAGAAAGACATTCTTTATTATCCATTAAAATTATAAAGTTAAAAGCCACTGATGTTTTAGGTTTTCAAACTGCCCTACAAAATTTCCTTATGTGAAAACATTCTAGATATAAGTAAAGTCTAAGAAATGCCTCTGTTACTCAGGGAGGCCTTTGTTAGACATTATGGCATTTTAAGCAAAGATCGCATGGTGAATAAAAACCTAAAGAAAATTTTTGTTTTATATATAAGCTTCAAAAATCTCTCTCTGATGTATTTCATTGATTTATGCAAACTCTTTTAGAATTGCTGCTTATGAGCAGAAATATGGTAGAAAAACATTGAAGTATATTAAATTCCAAGCAAAATAAGAGTGTCAATAGATTGCCATGAATAAATGACTTTCATCTATATGATGTAAATTTATTATAGTATCTAAAGACTAATTTCATCTAAAGCTGGCCCATTTTATTAGATCTACTTTGTGGTATAAAAAAGAAAAAGAGCAAGCTCATTAAATAGAAGGCCAACAGTGGAATTGACTGAATGATTCTGCCTTTCCCAGAGTTTGCATGGTTGAATAACAAATTATGGAAAAATTATTTTAGGAATCAATAACTAAAATAAAAAATACTCAAGAATGCATAATAACTCTTCTATCTTGAGATTTTGCAAAATAAGAAATCTGCACTATAGACTTTGCTGTGTTCTAGCCTTTCTGCTTCAATCCTCATCATTATGCTCCCCTTCTTACTTCAATTCTATTTCATATATCCACCAATGACTGATTAAAAAATGTCACTGTACAACTGCAGTGTTATCAATGACAGTGTGTAGTAGGCTAATTTGTGTTTGTGTACTCAGTCACTCAGTTGTGTCTGACTCTTTCGGCACCATGAACTATATCCTGCCAGGCTCATCTGTTCATGGAACTTTCCTGGTAAGAATACTGGAGTGGGTTGCCATTTTCTCCTCCAACCACACGTAGGGGTTGAACCTGTGTCTCTTGTGTCTCCTGCATCAGCAGACATATTCTTCACCACGGTGCACCTGGGAACCTCGTTAGTGGATGAATACTACAGTCAAACTCCTGTATCTTGATCCCTTCATCCCTGCCCCTGAAATGTGTGTGTGTGCTTAGTTGCTCAGTCGTGTTTGACGCTCTGTGGCCCCGTGGAGCCTGCCAGGCTCCTCTATCCATGGAATTCTCTAGGCAAGAATACTTGAGTGACATGCCATTTCCTCCTCCAGGAGACCTCTGCATTGCAGGTAGATTCTTTATCTTCTGAGACATCAGAGAAGCCTCTGCCACTGAAATACTTAAGTACAAATATGACATAGCAATCACATGGTAGATTTGAGTATATGTCCAATGTAGAAAATAGAGAGATACATATGGGTCATTGGGTGTATAACTATATTTGTAAAAAAATAGTGATATGAATGTTCAACAATTTAATAAGCACAAAGTTTTATGTTAAAGACAGAATCTGCAACTTTTCACCTCCCTGGATATCTCTTTCTTTTGAAATGTTCTATGAGCCATTTACCAATATTTATCATATCAATATTTATTAATATCAATAACCTCAGATATGCAAACGACACCACCCTTATGGCAGAAAGTGAAGAAGAACTAAAGAGCCTCTTGATGAAAGTGAAAGAGGACAGTGAAAAAGTTGGCTAAAACTCAACATTCAGAAAACTAAGATCATGGCCCATTCAGTCCCATCACTTCATGGCAAATAGATGGAGAAACAGTGGAAACAGTGGCTTACTTTATTTTTGGGGGGCTCCAAAATCACTGCAGATGGTGACTGCAGCCATGAAATTGAAAGACGCTTACTCCTTGGAAGGAAAGTTATGACCAACCTAGACAGCATATTAAAAAGGAGAGACATTACTTTGCCAACAAAGGCCGGTCTAGTCAAAGCTATGGTTTTTCCAGTGATCATGCATGGATATGCAGGTTGGACTATAAAGAAAGCTTAGCACCAAAGAATTGATGCTTTTGAACTGTAGTGTTGCAGAAGACTCTTGAGAGTCTCTTGGACTGCAAGGAGATCCAACCAGTTCATCCTAAAGGAAATTAGTCCTGAATATTCATTGGAAGGACTGATGTTGAGGCTGAAGCTCCAATACTTTGGCCACCTGATCTGAAGAGCTGACACATTGGAAAAGACCCTGATGCTGGGAAAGATCGAAGGCAGCAGGAGAAGGCGACAGCAGAGGATGAGATGGCTGGATGGCATCACCGATTCAATGGACATGAGTTTGAGTGGACTTAGGGAGTTCGTGATGGACAAGGAAGCCTGGCATGCTGCAGTCCATGGGGCCACAAAGAGTCGGACACAACTGAGCGAATGTACTGAACTGAACTGATGATCCATTTAGCAATGTTACTCTAACTTTAAAACAAAACTTTTCAATACCATTGAGCCCACTGTGTAAAAAAGAACTTCAACCAGATTACTTGTAATGTCCTCTCCAGCTGATACACCCTTTGTCTATAAAATATGACTCTACCACTGTTTAAATCCTTCCCCACTATTGAAAAGCACTAGAAATTTGGAAAATATTTTTAAAAAGGAGTCATTTCATCTTCAAAGGGAAAAAAAAATATATTATTAATGTAGGCTGTATAAACCTGCAACAGTGGTGACATGAAGCTTTGGATAGTATGAGTTTCAGGAAGGCAAAGGCTTTTAATTAAGGCTCTTGTGTCACCTATTATTCAAATTCAGACTCTCATAGACTCCTCAAAGAAGTGGATATCCAAATTTATTATCTCTCCAGTAAGTAAAACCTAAATAAAAAGCTAACAGTAAATAAACACAGTGTAATGACTAATCTAAAGAATATTTTCGTTGTTCAGTCGCTAAGTCATGTCTGAGTCTTTGTGACCCCATGAACTGCAGTACCACGCTCCCCTATCCATCACTATCTCCCAGAGTTTGCTCAAGCTCATATCTATTGAGTCAGTGATGCCATCCCACCATCTCATCGTCTGTCACCCTCTTCTCCTCTTGCCCTCAATCTTTCCCAGCATCAGGGTCTTTTCAAATGAGTCATCTCTTCGCATCAGGTGGCCAAAGTATTGGAGCTTCAGCTTCAGCACCAATTCCTCCAGTGAATATTCAGGGTTGATTTCCTTATGGTTGACTGATTTGATCAGATTGATCAAAGCAGTCAATCTAAAAACGGCAAGATGCAAAAAATTAAACTAGCAACTGTTGGTGAGGATGTGGAACAACCATGACTTTTACACATCAGCAGTAGAATAAGAATTGTTGCTACCCTTTGTAAAACCCTGAAGTGAAGTGAAAGTCACTCAGTCGTGTCCAACTCTTTGTGACCCCATGGATTCTCCAAGCCAGAATACAAGAGTGTGTAGCCGTTCCCTTCTCCAGGGGGATTTTCCCAACCCAGGTATCAAACTCAGGTCTCCTGCATCACAGGGGGATTCTAAACTGTGTCTAATATAGCTGGGCATATACATGTCATATTACTCAAAAATGCCTTCTTTGAATGATACCCAAAATAAATGAGCAAATATGACCACGAAAAGATGTACACAAAAATATTCTTCACTGCATTATTTGTAATAACCTAGAACTAAAATAACTCAATTTTTTCAACACATTAGTAAAGACTTGACAAAATTTTAAGTAATTTTAAATAATGTATATTTTAGGGTTCATAGTTCATAAACTTTGTCACAACCCTCAGGCTTTCCCTGAACCATGGATGCAATATATGAGTAATATATAAATAAATGATATGTTCACTTCCAGTGAAAATTTATAGGTCAAGTATACTGACACATGCTCTTTATTAAATTAATTACTATATGGTAAGCTTATACTTAGGAAAACTACACAATGATGAGGATGAATGAATTGCCTTGACATACAAAAGTGTAGGGAAATTTCACAAAAATAATATTGAGTGAAAGAAGTCAGAAATGAAAATATAAAACCTATATGATTATGCTACTATATTACTCAAAAATATTAAAACTAAAATATCATTGTGGTGGTGGTTGTTTAGTTACTAAGTCTTGTCCAACTCTTTTGTAACCCCATAAACCCACCAGGCTTCTCTGTCCATGGCATTTCTTAGGCAAGAATACTGGAATGGATTGCCATTTCCCATTCCAGGTGATCTTCCTGTCCCAGGGATAGAAGCCATGATTTGCAGGTGGATTCTTTACCACTGAGCCATCAGGGAAGCCCAAGATATCATATTGGATATCAATTTGTGATAGATGTGGGGTGACTGAGACACTTTCTGAGTCACTAGGCATGTCTCAGTTTCTGAGACACTAGACATGTTTTGTATTTTGTGTCCTGGGATTAGCATCTTTTCATTATTGAAAATTTCCTTGTAGTATACTTTTACATAAGGATGTTTTCTTTATGTGTATCATACTTTTAAAAAATTCCATAAACTATGTCCACTTAGAATTGCTGAAGTTTACTCTTTTTTAATCTAACAGGTCTTGTGCAAAATAAGTGTTAATATATTTGTGAAATCGACATAGTGCACTATTTCATAGAGTATCTCAGTGCATAATCAATCTTTGTGTCACTGGAAGAGTTGATCTGTTTGTAGAACAGCATAGTCTGTATCCATTCACAGAGCTCTCCTAGTCTTTCTCCCACCAACAGGGGACATAATGAACTTTGGTTCCCTATCATGCAGTGAACTCTGCATCTCAATACTCCAAGTTTGAGGAACATACAACTGTGTCCTGAAAAAGTAATCATCTGGACAGACATTTACCTACACACAATTTTACTGTCACCAGGGGCACTAAAGAAACCCTAAGTATAGATTGTTGTTGTTGTTGTTGTTTTTCCTCACTTTTTTGTACCCGAGGAATACATTTTCTCTTTGGTACATGTTTTCCAATTATTTAAGGTCTCTGTTTTTAATGAGACACAGATCCCTTTGGGAGATACTTTAGTTTATCCAACTTGCAATTGTAATGTAGCTACCCAGTTTTAAATGGCTAGGTGGGAAAAGATTGAAGGCATGATAGTCTACATGGTCTTGAGGAGCTGTTACAAAGTGAAAGTCAGGTTCTTGTTGAATACAATGCAACTTAAGGGATTTTTGAATCCCAGAAGATCAGGAAGTACCTGAAGGAAAATTAATTTGAATAGAAACAGAATTCGGTAATCAAGGACAATTCTACATACAGCAAATGTGTGCCAGAGAGGTTAATAATGATACTGAAATTCTTTTGTTACATATGTGCATCAGTTTCTTGATTTTAACCAGTGGAAAATTATTAGCAATTAGTTATGTGGTTTGAGCTTTTTCTCAACAATATCCCCACAGTAATGCATTTGATATTTGGGTATTGGGTTGATCACATCAAGAATGGCAATGGCAAAAACATTAAAAAGGTATCAGCAATTGTCCCTATGAATCATTTTTCCCAAATTAAAAATGTACTAATGATATGAAATTTTGCTAGATGAGTTTCTTAGGTTTACAGAAAAACAAACAAACAAACAAACAAACAAAAAAAAAAACAAGAAAAAGCAGGAAACAAGCAAAATAAAAATAAATAAATAAATAAATAGAAATATAACCCAAACAAATAAGAATATAATCTGTGTTCCTGTTAAATACCAAATGAAAATTCAGATAAAACAGAAAATTAGGCCTAATCAGCATTTTTAATTTTAACCCACTGTTACTTTACTGTCATGTCCCTCATAAATAAAGATGCTGAGCAAACGGTTATACATAACCTTGTTATTTAAACATATTCTTGGTGAGAGTATCTATTCAATCCTTAGTGTAAATTTTATTAATTTTATTTTTATTATTGATGAGAGATTTTCATAAAGTTTGGATACAAATTCTTTTTCAGATATAGAGATACATGATTTTCAAACATTTCCCTCACTTTTTAATATTGTTATTGTTGTTTAGTTGCCAAGTCATGTTGGATTCTTTGCGACCCCGTGCTCTCCTATCCTCCACTATCTTCCTGAGTTTGCTCAAACTTATGTCCATCGAGTCGGTGATGCCATCCAATGTCATACACTGCCGCCCTCTTCTCCTGCCCTCAATCTTTCCTAGCATCAAGGTCTTTTGCAGTGAGTTGGCTCTTCACAGCAGATGGCCAAAGAATTGGAGCTTCAGCATCAGCATAAGTCTTCCCAGTGAATATTCAGGGTTGATTTATTTCAGGATTGACTGGTTTGATCCCTTTGCTGTTGAAGGGACTCTCAAGAGTCTTCTCCAGCACCACAATTTGAAAGCATCTATTCTTCAGCCCTCAGCCTTCTTTATGGTCCTACTCTCACAACCTTACATGACTGCTGGGAAAACCATACCTTTAGCTGTTTGGATCTTTGTCAGCAAAGTGATATCTCTGCTTTTTAATATATTTTCTAGGTTTGTCATAGCTTTCCTTCCAAGGAGCAAGAATTTTTTAATTTTAATGTTCATAGTGATTTTGGAGCCCAAGAAAAATAAAATCTATCACTGCTTCCACTTTTTCCCCATCTATTTGCTATGAAGTGATGGGACCAGATACCATAATCTTGGTTTTAGGATATTGAGTTTTAAGCCATCGTTTTCACTCTCCTTTCACCTTCATCAAGAGACTCTTTAGTTCCTCTTCATTTCTGCCATTAGGGTGATATCATCTGTGTATCTGAGGATGTTGGTATTTCTTAAGGTAATCTTAATTCCAGCTTGGGCTTCATCCAGTCTGGAATTTTGCATGATGTACTCTGCATATACAAGTTAAATAAACATGGTGACAATATACAACCTTGATGTACTCCTTTCCCAATTTTGAACCAGTCCATTGTTCCAAGTCTGATTCTGACTGTTGTTTCTTGACTGCATACAGGTTTATCAGGAGGAAGGTAATATGGTCTGGTATTTGCATCTCTTTAAGAAGTTTCCACAGTTTATTGTGATCCACTCAGTCAATGGATTTTGCATAGTCAATGAAGCAGAAGTAGATATTTTTCTGAAATTCTCTTGCTTTTTCTGTGATCCAACTGATGTTGTCAGTTTGATTTCTGGTTCCTCTGCCCTTTCTAAATCCAGCTTGTATATCTGGAAATTCTCAGTTCATGTCTATTGAAGCCTAGCTTAAAAGATTTTGAGCATTTCCTTGCATGCTTGTGTAATGAGCACAATTGCATGGTAGTCTGAGCATTCTTTGTCATTGCCATTCTTTCAGGTTGGAATTAAATCTGACCTTTTCCAGTCTTGTGGCCACTTGTGAGTTATCCAAGTTTGCTGGCATATTGAGTGCAGCACTTTAGCAGCATCACTTTTAAAATTTGAAATAATTCAGCTGGAATTTCATCCCCTCCATTAGCTTTTTTCATAGTAGTCCTTTCCAAGGTCCACTTGACTTCACACTCTAGGATATCTGGCTCTAAGTTTGTGATGACACCATCGCGGTTATCCAGATCATTAAGACCTTTTTTGTACAATTAAGCTATATCTGTAGAAAAAATTTCAAAACAGGTTTATTGCTATTTTTTACATTATTTCCCCAGGTGACTCAGTGCTAAAGAATCTACCAGCCAATGTAGGAGATGCAAGAGACACAGTTTCCATCCCTGGGTTGGGAAGTTCGACTGGAGGAAGAAATGGCAACCCAGTTTCAGTATTCTTGCTGGGAAAATTCCATGGACAGAGGAACCTGGCTGACTGTGGTCCAAGGGGGTTGCAAAGAGTTGGACATGATTGAGCAACTGAGCATAGCACATTATTTTCTACCTTAATAGTCATAAATACTTAATGGCAAATATTTAGAAAGTACGATTTTTTCAAATCCTTATGCCATGAAGTTTAGAAAATACAAAATAAGCATTGCTCTAATTTCTGAGGCCTTAAATTTAGTACAGAGATTTTTTACATGAACAAATTAATATAACTCAGAAAAAAAAAGTGCACTGTTTAGAAAATGTGAGGGAGATATAAAGTCAATGAAATATCCTTTGGTATGTGGTTGGATAATAGGAGTAAGATAATGTTTGGTGATGATGGCTGCCTTGAAAGTTAGTATTGACAAGAATAATATAGCATCATTATCCATGACAGATAAAAAGCAGAAACAACCCAACATTTATCCAATTGAACAATGGATCAATATAGTGTGCAATATCCATACAATGAAATATTATTGTGCCCTTCAGTGAAACAGAATTCTGATTCTGACACATGAACAATATGGATGAGCCTTGACAGTATTCCACTGAAGAAAAAAAGTCTGAGAGAAGAAAAAATACAACATACATTGCATGATTCTGTTTATATGCAAGACTAAGAATAAGAAACTGCATGGAGTCAGAATATAGATTAGTGGTTGCCAGGGCTGTGGTCAGCAGGGACAGGGAATGAGATCTAATAGGTTTGGATTTCTTATTGAACTGATGAAAATATTCTGGAGGTAGATAGTAGTGATGACTGAAAAACCTTGAAAACACGATAAAACTAAAAACAAAAACCTATATACATTAAAAGGGTGAATTTTATGACATATGTAATATAAGTATTATATTTCAATATAAAAGAAAATACAATTGGAGTGTAGTTATACTCCTAAATGAGGTATGAAGGAGAATGTTTCAAAAACACAATGAATAATGTAAAGAAGTTAGAAGTGATGGAGGGAGGGATTTTTTTTGAGTTTCCTTAAGTTTCCTGTTTTACTAGAGAAGGAGAAAATAGTTTCAGGGTAACTGTCAAGCAGTCTTACAATTTGCAGTTTTCTTCCTAACACAGGGCAATTTGGTAACAACAGTGAAGCACAAAAACTCAGCTGGTGCTAAGTTGTTTCTGAATTCTCAAGGGAATATAGAGAAGCAGAAATACAATTAATGAAGTGTTTATGTAACATCAAAGCGTAACAGCAGTAGCACCGGGATTTACATCCCAATGTACCTGGAATGAAAGGCCGTCTGCCTGCTGTTTTCCCCTGGTGGCTCAGATGGTAAAGCAAGAGACCCAGGTTTGATCCCTGGATGGGGAAGATCCCCGGGAGAAGGGAATGGCAGCCTGCTCCAGTATTCTTGACTGGAGAATTCCGTGGACAGAGGAGCCAGGGAGGGTCCCATGGGGTCACAAAGAGCTGGACACGACTGAGTGACTAACACTCACTGGTTGTTGTGCAGCTACTCAAGCCCTACTCATCTCAGGTAGGTTTCTAGATCCTAACTTAAAGAATATAGGAGAAAATACTTAACATTTTGAGAAAAACACAGCTTAGTAAGTGAAATATTTTATGCCTTCCTATTCTCCAAAATCTGCATTTAACGGCTAGTAATATTTTCCTCTCAGAATTGCATGAGTCTGAACTTATTAATTCCACACATACCTACTTTTAATTTATTTCATTTTGCTCTTGGTTCATGGGTAAGACTTTACTCTTTTTATCATTTGTTAAGTATTAAAAAACAATTTAAGGTATATATTGTTTTATTGAAAAAATAGTGTATGTACCACAGTAAAAATAAAAACATGTACAAATTCATCTCCATGTGAACCATATTCCCTGTTTACTTAGGTCTAAGGAAAAAGCCTATTACTTACATTCTATTCTCAGATACATTAAATATATATATACACATTCACACACATAAATACATACATATAACATAGATAGAAGTCTGTATTTTAGAAGTATCTATTGTCGGTCTTTTCATTTACATTTTATTAAATTAAAGGCAATTTAAAATCTAAAGTGATTCAAATGTATGTGGTACATTCTGTTGCTTTTACTTCCTTTTAACATTTTTTGTCCACTGGTCAATAGATTCATCCCTTGACTACAACCACTACAAAAAGAGATAAAGAGCATCGTGGGAAAACAATTATAAATTTCTAGAAAAAAGGTAAATAATACTTATTTCATGTATCTCCAAATAATAAACACAACCTAAACTAAAATTTGTACCATAATTATTTTTTTATTAATGCTAGTCAATGTTATGCTCGTTGTTTCTGGAACTAAGTTAAAGACTCTTAAATTGATGACGTGTTTTTGAGAAACATAAATTTCGTAGTTATTTTTTCTAATCATTTTTTTATACTCAAGTGAATATTTTCAAGCATAGAAAATGCTTAGTCTCATGTCTTAAACCTGTCTTCTCTAACACTGGTGTCCTTACATATTATTCTGAAGAGATAGTTCAGATCAGTTCAGTTCAGTGCAGTCGCTCAGTCGTGTCCGACTCTTTGTTACCCCATGAATCGCAGCACGCCAGGCCTCCCTGTCCATCACCAACTCCCGGAGTTTACCCAAACTCATATCCATTGAGTCAGTGATGCCATCCAGCCATCTCATCCTCTGTCATCCCCTTCTCCTTCTGCCCCCAATCCTTCCCAACATCACGGTCTTTTCCAATGAGTCAACACTTTGCATGAGGTGGTCAAAGTATTGGAGTTTCAGCTTCAACATCAGTTCTTCCAATGAACACCCAGGACTTATCTCCTTTAGAATGGACTGGTTGGATCTCCTTGCAGTCCAAGGGACTCTCAAGAGTCTCCTCCAACACCACATTTCAAAAGCATCAATTCTTCGGGGCTCAGTTTTCTTAACAGTCAAACTCTCACATCCATACATGACCACTGGTAAAACCATAGCCTTGACTAGAAGGGCCTTTGTTGGCAAAGTAATGTCTCTGCTTTGGAGAGTGAAATTTATCGATATCTACCCACTGAAATAATGAAAATAATGCTCAGAGAAGAGCTTGTAGAAAGTAGCATACCTCATGAATGGCATCTAAATTTACATCACTATTTCTCAAAGCTCAATTCCAGACAATTTTATTACTGCTTATTTACAGCTGTCCCTCTTCAAGAGTACATATACATGACATGAATTATTTTCTAAATATAAAAATATAATTATAGAAAAAAAATCATGCTCCATCTAATGATATTTTGCAGATGTGCAGAAGTGTTACACATCCATGTGTCATTTTCTTGATCACTTGCTAAAACTTTAGAAAAGAACAAAGAAGACTGAGTAGAGAGAATTGCTCCTCCTTTACTAAGTTCATTTTCTTGGGAATTATTGATAACACTGAGAACAAAGTGATCCTATTTACCATGTTTCTCCTTGCTTATCTCATCAATCTTCTGTCAAAACTTGGAATGATAACCCTGATTAGGATGGATCTCCAGCTGCACACACCCATGTACTCTTTCCTCAGCCACCTCTCCTTCTGTGACTTCTTCTATTCCACAACCACTGGCCCAAAGATGCTGGTGGACCTATTTGCCAAGATTAAATCAATCTCTTTCTGTGGCTGTGCTCTGCAATTCTTGGTTGTCTGTATCTTTGCAGATTCTGAGTGTCTCCTGCTGGCAGTGATGGCCTATGACTGGTACAAGGCCATCAGCAGCCCCTTGCTCTATGCGGTCAGCATGTCCAGTGGGGTGTGCTCCCTGCTCATGGCTGGGGTTTACCTGGTTGGAATGACAGATGCCTTGATCCACACAACATTAGCATTCTGCTTGTGTTTCTGTGGGTCAAATGTGATTAGCCATTTCTTCTGTTATTTACCTCCACTTTTCCTCCTTTCCTGCTTTGATATACAGGTCAGTGAGCTGGTGGTGTTTATTGTTTTCTGTTTCATTGAGCTGAGTACAATTTCAGGAGTTCTTGTCTTTTATTGTTATATCATCCTTTCAGTCTTGAAGATCCACTCTGCTGTGGGGAGGTTCAAAGCTTTCTCCACCTACACTGTCCACGTAACTGCAATGGTCATTTCCCAGGGAACTCTACTCTTCATGAATTTCCGACCAAGTTCTTCCTATTCTCTAGACAAAGACAAAATGACCTCATTGTTTTACACCCTTGTGATTCTCTTGTTAAACCCTCTGATTTATAGTTTGCAGAACAAAGATATAAAGGAGGCCTTATAAAAATTGAAAAATTAACTATTTTAAAATATTTATATTATATATCTGTACTTGTGACTACACACATCAGTTAGTTCAGTTCAGTTGCTCAGTCAGGTCCAACTCTTTGAGACCCCATGAACCACAGCATGCCAGGCCGCCATGTCCATCAGCAACTCCCAGAGTTTACCCAAACTCATGTCCATTGAGTCGGTGATGCCATCCAACCGTCTCATTTGTCATCCCCTTCTCCTCCTGCCCTCAATCTTTCCCAACATCAGGGTCTTTTCCAATGAGTCAGCTCTTCGCATCAGGTGGCCAAAGTATTGGAGTTTCAGCTTCAACATCAGTCCTCCCAATGATCACCCAGGACTGATCTCCTTTAGGATGGACTGGTTGGATCTCCTTGCAGTCCAAGGGACTCTCAAGAGTCTCCTCCAACACCACAGTTCAAAAGCATCAATTCTTCTGCACTCAACTTTCTTTATAGTCCAACTTTCACATCTATACATGACCACTGGAAAAACCATAGCCTTGACTAGACAGACTTTTGTTGACAAAGTAATGTCTCTGCTTTTTAATATGCTGTCTAGGTTGGTCATAACTTTCCTTCCAAGGAGTAAGCATCTTTTAATTTCATGGCTGCAATCACCATATGCAGTGATTTTGGAGCCCAAAAAAGTAAAGTAAGCCACTGTTTCCACTGTCTCCCCATCTCTTTCCCATGAAGTGATGGGACCAGATGCCATGATCTTAGTTTTCTGAATGTTGAGCTTTAAGCCAGCTTTTTCACTCTCCTCTTTCACTTTCATCAAGAAGCTTTTTAGTTCCTCTTCACTTTCTGCCATAAGGGTGGTGTCATCTGAGTATCTGAGATTATTTATACTTCTCCCAGCAATCTTGATTCCAGCTTGTGTGTATTCTAGCCCAATGTTTCTCATGATGTACTCTGTGTATAAGTTAAATAAGCAGGGTGCAATATATTCCTTTTCATAGTTCACAGACAACTATTTTCTTTAGTCATTCTATTTAATATCATCTTGCTTGTGAAATCATGGCTACAGTATGAGATTGTGAGCAATCTTTGCCCAAGGATTCTGCATTCCATCTGTATTATCCAAAGCACTTACCTAATGTTTGGGACACAAATGGAGAAAGAGAGAGAGAGAGAGAAAGAAGTAAAGAAAAAGGAAGGAATAAAGAGTAGATAACATTTGTGAATGTTTATAGACATCAATAATTAACAAAATCAAAATGAACTGAAGATATTGTATGTGGCCTGAATATGTGTGTGTGTGTGTATATATATATATATAAAATAAATTTTAAGAAAGAATATAAAAATGGTTGGACTACTAGGGTGCTGATCTAGAAAGAAGATACATATCACACTAGAAGTAAAGAGCATTCATCTGCATACATTCTTAATATGTATATATTTTGTTGGTTTCTGCTCTGGAATCTGATGCTAAAGCACTGAATCAGCAAGTCTAAACAGTACAGATATATTTGAAGAAGCATGTAAAATTCACGCACTTATTTATTACAGTTATAGAAGTTAAACACCAGTGTTTCTTAGATTTTCTAGCTATCATTGTAAAGTGTCTTTGTGCAAAAACGTTTCAGAATGAAATTAAAGCCCAAGCAGACTCTCTGGCTTCCACAGGGGGCATTTGTGAGAAGCTGACCTCTTCCACAGAATTAAAATACTGCAGGGTTTTCACCTGTACTGTTTCCTCAGTTTACACACAATACTTTAGAACTGTTATTTATGAGCAGAAACATGGTAGAAATAATTTTTTGAGATATATTGTCCAAGAAAAATGGAGTGTTGGTGGATTGCTGCTAATTTAGAGAATATAAATGTGTAATCTGCTTAGGTAATCTCTCTCCTTTTGACTGCCCTGTATCAGAGCATCTAAAGATACATTTGATCTACATACTGGTTTTATTATGAGATCTAGTAGATGTGAAATAAAGGCAAGAATATTTTAACTCCTATAAATGGAATTATAAAATTAAAATTGACTTATTCAATCTTCTGTGGGTCTCTCACCCCAATTTACCAGTATCTCCCTGGAAGGAATTTGTACACATAGATGTACCTCAGCTTTTATGACTATCCTAGGGATATGGTAGAGAATCTGCCTGGAATATGGGAGACTTGGGTTCAATCCCTGGGTCAGGAAGATCCCCTGGACAAGGGGATGCCTACCCACTTCAGTATTCTTGCCTGGAGAATTCTGTGGACAGAGGATCCTGCTGGGTTATAGTCCATGAGGTCACAAAGAGTCTGACATGACTGAGTGACTAACACTTTAAGGGTCAACACATCTCCAGATCATCTGACTCTGACAGACAGTAAGACTTTCATTCAAGAATGTCACAGAAAATTGAAGCCATATCAAACATTTTTCCAACCACAACAGTATAAAACTAGAATATAATTAGAGAAATAAGTTAAAAAATTTGCAAATGAATGGAGATTAAACATATCCCTGAACAACCAGGCATTCGGAGAAGAAATCAAAAAGTAACTTGAAAAAATATACTGCGACACATGGAAATAAAAAAAATGTCATGCCAAAAATTATAGGACTATAACAAGCTACAACAAACACAGTTTTTTAAGAGGCAAGTTCATGGTGAAAAAATGCTTACATTAAGGGGGAAAAAAAAAAAGAAAAAGCTAGAGCTACCTTTTATACACCCAAGGAATTAGGAAAGCAAAACATGCTGTCCAAAGTTAGTAAAATAAAAGAAATAACAGAGATTGGAGTAAAATGAAATAGAAAAAGGCAATCACCATAAAAGCTGTATATTTCACTTCAGTTCAGTTCAGTTGCTCAGTCATGGCCGACTCTTTGCGACCCATGAGCGGCAGCATGCCAGGCCTCACTGTCCATCACCAACTCCTGGAGTCCACCCAAACCCATGTCCATTGAGTTGGTGATACCATCCAACCATCTCATCCTCTGTCTTCCCCTTCTCTTCATGCTCTCAATCTTTCCCAGCATCAGGGTCTTTTCAAATGAGTCAACTCTTTGCATGAGGTGGCCAAAGTATTGGAGTTTCAGCTTCAACATCAGACCTTCCAATGAACACTCAGGACTGATCTCCTTCAGGATGGACTGGTTGGATCTCCTTGCAGTCCAAGGGACTCTCAAGAGTCTTCTCCAACACCACAGTTCAAAAGCATCAATTCTGTACTCAGCTTTCTGTATAGTCCAACTCTCACATCCATACATCACCACTGCAAAAGCTGTAGCCTTGACTAGAAGGACCTTTGTTGGCAAAGTAATGTCTCTGCTTTTTAGTATGCTGTCTAGGTTGGTCATAACTTTCCTTCCAAGAAGTAAGTATCTTTTAATTTCATGGCTGCAATCACTATCTGCAGTGATTTTCGAGCCCGAAAACATAAAATCAGCCACTGTTTCCACTGTTTCCCTGTCTATTTGCCATGAAGTGATGGGACCAGATGCCATGATCTTAGTTTTCTGAATGTTGAGCTAAGCCAGCTTTTTCACTCTCTTTTTTCCCTTCCATCAAGAGGCTCTTTAGTTCTTCCTCACTTTCTGCCATAAGGGTGGTGTCATCTGCTTATCTGAGGTTATTGATAATTTTCCCAGCAATCTTGGTTCCAGCTTGTGCTTCATCCACCCAGCGTTTCTCATGATGTACTGTGCATATAAGTTAAATAAACAGGGTGACAATATACAGCCTTGACGTACTCCATTTCCTATTTGGATCTAGTCTATTGTTCCATGTCCAGGTCTAACTGTTGCTCCGTGACCTGCATACAGATTTCTCAAGAGGCAGGTCAGGTGGTCTGATATTCCCATCTCTTTCAGAATTTTCCACAGTTTATTGTGATCCACATAGTCAAAGGCTTTGGCGTAGTCAATAAAGCAGAAATACCTATTTTTCTGGAACTCTCTTGCTTTTTTGATGATTCAGCTGATGTTGGCAATTTGATCTCTGTTTCCTATACCTTTTCTAAAACCAGCTTTAATATCTGCAGGTTCACAGTTCACGTATTGCTGAAGGCTGTCTTGGAGAATTTTGAGCATTACTTTACTAGCATGTGAGATGAGTGCAATCGTGTGGTAGCTTGAGCATTCTTTGGCATTGCCTTTCTCAGAGATTGGAATGAAAACTGACCTTTTCCAGTCTTTTGGCCACTGCTGAGTTTTCCAAATTTGCTGACATATTGAGTGCAGCATCATCTTTTAGGATTTGAAATAACTCTACTGGAATTCCATCACCTCCACTAGCTTTGTTTGTAGTGATGCTTCCTAAGGCCCACTTGAATTCGCATTCCAGGATGTCTGACTCTAGGTGAGTGATCACACCATTGTAATTAACTGGGTCGTGAAGATCTTTTTTGTACAGTTCTTCTGTGTATTAACAAAATGGAGGGAAACAATAGCTAAATTTACCAAGAATAAGGGAGAAGTCTCAAATAACTAATACCATAAATGGCAGTAGGGATATGACCGTTGATACTACACAAAAACCAAGAATCATAAGAAGCTACTATGAACAATATAAATCCACCCCCCCAAAAAAATCAAATGACTTAGAAGAAATTGTTAAATTCCTAGAGCATAACAATCTATAAAGCCTGAATGATAAAAAACTAGAAAATCTGAACAGACCAATTACTAGTAAGGAGATTTAATCAGATATCCAAAGCTTCCCCAAAAGATAAGTTCAGGACCATATGGCTTTATTGGTGAATTCTAGCATTTAAAGAATTAATAATTTTAAACTTAGAAAAAAAAAAAAAGAAGCATAGGGAGTACCTCCAAACTCATTTTATGAGCCCAGCATTACGTTGGCTCAATACCAGACAAAACGCAACAAGGAATGAAAAGTAAGGGTCAATATTCCTGATAAACATGAATGCAAAAATCTCTAAGAAAATATTGAAAAAAAATTCAAAACTGTATTATAAAGATCATACACTATGATCAAGTGTTATTTATTCCAAGCTTGCAAGGGCAGTTCAAATTTGTGCAAGTCAGTTAATGTGATATACCACATTAACAAACACAAGAAAAAGTAATATAATCACCTCAAGAAATGCAGAAAACAAATGACAAAATTAAAAAATTTTCATGATAAAATTCTCAGCAAACCAGTTAGAGAGGGAACCTATCTCAGGAAAAATAAAGGACATATATGTCAAACTGAACTTATATCACATTAAACAGTGAAAAGGTAAAATCTTTCCATCAAAGATGAGGAACAAGACAAGAACTCCAGCCCTTGCAAATTGCATTTAACATTTTCTTGAAAGTCATAGCCAGAAGAAGTAGGAAAGAAAAGAAATAAAAGGCGTCCAGTTGGAAAAAGAAGTGAAATAGTCTCTTTGCAGGTAGCATCATATAGTATATAGAAAATATTACATTTTTCAACATCAGTTCAGTTCACTCTCTCAGTAGTGTCCGACTCTTTGCGACCCCATGAATTGCAGCACGCTAGGCCTCCGTGTCCATCAACAACTCCTAGAGATTACTCAAACTCATGTCCATCGAGTCGGTGATGCCATGCAGCCATCTCATCCTCTGTCGTCCCCTTCTCCTCCTGCCCCCAATCCCTCACAGCATCAGGATCTTTTCCAATGAGTCAACTCTAGGCATGAGGTGGCCAAAGAATAAGAATACCAAAAAATAAATTCAGTAAATTTCAGGTATAAAATAAATACAAAAAGAGTTGCATTTCTATACACTTAACAATTATTTATCAGAAAGAGAAATTAAGCAAAACAAATCTCATAAAAATATTTAAAATAAACTTAAGCAAGAGCTGAATGAACTATACTCTGAAATTGTATTGATGAAGTACAGGAACATTGTACTGCTGAAAGAAACTGAAGAAGACAAATAAATGGAAAGGTATTTCATACTTATGCATCAGTATAATTATTATAGCTAGAATACCTGTATCACTCAAAGCAAGCTATATATTCAATATTTCACAAGATAAAAAAAAAAGAAACCCCTAGAGACATGGAACCAAAAAGGATGCTTAATAGCCAACCAATCTTGAGAAAGCAAAGCAAACCTGAAGGCATCACTTTTCCTGATTTCAAACTGTATTATGAGGACAGTAATCAAAAGACTATGATATTGGAATAAAACAGACACATCGATTAATAGAACAAATAAGCCACCTTATACATGGTTGGTAAATGTACAATTATGGATCCAATAATTTACAATGGAGAAGATAGTCTTTTTTAATAAATGGTGCTGGAACGACTAGATAGCTGCAGTCCAAATAATGAAACTGTGTTGCTTTGTTCAGTCGTGCGACACCATGGACTGTAACCTGACAGGGTCCTTTATCCGTGGCATTCTCCAGGTAACAATACTGGAGGGGGCTGCCATTTCTTTCTCCAGGGGATCTTCCCTACCCAGGGATCCAACCAGGATCTCTTATGTCTCCGAATTTGGCAAGCGGGTTCTTTACCACTAGCGCCACCTGTACTCTCCTTTTTCCATACACAAAAGTCAACTCAAAATGAGTTAAAGACTTGAACATAAGAATGGAAACCATAAAACTTCTAAACAAAATACAGGAGGTAAACTTGACATCAGTCTTGGAAATCAGTTTTTGGTTTGACACTGAAATAAACACATAAAATAAAAAAATAATTAAGAATAAACAATAAAAAGTAAAATAATCATTTTAATTAATGTATTAATTTTAGAATTTAACAGGATGAATGATAACATAAAATAATTAAGTAGAAAGTTTGTTTCACTTTCATTGGATCTCTAATTTGAGTGGAAGATAGTGTAGACTTAGAGTAACTTAGAGAATCATAATATTAAATCATTTTACCTTTCTAATATTGATCAATTTGAAGCAACTGCAAAGAAGTAAAATTTGGCCACCACTGAAGTGGTTGCATCAATCACAGGGGAAAATACAGAACTAGAAATTTAATTAATCATATGTTTGCATAACACAAAAGCATGAGTGTAAAAGCTTTAGAGATTTACTCCCAAATGTCACTATGAAAAATTAAATGTGATTTGCATATGTTTTTCAGTTACCAGGAGCAAGCACCAAAAGAGTTCCTGATCACAGGTAGGTTTCTAAGTAACCAAATATAAGAGTGAAAAATAAAATACTTTATATTTGAAAATATAAGGAATAAATTATTTAGAAAATTGTAGATAATTTTTTTTTGCCTATTTTCTTTAGTCATAGTCTGCAATCTCTTTGCAAAAAAATGATGTTTCTTTTAAAGCAAGGGAAAAAGGATTCATTTTGATTAGATAAGTAAAAGTTATATTAATTTAGTTAATAATCAAAATTAAGAAGATAATCATATTTTTAACCACTGTGAAATGGTATATGTATACTTAAGACTTTTTTCAATATTTCACCAGTCACCATTGATATATACAAATACAAATTTGTATAAATTCAGCCTGGTATAAACCATATATTATATTTACTTGTTTAAAGCAAAATCAAACTATCATTCATATTCCAGTTTTCATATATTAACAGGGAAACAAAAATACATACACACACATGTACACACAAATAGAAGGCAATATATCAAAGATATGTTTATTGCTCTTTTTTCCATCTCTATTTTTAATGGATGTGTATTCATGTTAAGTTGCTTCAAGTTGTGTCCCACTCTTTGTGACCCTATGGACTGTAGCCCGCCAGGCTCCTCTGTCCATGGGATTCTCAAGCAAGAACACTGGAGTGGATGGTCATGCGCTCCTATAGGGGATCTTCGCAACCCAGGTATGGAACCCCTGTCTCGGGCATCTCCTACCTTAGCAGCCACCTGGAATAAATGAGGCTAAAATCTAAAAGGCTGTGTTGATCCCACTTGTTAGAATTTGTTTGACTGATCAAGAGACAGATCTTTTGACTCCTCACCACTCCTGCCTGTAAGTAACAATAATGTGGAATATATCTAGATAAAAACTTATGAAATATCTAATGTCTCAAAAATATGAACACTAACTTAGACTGAGAATAGTAATATCATATAGTTCATTTTAAATTCCAAGACATGCTCATTGTGCGAGTTTAATACACAATCTTAAGCAAATTATGATTCCTTTTTAAGTTTTATTTTTCATTGGAAGATAATTGCTTTACAATGTTGTGTTGGTTTCTGGCATATGATTCTTAAATAACTCAAGAAGTATAACCACTTTTATGCTCAATTGGATATTTATCTTATAAATACAAGGTTGTATACTCCAGTTTTGTGTCCTTAATTTGGGTGTTGCTTTCATGTCATATTAACCTGTAGAGAGCTCTAATCTGATTGCTGAGATAAAGCAGTGAAGTTTCACACAATTCACATACCTCACAGATGACATCCAAATTGAGGATCAAACTGTCAAAGTCCTATCCTAGACACTTTAACTTTTGTCAACAACATACAATGAGACATCTCTAAGCTATGTTATGAGGATAAAGGATATAAAAAATATAATGCATTGTAATAGATCTCTTCTTATTTACAGATTATATTTTTCCAAATGTCAAGAAGAGTTAAACCTTTGATTTCACTCTTTTTTTTTTTTTTATGATTTCTGGAGCATTTTAGAAGAGTAAAGAAGAACGGATGGAGAAAATTGCTCTTCCTTGAGTGAATTTATTCTCTTGGGAATTAATAATGACCCTAGAATCAAAGTGACATTTATCACATTTCTGGTTGTTTATCTCATTATTCTTGTTGCAAATCTTGGGATGATCATTTTAATAAAAATGGACTCCCAGCTTCACATGCCAATGTACTTTTTCCTCAGTCACCTCTCCTTCAGTGACCTCTGCTATTCCACAAAAATTGGACCCAAGATGTTGATAGACCTCCTTGCCAAGAACAAATCAATCCCCTTATTTGGCTGTGCTCTGCATTCATTGATCTGTACCTTTGTAGATTCTGAGTGTCTCCCACTGGCAGTGATGGCCTATGACTGGTACAAGGCCTTCAGCAGCCCCTTGCTCTATGCAGTCAGCATGTCCAGCGGGGTGTGCTCCCTGCTCATGGTTGAGATTTACATGATCAGCATTGTGGATGCTTTAATTAATACAATATTAATATTCCACCTGTGTTTCTGTGAGTCAAATGAGATTAATCATTTCTTCTACGATGGTCCACCTCTTTCCCTATCTTGCGCAGATACACAGGCCAATGCGTTAGTGATATTTAGCATTTTGGGCTTCACTGAACTGAGTACCCTCTCAGGTCTTTTTGTGTCTTACTGTTACATCATCCTAGCAGTGGTAAAGATCCACTCTGCTGAAAGGAGGTTCAAGGCTTTCTCCACCTGCACCTCCCACCTAAGTGATGTGGCAATTTTCCAGGGAACCCTGCTCTTCATGTATTTCCGGCCAAGTTCATCCTACTCTATAGATGAAGACAAAATGACCTCCTTGTTTTATACCCTTGTGATTCCCATGTTAACCCCCCTGATTTACAGCTTAAGAAACAAGCATGTGAAAGAGGCTCTGAAGAAGCCTAAAAATAGAAAGTGGTATTGTAAAGTTGTAGGTATATGTTTTTCTCCTACTCTTACACTACGATTTAAGTCAAAATTGTTTTGATTCCTATGGTTTGATCAATAAGTATTTTTTAATTATGTTCAAGTTATTCCAAAATGTGCTGTTTCCTGTATACTCCATGCTTCCATTTTATGTCTTGAACTTACACTTAAGACTCCCTATTTGTGGAAAAGTTCTGAACTGTTAGTTTGCCAAGTTTTTGCTTCCTCTGAATTTAATGGTAAATCTAGCAGTTTTTACACAAATTAATCTTTTCTAATGGAAGTGATAGGTGTTAATTAGATAATTATTCACATTATTTATAATTAACTATATTTGCACCACAATGTAAAGACTGGACAACATAAACCCAAAGCACATTGTTCAAATGTAGTGAAGAAAGTTAAAAATTGTTTCTTGAAAATGAACACACCTAGTTTGGTATCTAAGAGGTAAGTAGGAAGTAACTGAGAGATGAAACTCAGCAGAGAAAGTATTCTGTGAAGATGGTTGGACAGTTAGAGTGACTGTGAGGTGGACAAGACCGTGTCATTTAAGGAGACTCAGTGTATCCAGGTTGGAGTGTTGCAATTTACAACCCAGTCACTTCCTCCAGGGATTTTCCATCTCTCCTGCAAGCTAGGAGCTTGATTCACACACCAGCCTGTGCTTCAGATCATTGTTGTATCTGTTTTCTAAATTATTTCCTTCAATGTGGGGTTATGAACATCCTGATTTTAAGGACTGTCACCCAGGAGATATATAGCAAGTGGGTAAATGAAAGAATGAGAGAGAGAGAGAGAAAAGGAGAAAGAAAGAAGTCAATTTTATTGAAAATTTATTCATAATAAAGCAAAAAAAAAAAAACCCACAAAAATTAAAGATAGCTTTACATGCATGTGCCTTAAACACATGTTTTGTACTTTATATCTGCTTCCCAGATGGCACAGTGGTGAAGAATATACCTGCCAATGCAGGAGATGCAGGAAGTGCAGGTTTGATCCCTGAGTCAGGAAGATCCCCTGGAGAAGGGAAAAGGAACCCACTCCAGTATTCCTACCTGGATAATTCCATGGACAGAGGAACTGGCAGGCTACAGCCTAGGGGGTCACAAAGAGTCAGATACAACTGAGCACAAACACACACATACACGCATGTTATACCTAAGTACATAAATTGGTTGTGAATACTAAAAGTAATGGAAAGTTAAAGACATCCAGAGGATTTTTTTTTTTTTAATAATTGAACCAAAGAACTCTTCTCTGGTTAGAAGATATTTGAAAACTTCACATAGCTCTACTCTAGTTTGCTGGTGATTCAATCGCTGAAAGTGGCTTATTTAGTAAACAGAGACATAAGCATTCATTTGAAGGACCCTGTAAGAATCAAGTGCATTCTTGAGTGTTTGCTACAATAAAACAAGCCAAAAATAATTTGGTACCTAAGTCTATCCAAGTGCCTTCATAAAACGCCTTTGAGTGAAAACATTTTAGATTAAAGCCCAAGTAGGAGAATAGGTAGTAGACTCCAGGGTAAAAGCTTTTTTAGGATTCTGAGACAGGTAGGGGGATGTGTCAAGGTATAGAAAAATGAGGGGATATTTCTTTTATTTATAATATTTTCTCAATCCTTTTGAATGTTATTACCTTTTGAAATGTTTATCTGCTGTTGCTGCTAAGTCGTTTCAGTCATGCCTGACTCTGCACAACCCCATAGATGGCAGCCCACCAGGCTCCCCTGTCCCTGGCATTCTCCAGGCAAGAACACTGGAGTGGGTTGCCATTTCCTTCTCCAATGCATGAAAGTGAAAAATGAAAGTGAATTCGCTCAGTTGTGTCTGACTCTTCAGGACCCCATGGACTGTAGCCTACCAGGCTCCTCCATCCATGGAATTTTTCAGGCAAGAGTACTGGAGTAGGTTGCCATTTCCTTCTCCTGAAATGTTTATTTACCTTCTAGATACTATATTGAACAGCAGCATGGCAGAAGTGAGATTGATTCAGAATGAAGCCTGACACAAAGATGAGTGTCAATCTCAGAAGTATAAATATTATACAGTTAGCACATTACTCTCCAAAAAAAAAAATAAGCACAAAATGCTAATGTGTCTAAAATCAGATTTCATCTGCATTTAACCCTTATGAGCAAATCTAAGGCTAATGAGTGAACTGGAGAAAATAAAATGTTGCATATTAAGTGAAGAATTTTAATCTCAATAAAGGGTGTCTTAAATTGATTGACTTGTACAGTGTATGAGGTCCCTGGCCCTAAATAGAATGTGGGGGATAAATAGTCACTTATTGTGAACACCCCACAGAATTTGTGATTCAAATAAGGGCTTGAGCTAAAGACTTGTAAGAGATTTCTGGTTTGATTTTCCATAGAAAGGGAAGGCTAGCATCAAAATACTTTGTCTTGCATGATCTAATTCCAATTCTAACCATTTTCTTCACTTTCTCTATATTTAATTCATATGTCTTTCATAGTATACTCACTACCAATTGGTGGCAAATATGATTGTTCATCAACATTAAAGTAGATAAGTAAATGATGCATATGCACAAAGAATTAAGATATTTCAATGACAATGAATGTACTGAAACTGCATGCAACAGCAGGGATGGATTGCATGTAATTGAACAAAATAATGCACGCTATAGACATCCAGTTATGTCTGGTTCAAAAAAATACAAAACTGATATGTCACAGTAAAAGTCAAGAAAGTGTCTATTCTTTGGATGTAAGAGATTAGCCATTTAGGAGGGAGTTTATAGAAGGCTTTGTTAATTGTGGAAATTGTTACTTCTTGGTCTATACTTACCTAGCTCTACAAGTAACCTTTTGGAAAAATGTTTATCTATATAGTTATTATTTAAGTGTTCTCTATATAGCATGTGTTTGAGCAAGCTCCCGGAATTGGTGATGGACAGGGAAGCCTGGCATGCTGCAGTCCATGGGGTTGCAAAGAGTTGGACATGACTGAGTGACTGAACTGATCCTTCAGAATTATTATCATAAATTTGTATCCATAGAAATTCTTTATATACATAACACTGCAGTATATTTTTGTGAAATAAATAGTGCAACCTTCATAGATTATTTAGTAATGCAAAAATGTCTTATTTAACCCCTTTTTAACCCATATGTACTTCTAATACTTTTCCAAGCAACAAAGAGACTTAATGAATTTTGTACTCCTTGGTACCCTTCTTGGTACCCTCCTTGGTACACTGAACTTACACGAATTGGCCCATGACTCAGCGGCACACAATTATTTTCTAAAGGCAAGTGTTTGTATTAATAAATAAACTGTTGCCCATAGAGTATTACAAATAAAGGCATAGTGGCATAGGGGAATCATGTAGATATTTCTTTCTCAATTGCTTGTCTCTGATGTATTAAATTTTAACTACATGATTTTCTTCTGTAATCTAAGAAAGTCAACTTCAATTAAATGTAAAATCCTTTGTTAAGCTAATTATCCAATTTTTAATAATAATATAGCCACAACAGCTCATTCCCTCCTAATGGAGGAAGTTATACTAAATGGTCTGCAGAGACGCCCATGTTTCGGAAGCTAAATTTAAGTGCTATCTCAACAGAGTGAAATCCTAAGAGATCTTATATCCTGGGAAATAGAGAAGTGCCTGATGGAAAAAGTGATTTTGCAAAGGAATCATAATGAAGTAAGCAAGGACAAACTCCAACCCTCAAATATGTAACTAGATAATGGTAGTGAAGCTCTTGAGTGACACAAACACCTTCAGTTTAAGTTCAGTTCAGTTCAGTCGCTCAGTAGTGTCTGACTCTTTGCGACCCCATGAATCGCAGCAGGCCAGGCCTCTCTGTCCATCAACAACTCCCGGAGTTTACTCAAACTCATGTCCATCGAGTCTGTGATGCCATCCAGCCGTCTCATCCTCTGTCGTCCCCTTCTCCTTCTGCCCCCAATCCCTCCCAGAATCAGGGTCTTTTCCAATGAGTCAACTCTTTGCATGAGGTGGCCAAAGTATTAGAGTTTCAGCTTCAACATCAGTCCTTCCAAAAACACCCAGGACTGATCTCCTTTAGGATGGACTGGTTGGATGTCCTTGCAGTCCAAGGGACTCTCAAGAGTCTTCTCCAACACCACAGTTCAAAAGCATCAATTTTTTGGCACTCAGCTTTCTTCACAGTCCAACTCTCACATCCGTAAGTGACCAGTGGAAAAACCATAGCCTTGACTAGATGGACCTTTGTTGGCAAAGTAATGTCTCTGCTTTTTAATTTGCTGTCTAGGTTGGTCATAACTTTCCTTCCAAGGAGTAAGCATCTTTTAATTTCATGGCTGTAATCACCATATGCAGTGATTTTGGAGCCCCCAAAAGTAAAGTCTGACACTGTTTCCACTGTCTCCCCATCTATTTCCCATGAAGTGATGGGACCAGATGCCATGGTCTTAGTTTTCTGAATGTTGAGCTTTAAGCCAACTTTTTCACTCTCCTCTTTCACTTTCATCAAGAGGCTTTTTAGTTCCTCTTCACTCTCTGCCATAAGGGTGTTGTCATCTGCATATTTGAGATTATTGATATTTCTCCCAGCAATCTTGATTCCAGCTTGTGTGTCTTCCAGCCCAAAGTTTCTCATGATGTACACTGCATATAAGTTAAATAAACAGGGTGACAATATACAGCCTTGATGTACTCCTTTTCCTATTTGGAACCAGTGTGTTGTTCCATGTCCAGTTCTAATTGTTGCTTCCTGACCTGCATACAGGTTTCTCAAGAGGCAGGTCAGGTGGTCTGGTATGTCCATCTCTTTCAGAATTTTCCACAGTTTGTTGTGATCCACACAATCAAAGGCTTTGGCATAGTCAATAAAGCAGAAATATCTGTTTTTCTGGAACTCTCTTGCTTTTTTGATGATCCAGTGGATGTTGGCAATTTGATCTCTGTTCCTCTGCCTTTTCTAAAACTGGCTTTAACATCTGAAAGTTCACGGTTCACATATTGCTGTAGCCTGGCTTGGAGAATTTTGAGCATTACTTTACTAGCGTGTGAGATGAGTGCAATTGTGAGGTAGTTTGAGCATTCTTTGGCATTGCCTTTCTTTGGGGTTGGAATGAAAACTGACCTTTTCCAGTCCTGAGGCCACTGCTGAGTTTTCCAAATTTGCTGGCATTTTGAGTGCAGCACTTTCACAGAATAATCTTTCATGATTTGATATAGCTCAACTGGAATTCCATCACCTCCACTAGCTTTGTTCGTAGTGATGCTTTCTAAGGCCCACTTGACTTCACATTCCAGGATGTCTGGCTCTAGGTGAGTGATCACACCATCATGATTATCTGGGTCGTGAAGATCGTTTTTATACAGTTCTTCTGTGTATTCTTGCCACCTCTTCTTAATATCTTCTGCTTCTGTTAGATCCATACCATTTCTGTCCTTTATCAAACTCATCTTTGCATGAAATGTTCCCTTGGTATCTCTAATTTTCTTGAAGAGATCTCTAGTCTTTCCCATTCTGTTGTTTTCCTCTATTTCTTTGCACTGATCACTGAGGAAGGCTTTCTTATCTCTCCTTGCTATTCTTTGGAACTCTGCATTCAGATGGGGATATCTTTCCTTTTCTCCTTGGCTTTTTGCTTCTCTTCTTTTCATAGCTATTTGTAAGGCCTCCTCAGACAGCCATTTTGCTTTTTTTGCATTTCTTTTCCATGGTTATGGTCTTAATCCCTGTCTCCTGTACAATTTCACTAACTTCCTTCCATAGTTCATCAGGCACTCTGTCTATCAGATCTAGTCCCTTAAATCTATTTCTCACTTCCACTGCATAATCATAAGGGATTTGATTTAGGTCATACCTGAATGGTCTCTTGGGCTTCTCTTGTGGCTCAGCTGGTAAATAATCTGCCTGCAATGTGGGAGACCCGGGTTCGATCCCTGGGTCGGGATGGAAGCTTTAACCTCTGAGCCACCAGGGAAGCAAAGATTAATTTAATGAAATTCTTTTAGGATAAAACACATGTGTTTAAAATATTTGTCTCTCTCTCCAACAAGATTGTAAGCTCTTTGGGAAAAATTTGTTTAGTCATAGTTTTGCTCTCCACAGCATGGAACGAATGTGTTACATATGCAGTATATAAGTAAATGCTTTCTTTGCTTTTTTGGCTTGTGGAAACATAGTGATGAACTCATTAAGGTTAAGAATTCTATCTTATTCATGTTTATATCTTGCCTGGTATTTAGACAACCCTGTGCCTATCAGCACTCAAAAAACATTAATTGAAAATTCTATTTCTAGAATTCTTTCAAAAACATTGCTTAGTTGTATATTAAAAATGGCATAGTGATTAATAGATTTCCTTTCAAGTGATTTTTTTCTTTAGTGGTTAGGATAAGGAAATGAGTGTATGTGGATTTATACTTTGTTGATGTGTTTTGTAATCAGTGCAGTCAACGTATAGGCCTCTTATAATCTTATGTATATCACAAAGCAACCTCCTGAAGAAATAAACAGTCTTCAGTCTTGGGACTAGCTGAAGACAATTCATGTGAAAGGATGTGTGTGTGTGTGTGTGTGTGTGTGTGTACAATGTATACATTTGGTGTTGAAATTTTATTTTCTTCTCTGACCTACATTACTGATATCTGACTCCTGAAAGCTTCACTTTACAATGTGATTTTACATTATAAACTATTGCAAGTGACAGCTGATGAGATATACTATATAATATTTTATATATTATATATAAAGGCTTATTAAGGCTGTCTTAACAACTCATCTCTCATTCCCTTTCTTAAACCTACATACATTTTTCCTTCTAAGCACAATATCAGATTCAGATGATTGCTTTCATTATATTTTACCATCATCATGGAAAATTATTAAACTGATATTTCCCTTTATTTTTTCCCTATCAAAGCTTTTCATTTATGCACTATAACTCTAATGCTCACATTTTTATAATTGTGTGAAAAATGTCAGCTGTTGAAATTTATTCATATTTACCTATATTTTCCTTGGTTCTAATTGTATGTATTATCTGTACTTGCACTGTGTATGTATTCTATAGATCATTCCAGGCCTTTATATTTATTTAGTATTAATAAAATTATATATCAATTGTTATTTTTTATGTTTTAATGTTTCCTAGTTAATCTCTCTCTAAGAGCAGAAATATACCACAATTTTCCAGTTAATCATAAAATGTAGAAATATATTTTACTTGTCAAGTTATGATTAAATGTCCAGATGTACACATATTTTGATATACACCTCAAATTTATCCTTGGTGACCTCTCATTATTTTCCCTTTGAACTGATCTATCTGTACTGTCCCTCAAAACCTCTAATATGCATCTTTCCAGAATGAGCCAAGCAGGTGTTACTAGGTCCTAGAAAAAATAATTAAATTCAACCTGATAGGGAACAGAGTTTTCAATGCCAATAGATGCTTTGTAGGCCCAAGGATTATCTGGTTATTTAAAAAAAGAGAATAAAACAGTAGACACAGAAGATGTTCTGGAAATTGAGTAGAAGTTATCCTTTTGTAGGAGGAATTTACATTTAAAGAGGAAATGTCCATGTAGCTCAGATGATAAAGAATCTGCCTGAAATGCAGGAGACTTGGGTTCAGTCCCCAGGTGGGGAATATCTCTTAGAGAAGGAAATGGCAACACACTCCAGTATTCTTGCCTGGAGAATCCCCATGAACAGAGGACCTTGGTGGACTACAATTCAATCCATAGAGTTGCAAATAGCTGGACACAGTTAAGTGACTAACACTACTACCCTCCATTTGGAAGGATGACTCCCTCTCTGTGGGCTTCCCTGCTGACTCAGAGAGTAAAGAATCTGCCTACAATGCAGGAGACCTGGTTTGATCCCTAGGTTGGGAAGATCCCCCAGAGAAGGGAATGGCTACTCACTACAGTATTCTTGCCTGGAGAACTCCAAGGACAGAGGAGCCTGGCAGGCTACAATCCATGAGGTCACAAAGATTCACAAAGAGTCCGACATGACTGAGTGACTATCACTTTCACTTTGCCTCCCTTTCTATACCAGGAGGAGAAAGATGGCTAAATCCCTATTCAGAGAAGAAGGAATGAAGTTGAGTCTGCATTAACAATTGCACTCTTGGTTCCTATTCTTTCTCTGGCTCCCACCTTCCCACATCTTCTTTTACCTTTAGCTGGAGATGGTATTTAGGGATTTGGGAACTTTTTCGAGAATTACCCAGTTTTCTTGTGTGTCTCCCATGTATAAAGGGAGACTCCAGGCTCCTCTGTCCTTGGAGTTCTCCAGGCAAGAATACTGTAGTGAGTAGCCATTCCCTTCTTTGGGGGATCTTCCCAACCTAGGGATCAAACCAGGTCTCCTGCATTGTAGGCAGATTCTTTACTCTCTGAGTCAGCAAGGAAGCCCACAGAGAGGGAGTCATCCTTCCAAATGGAGGGTAGTAGTGTTAGTCACTCAACTGTGTCCAGCTATTTGCAACTCTATGGATTGAATTGTAGTCCACCAAGGTCCTCTGTTCATGGGGATTCTCCAGGCAAGAATACTGGAGTGTATAAAGGGGGTATACATATTACTAAATTTCTATTTGTTTTTCTCCTGGTTATCTGCCTTTCATTACAAGAAGGTGGGTTTTAGTCAAAAATCTGAAAGGACAGAGTGAAAATTATTTTTTGTTCCCCATAAATCTCATAAGGAAGGAAATCTCATAAATCTCAAGAAGGAATATCTTAAGGAGTTGCTTTGTTGATGCTAGAAGAATGCTGTTATTTAAGGCTGAGCAGGTGTTTCTGTTGATGGTGGAGGTTTGGATGCAGATACACAATGCACAGTAGAGGTGAGAGAGGAGGTGAAAGACCAGAGGAAAATTTTTGTTTATAATTTTTCTGGTCTCATCACAAAACGTAGACTTTATTTCACACCTGTTCTAGCAGAAGGAAGCTTCAGTGAGTATAATTGCTCTTCTAAAATTCATTAAAAATACAATAAATGCACAATTTATTTTTTCCTTTCTTCCAAACAAAAAATTATCTCCTGAAATTCTGGAGTATGACCAGAGTTTTCTGTAAGAGTAACTTTTAAATCTATATGAAAATTGGTTTAGTTGTCATGAATTAATGAAAGATTCACTAGAGTACTTCCATCTGATTCTCAGTCTATCCTTTTTATAGTCCTGCTCTGTTGTCTCATCTTGGATAAATAATGTTTAATGAAGTTCTTAATATCTGAAGAAGACTTCACTAGAATAAAGTTGGTTATAGGGTATCAGTCAATAAATAAAACAAGAAGTTATTGGTTTCATAAGAGGCTAGAATAACACTGGTCATAGTGTGTTGTGAAATTTAAGTTATGAAACAAGGATGGATACTGAATATCCAGTATGATAATAATTGTGAAGTTCTACAGGTATGCAACAAGCATTCTATTAAAAAAATCATCCTGAGAAGTTTATCAAAGTGTTACAAAAGTTTTGAAAATTTTCATATCATTTTTTTTTAAAGATGAGTACTTTATTTATTTTTTAAGGTTTTTGGCTCATATTTATTTATTTTTTTCATTTATTTTTATTAGTTGGGGGCTAATTACTTTACAATATTGTAGTGGTTTTTGCCATACATTGACATGAATCAGCCATGGATTTACATGTGTTCACCATCCCTCTGGGTCTTCCCAGTGCACCAACCCTGAGCACTTGTCTCATACATCCAACCTGGGCTGGTGATCTGTTTCACCCTTGATAGTATACTTGTTTCAATGCTATTGTCTCAGAATATCCCACCCTCGCCTTCTCCCACAGAGTCTTCTGTACATCTGTGTCTCTTTTTCTGTTTTGCATATAGGGTTATCGTTACCATCTTTTAAAATTCCATATATATATATATATGCATTAGTATACTGTATTGGTCTTTATCTTTCTGGCTTACTTCACTCTGTATAATAGGCTCCAGTTTCATCCATCTCATTAGAACTGATTCAAATGAATTCTTTTTAATGGCTGAGTAATATTCCATTGTGTATATGTACCATAGCTTCCTTATCCATTTATCTGCTGATGGGCATCTAGGTTGCTTCCATGTCCTGGCAACTGTAAACAGTGCTGTGATTAGCATTGGGGTGCACATATCTCTTTCAGTCTGGTTTCCTTGGTGTGTATGCCCAGGAGTGGGATTGCTGGGTCATATGGCAGTTCTATTTCCAGTTTTTTAAGGAATCTCCACACTGTTCTCGATAGTGGCTGTACTAGTTTGCATTCCCACCAACAGTGTAAGAGGGTTGCTTTTCTCCATACCCTCGCCAGCATTTATTGCTTGTAGACTTTTGGATAGCAACCATCCTGACTGGCGTGTATTGGTACTTCATTGTGGTTTTGATTTGCGTTTCTCTGATAATGAATGATGTTGAACATCTTTTCATGTGTTTGTTATCCATCTGTATGTCTTCTTTGGAGAAATGTCTGTGTAGTTCTTTGGCCCATTTTTTGATTGGGTCATTTATTTTTCTGGAATTGAGCTGCAGGAGTTGCTTGTATATTTTTGAGATTAATCCTTTGTATCCATTTATGATAAAAACTCTCCAGAAAGCAGGAATAGAAGGAACATACCTCAACATAATAAAAACTATATATGACAAACCCACAGCAAACATTATCCTCAATGGTGAAAAATCGAAAGCATTTCCCTTAAAGTTAGGAAGAAGACAAGGGTGCCCACTCTCACCACTACTATTCAACATAGTTTTGGAAGTTTTGGCCACAGTAATCAGAGTAGCAAAAGAAGTAAAAGGAATCCAGATAGGAAAAGAAGAAGTAAAACTCTCACTCTTTGCAGACAACATGATCCTCTACATAAAAAACCCTAAAGACGCTACCAGAAAATTACTAGAGCTAATCAATGAATACAGTAACGTTGCAGGATATAAAATTAACACACAGAAACTCCTTGCTTTCCTATACACTAACAATGAGAAAACAGAAAGAGAAAATTAAGGAAACAATACCATTCAGCATTGCAACAACAACAAAAGAAATACTTAGGAGTATATCTACCTAAAGAAACAAAAGACCTATATATAAAAAACTATAAAACACTGATGAAAGAAATCAAAGAGGACACAAATAGATGGAGAAATATACAGTGTTCATGGATTGGAACAATCAATATTGTGAAAATGAATATACTACCTGAAGCAATCTATAGATTAAATGCAATCCCTATCAAGCTACCAACGGTATTTTTCACAGAACTAGAACAAATAATTTCACAATTGGTATGGAAATACATATCATTCTTTCAATTTTGTTAAATTCTCTATTTGTTTCTAATGAAAATATCCACTCCCATATAGTATCACACAATTAAATATAAAAGACTCATTGTGAAAAATGTATCATACCTTCCCTTACAGTTTCAGGCATGAGTAAGTAAGTATTTCTCTAGAAATAATTTCTCTGCCACCCAGGCAAAAATTTAGAGCATCATGCAGGAATATCAAATCATTAGGTCCTTCACTGTAGATCTTGGAAAGGAAGACATTTAGTTTCTCATGACCTAGCATACCTGCAATTTAGTCCTTGAAGATATGCCAAGTGCCTTTTGCCCTTAGAGATACGACAAGAATTCTTCCTTGGAAATTGGTCCACAGGGATGACCAAATGTTGCAATCAATCCCCAGTATATGAGGTGCCCTGGAATTACTAGGATAGGAGGCAAGGCATACTCTGCTCTGCTTCTGATATTCATTTTAGACATAAATTCCTGGAAGATTTTACATTTGATCAGGAACTGAACAAAATTTCTAGGTTGATTAATTTTTCCTCAGAATAAAGCAGAATGACTACACTAAAATTTAAAAATAATTTATCTCAAAGAAAAAAATATTATATTACAGAAATTTTCAACTGAAATGGTCTTCATATTTAATTTGTGAGTAAATGTTGAAGTTGACATACTTCTAGACAGGTAATTTTGGAGGAAAGTGTTTTTTGATCAACCTTACCTCCCAGTAGGTATTATTTTCAAAATTGGAAGGTTTTAGTTGAAATCAAATAAAGCAAAGATAATATTAGAGAAGTATGCATGCAGATATCATTTTAGATATATTTGCCTCAGTAATGCCAGGACTGGTGGACCCAGAAATATAGAGTTTTTATAATCATGGTCTTTTAGCAATTTAGAAATATAATTTTGGAAGAAAGGTCAGGTTATGATAACTTTGTATCTTTTGGAAAGTAATGCTATGTATGTGGTACCTCTACTAAAGTCCAAAGATTGAAAGTTATTTTTAATTAATATTAAATAATATTGGGGAATAGAAAAGCATGGTATATTAAAATATTCTATTATGATTGTTTATGATCTATATACAGCATTTTAATAGGCATATTTGAAATTACTATGACAGGAATGTAATGGACATGCTCTCTGGAGTTAATCTATCTTGGCAGAAATACAGAGCCAACATTTAATAGTTCTAACTATGAATATATTACCCAATTCTGTTCCCTTTTTCTCATGTGAAAAATGTGGCTAATAATTCTATGGAATAATTATATTATGGGCATTAGATGTATTAACAATGGAAAGCATTTAGAACTGTGTCAGGCTTATACAAATTATTCAATATACTACCTTTTGTTGCATTCAAATGTCAATTTACATCTGTTTCTATATTGGGAATCAAATTCATATTTTGCTCTTCATACACAGTCCATACCTCATTATCACCAGTTCTTGGAAACGCTAAACAAATATAAATATGTCATGTCATATACAGAAACACAAAGCTTTTTGAAATAATTTCTGATAGGTTTCGACTTGGATTTTTCAGCAGTATAGAGCATTTGAACACTATGGGTGAAAGGGATATCACACTTGTGTCTGATTTCATCCTCATGGGACTGACAGACTCTGAATATATCCAGCTGGTCCTGTTCACCCTCTTCCTCCTGATGTACCTGATCACTGTGCTGGGGAATGTGGGGATGATACTGATAATCTGCCTGGATTCCAAGCTTCTCACACCCATGTATTTTTTCTTCAGTCACTTGTCATTTCTTGACCTCATTTACTCAAGTGTCATCACCCCTAAAACCTTAGACAACTTACTGACTTCTATCAAAACTATTTCATACCTGAACTGCTGCACTCAGATGTATTTCTTTGTCTTTTTGGGTGCCACTAAATGTTTCCTTCTCTCCTCCATGGCCTATGATTGCTATGTAGCCACCTGCAACCCTCTGCATTACCCCGTCATTATGCCCATCGGGCGATGCTGTTCTCTTGTCTTTGGATCTTATTTGATTGGCTTTACAGATTCCTTTGTCAATGTGTTTTGCATGAACAAATTGCATTTCTGCGACTCCAATGTAATCTATCACTTTTTCTGTGACACATCCCCAATTCTATCCCTGTCCTGCACTGACACACACGACATTGAAATCATGATATTCATTGTTGCTGGCTGTACCCTAGTGGTGTCTCTTATCACAATATCCATGTCCTATGTGTCCATCCTGTCCACCATCCTGAAAATTACTTCCACTTCAGGGAAGTGGAAAGCCTTCTCTACCTGTGCCTCCCATCTCCTGGGAGTAACCATCTTTTACGGCACTGTGATTTTCACTTACGTAAAACCAAATAAGTCCTACTCCTTGGGAAAGGATCAAGTGGCTTCTGTTTTTTATACTATTGTCATCCCCATGCTGAATCCCCTCATATACAGTCTTAGAAACAAAGAAGTGAAAAATGCTGTCAGTAGAGTCATTCAGAAAAGAAAGGTTTCCAAGCAATTAAAATAACAGTGATGCTGAACTTTTAAGCTATTTTTTTTCTTCTTCCCTCTATAGCATTTCCTTCCTCTTTCTTCAAAAATGAATTGAAGACTTCACTTGTTCTTTATTTATTCATTTATTCAGTAGAATTATCCTTTGCTTGACTAAATATTTTCTTGGACATTTATTATAATATGCCTTCAGAGATCCACATTGTAATTGGAAACACTGACACATGTTAAATCCATGGTGCAAATGTATCTGTTTTTAAGGGTAACTGATTAGCAAAATAGAAATTACTTTTACCACCTTTTAAAGTACATCATGCAGATTCAGAGAAATTTATGATGGAAAAGAGCTTCATTTTGGGAACAATGTTAGCAGTTTTATAAATTATTTCATTTACATTGTGGAAAAGCAGTATAGCAGAATGCTCTTGGTTTTAAACCAAACATTCCAGACTTATGATTCTAGATCTGCAACTCTTTCAGCTGTGACACTCTTAAATAAAATATTTCCTCAATCAAACATAATAAATTATGAATCCAGGTCCATAGAGTTTTTGTAAAGATTAAAGCATATAATTGATGTAAGTGTTTAAGGTAGTACTATTAAATACAGGGCATTATCATTAAAAAAACTCTTATTTCTTCAGTATTTTTAATGTACAGTATCTTATTCTTACAGAATATTCTCTTGTTTGTAAAAAATTACTTTTGGTCAATTTGAAGGATAAACACACAAACAGCTAAGAAAAAAACTTAGCACCTTACAGGTTTGGATTTAAAATGGTACCTGTCAATATTGGAGAAAACTTGAAAAATGTTGAAAATTTCAGGAAATAGAAATGTCCTAAAAATTAATAACTTTGTACATTTTCTTACAGATTGATAATTATGTATGCACATATATGTGTATATATATGCACACTTTATGTGCTAGAACAATACTGTCATTTCATATGTACTTTTTGCAGTTTACAGTGTACACCAACAAGATTAACCTTTGACTATTTCTTTGTCAATGAATTCTAAGATGAATGTGTTTTTGATACATGGGAAAGATTTAGACTTTGCAATTCTTTGGACATGAAGTTTTGTAAATTCATCAAGTTAAAAATCTGCAGACAGTTATATCTCTTTGGTGATATCTGAAAATATTAAAAAAATCCTTCCTTTCTATGATGTGTTAGCAAACTTCAATAAATTGCTTTTAAATTGAAACTCTGTGTATTTTAAAGTATAATTGCCTTTCTCCTGATTTCTATAGATTTTTTATGGTCATTAAAATTAAATTAATTAAATTAAGTGCTTAGCTCATTGGTTTTAAATTACTTAACCGAGATAAGTTGTAAAGCTACAAATTTACAATGAATTCAGACTTTGTGTTAGCTCATTAATTTTATTCTGGTAGAGTGCTAAAAATTTCCCTTATTTTAAAGTTTTTCTTGGACATAATATTGAATTTCAATCTTAATCTACTCTTATATTTAAAGGTTAAGAACATATTTTTCATTTACCAAGCATTTAATATTTTTTGTTTAAATTTTTGTAACTAGACAGATCATTTTTATTCACACTATAATGATTATAAACTTTCACTTTTAAAAATTAATATTATTTTCTCTGAAAAGCTATATTTGATTATTTTAATGGTAATAATATGCAGAAGTGCAATTCTCTTTTAGGAGTTAAAAGTTTACATTGTTTTTACTAATTCAAAACTATTGACAAAATTAAGTGTTTTAAATATGAGTTATTTTCTGATAATTTGTTTACATGATAAACATCATTTATCAAGGACATGTGAAGTTATCATGACTGATTTACATGATTTCTAGATTCTTTACTTAGAGCAATTGCTACTTGTTTTTGCTTTCATTAGTTTAACAATATATTTTTTGTCTCCTTTGTTATCATTCATAAGCATAATGTCCTTTCCTATATTTATGAGCCCCTTTCAGTTTTCTAGCCACTTTTGTAAATTATGCTTTTACTATGCTTTCATTTTCATTTCTATGATTAGGAAATGTATCTTCTTATTTTCTGCAAACAAATATGATGAACAGATTCTATGATGTGGACAATTCTTAAATTAGGTAAACTATAAAGCAACATAAACTTTATAAATTGACAATACTATTCTTATAATAATGTAGTTTAGAATACATTTTATGATAATAGAAATATAAGTAATGTTATTACACATGTGCATTATGTTATATAATCTATAGGCCATATGAAATATTTCAACCATTTTCATTTTCCTAACTGCTCCTTGTTATATTAGTACATACCACATTTTATGTAAAATGGAGTCTAAAGTAATTTAAAATATAATATACTTTTTTACAGTGTCATGCCAAAATGCTATTTAATAAAAGTATGATACAGAGAAAAATACCAAAAACATAAATAGCTGCCTTTACTGTCAAATAATTGATAAAGAGAATGATGATAATATATTTTGTTAAGTATTTCCCATCTACCAGCCAATACTCAAAGGGTTTTAGATATACAGTGAAAAGAGTTTTTCTTCACAAGATAACTTTCAGGTAAATAATAGCAACATCTACATGTTAATTTCAGGTGATGGAAGGCCATCCTCCTAATTGTTCAGTCAAAGACTTAAAAGGAATCCTGAAATTTTCTCTTTATCTCACACACCTCACATTCAATCTATCAAGATAGTATATAGATTCAAAATATAAGGTATATTTGAAGTCTGACTACTTCTCAACATTTTTTCTGCTACCTACACTGGTTCAAAGAACCATCAGAGTCTTAGAATTATTGCTGCGGTCTCTGGGCTTGTCTGCTTGGCCTTGTCCCTCTTGAATTTAAATGCCAATGTAAGAGCCAGAGAGATCATACTATTAAAGAGTAAGTTGGAATATATTACTTTATTCAATAATCCTACAAGTCTCATCTCACTAAGAGTAAAAAGGAAAATCTTCATAAGATCCCACTAGTCCATAAAAACATTGAATCCACTCCTAATCTCCATGAACTCATTCCTTACTATTGTATCAATTATATTCACTTTCATTTAACCACATGGCATCCTAACTCTTCTGCATATACTAATCCTGATACTACCTGGGATTTTTCCATTTTTGCTTCATTCAGAAGTTCCTCTTCATAGACAACTGCATTTCCCCCCTTATTCTGTTGAATAAAAACATCCTTGCCACTTTATTTACAATTGTACCTGTTCTCTATTCCCTTTCATGTTTCGTTTGTTTCCCATACCAAGTATCTACATCTGACTATTAATAATATTTTGTTAGAGCAGTTTTGCATTTTTTTCTTGTCTGCTCCTCCCCCCCCACCCCCCACTGTCATATAAACTTAATCAGTTCAGGATTCTTTCTTGCTTTGCTCAACATTGTATCCCCAGCATTAGATCTATGCCTCAAAATGTATCTGAAGGTTGCAATTTACAGATGAGGAAACTGCAGAGCAGAAAGAGTAAATAGTGGTCCACAGTCACTCCACAAGTTAAAGAACAAGCTCACATTTGAACCCTATTGTTCAAATTAACATATTAACTCTATTGTTAATATGCTTTATCACCACTCTCTGACTGGATTTTTTTTAAACAAAATTGTACTATGATTATCAGAGTTGAAAAAGTAGAATTCATAGCTATGTTAAAGAAAACATTAAAGAAAATACCGGGTGCTGTTGAAAGATGTATGTTGCTGGCAGACATTCTCTGAAAATGCTGATTGAAGACAGTGTAGTTTTGACATTACTAGCTGTGGAAACATACAGTTACAGTCCTATTCACAGAAGAAAAAATTTTGTAAAATAAAGAACAGTTTATCCCTCAAAAGTATTATTCTTAAAAAAATCTGTAATAGTCAGGGAACAGGCTATGCTGGTGTAAGAGTGGGATTCAGAAACAGAGTGGCTCAATAAAGAAAAAAATTATCCTCAGTTGCAAACTTCTAGATGTTAACTGGTTAGGGTGCCTGGATGACTCTTTTTCACAGAATAATCCTGGAAATTACATTTCTTTTATATTTTTGATTGGTTAGCTCCCAAATGTTGCCCTCTTCTGCATTGTTGAAAGTATTGATTATTATTTTTTTTTAAGTATTTGTAGAATTTACCAGTAAAAACATCTGTGCCTGGGTCTACTCTTCAGTATCTATCCAAGCTAACTGAAAGCATGGATTTCACTTAAGCAAATGTGTGAAAATGTTCATAAGCAGTATGAATGACAGCTATAGAACAGAAACAACTCAAATGGCCATCAGAAGATGATGAATAAATAAAGTGTGATATAGCCATTCAATAGAACAAAGTATGGCAATAAAGAAAAAATAAAATGAGTATACATGTTACACTCAGCTAGAGCCAGACATCCTGGAATGTGAAGTCAAGTGGGCCATGGGAAACATCACTATGGACAAAGCTGGTGGAGGTGATGGAATTCCAGTTGAGCTATTTCAAATCATGAAAGATGATGCTTTGAAAGTGCTACACTCAATTTGTCAGCAAATTTGGAAAACTCAGCAGTGGCCACAGAAATGGCAAATGTCGGTTTTCATTCTAATCGCAAAGAAAGGCAATGCCAAAGAATGCTCAAACTATGGCATAACTGCACTCATCTCACACGCTAGTAAAGTAATACTCAAAATTCTCCAAGCCAGGCTTCAACAATACATGAACCCTGAACATCCAGGTATTCAAGCTGATTTTAGAAAAGGCAGAGGAACCAGAGATCAAGTTGCCAACATCTGCTGGATCATCAAAAAAGCAAGAGAGTTCCAGAAAAACAAAAACAAAAACAAAAACAAAACATCTATTTCTGCTTTATTGATTATGCCAAAACCTTTGACTGCGTGGATCACAATAAACTGTGGAAAATTCTGAAAGAGATGGGAATATCAGACCACCTGACTTGCCTCTTGAGAAATCTATATGCAGGTCAGGAAGCAACAGTTAGTACTGGACATGGACCAACAGACTGGTTCCAAATAGGTAAAGGAGTACATCAAGGCTGTATATTGTCACCCTGCTTATTTAACTTATATGCAGAGTACATCATGAGAAATGCTGGGCTGGAAGAAGCACAAGCTAAAATCAAGATTGCCGGGAGAAATGTCAATAACCTCAGATATGCAGATGACACACCCTTACAGCAGAAAGCAAAGAAGAACTAAAGAGCCTCTTGATAAAAGTGAAAGAGGAGAGTGGAAAAGTTGGCTTAAAGTTCAACATTCAGAAAACTAAGGTCATGGCTTCCGATACCATCACTTCATGGCAAATAGATGGGAAACAGTGGCTGACTTTATTTTTCTGGGCTCCAAAATCACTGCAGATGGAGATTTCAGCCATGAAATTTAAAAAATGCTTACTCCTTGGAAGGAAAGTTATGACCAGCCTAGATGGCATATTAAAAAGGAGAGACATTACTTTGTCAACAAAGATCTGTCTAGTCAAGGCTATGGTTTTTCTAGTGGTCATGTATGGATGTGAGAGTTGGACTATAAAGAAAGCTGAGCACCTAAGAAATGATGCTTTTGAACTGTGGTGTTGGAGAAGACTCAGGAGAGTCCCTTGGACTGCAAGGAGATCCAACCAGTCCATTCTAAAGGAGATCAGTCCTGGGTGTTCATTGTAAGGACTGATGCTGAAGCTGGAACTCCAATATTTTGGCCACCTGATGGGAAGAGCTGACTCATTTGTAAAGACCCTGATGCTGGGAAAGATTGAGGGCAGGAGGAGAAGGGGATGACAGAGGATGAGATGGTTGGATGGCATCACCGACTCGATGGACATGTGTTTGACTGGACTCTGGGAGTTGGTGGTGGACAAGGAGGCCTGGCGTGCTGTGGATCATGGGGTCACAAAGAGACAGACATGACTGAGCGACTGAACTGAACTGATACATGTTACATCATAGGTTAACTTTGAAACCTTTATTTTAAGGAAATACTTTAGTCACAAGACACAACATACTGTATGAAGCAATTCAAGTGAAATCTTTAGAATAGGCAAATGAAAGAATATTTAAAACTTCCTATGAATGGATATAATGTGTTCTGTGTAAGTCAATAAATGATCATTTTAAAGAATTGATTAAAGTCAAAATGTCTCTATTTATTATGTTAATTTTTATACAATTTAAAGAAAAATTCAAAATTTGTGTTTAGTTTTATCTTATCTTGCCATAAATCTGAATTTTATTTCGCACTTGTTTTAGTAGAACTAACTTTTGGTGACTAAATTTGCCCCTTCAAATTTCAAAAATGATACAATAAATGCAAAAGTAACTCCCTTATCCAAACCAACAAATTATCTCCTGAAATTCTGGAGTATGAGCTGAGTTTCCTGTAAGGGTCACTTTTAAATCTGTATAAAATAGGTTTAATTTGCATGAGTTAATAAAGGATTCACAAGAATATTTTAATCTGATCCTCTGTTATTCCTTCAGTCTTTTTTTGTTTCCTCGTGTTGGATGAATAATATTTAAGAAAGTTCTTAATATTTGAGGAAGGCTTCACTAGAACAAAGTTGATTATGGGCTATCAGTCAATGCATAGTACGTGAAATTACAGGTTTTACAAAAGACTAATATAACATTGGTCATAATATGTTAAGTAATTTTAGCATAAAATGAAAATGGATGTTGATAATGCATTCTGATATTAATTATGAAAATATGAACGTATACAAATAAGCATTCTATGAACAAAATGTAATTGGGAGAAGTTTATCAAAATGTGACAAAATTTTGGTAATTTTCATGTTATTCTTTGAATTTTGTTGTAGTCTCATCTTGCTTCTAATGAACATATTAAGTTCTATGATAGTGCCACGTGTTTAACTATAAAAGTTTCATTGTAAAAAAAATATGTCATGTCACCCTTGCTGGCTTCAATGTTAGATTAATTAAGAATTTCTCTAGAAATAGTTTCTCTACCATTCCAGGTATAAATTTAGCAAATCACAAAGGACAACCAAACCATCAAGCTCTTCATTGTTGGTTGCTAAGGAAGAGACAACTAGCTTCTCAAAACATAGCACAACTGCATTTAGTCATTGAACTTTTGTACTTGGAGACATTCCGATAAATCTTCCTTGGTAATTAGGATGACCAAATGTTACATTATTATCTATGCCCAGTCCATTAAAAGTGAAAGTGAAAGTCACTCAGTTGTGTCCTACTCTTTGAGACCCCGTGGACTATACAGTCCATGGAATTCTCCAGGCCAGAATACTGGAGTGGGTAGACTTTCCCCTTTCCAGGAGATCTTCCCAACCCAGGAATTGAACCCAGGTCTCCCTCATTTTGGGCAGATTCTTTACCAGTTGAGCCACAAGGGAAGCCAAAGCATACTGGAGTGGGTAGCCTATCTCTTCTCCAGAGGATCTTCCCAACCCAGGAGTTGAAGTGAGGTCTTCTGCATTGCAGACAGATTCTTTACCAACTAAGCTGTGAGGAAAGCCCTGTCTATGAAGTATCCTTGATTTATCAGGATGAGAATCAAGGCATATTCTGTTGTTCTGCTTATATATTTACACAATGGATCCCTAATATTCACTTCAGACTCAACTTCCTGGAAAATTTACATCTGAAATTATATTTACAGAAGCTGAACACAATTTCTAGGTTTGCTTAGTTTTCTCTTTGAATAAAATAAAATGAATGCACTAAAATTTAAAATGAACTAATCTCCAAAAAAAAAAAAAAAAGCCAAAACAAATTTTTTTTTTTTTTTTACTGAAATGGTCTTCATATTCTCTGTGTGAACACAAATTGAGACTGATTTAATTCTAGACAGATAAAACTTGGAAGATTTTTTTTTTTTTAAACCAATTTTGACTCCTGGTAAGTACGGTCCCATCACCAAACAATGAAATAAAAAAGTGGGCCAAAGAACTAAACAGGCACTTCTCCAAAGAAGGCATACAGATGGATAATAAACACATGAAAAGATGCTCTGCATCACTCATTACTAGAGAAATGGAAATCAAAACCACAGTGAGATACCATCTCATGCTGGTCAGAATGGCTGCCATCAAAAGTCTGCAAACAATAAATTCTAGAGAAGGTGTGGATAAGAGGAAACTCTCTTACATTGGTGGTGGGAATGAAAACTGGACCAGACATTATGGAGAACAGTGTGGAAATTTCTTTAAAAACTGGAAATAAGACTGACATATGACCCAGAAATCCCACTGCTGAGCATACACACCAAGGAAACCAGAATTGAAAGAGACACATGTGCCCCAATGCACATTGCATCACTGTTTACAGTAGCTAGGACTTGGAAGCAACCTAAATGTCCATCGGCAGACAAATGGATAAGAAAAGTATGGAATATTACTCAGATACAAAAAAGGGCACATTTGAGTCAATTCTAATGAGGTGGACAAAAATGGAGCCTATTATACAGAGTGAAGTAAGTCAGAAAGAGAAATACCAATACAATATCTTCAGTTCAGTTCAGTCACTCAGTTATGTCCAACTCTTTGTGACCCCATGGACCATAGCACGCCAGGCTTCCCTGTCCATCACCAACCTGCAGAGTTTACTCAAACTCAGGTCCATTGAGTCACTGATGACATCCAACCATCTCATCCTCTGTCATCCCCTTCTCCTCCCGCCTTCAATCTTTCCCAGCATTAGGGTCTTTTCAAATGAATCAGCTCTTCTCATAAGATGGCCAAAGTATTGGAGTTTCAGCTTCAGCATCAGTCCTTCAAATGAATATTCAGGACTTGTTTCCTTTAGGATGGACTGGTTGGATCTCCTTGCAGTCCAAGGAACTCTCGAGAGTCTTCTCCAAGACCACCGTTCAAAAGCATCAATTCTTTGGTGCCCAACTTTCTTCATAATCCAACTCTCACATCTATACATGACTACAGGAAAAGCCATAGCTTTGACTAGACAGACTTTTGCTGGAAAAGTAAACTCTCTGCTTTTTAATATGCCATCTGGGGTGGTCATAGTTTTTCTTCCTAGGAGCAAACGTCTCTTAATTTCATGGCTGCAATCACCATCTGCAGTGATTTTGGAGCCCAAGAAAATAGTCTGTCACTGTTTCCGTTGTTCACCATCTATTTGCCATGAAGTGATTAGACTGGATGACATGATCTTAGTTTTCCGAATGTTGAGTTTTAAGCCAACATTTTCACTCTCCTCTTTCACTTTGCTCAAGAGGCCATTTAGTTCTTCTCTGCTTTCTTCCATAAGGGTGGTGTCATCCACAAATCTGAAGTTATTGATATTTATCCCAGCAATCTTGATTCCAGCTTGTGGTTCATAGAGCCCAGTGTTTCTCATGATGTACTTGACACATAAGTTAAACAAGCAGGGTCACAATATGTACTTGTGTACTTGATGTACTCCTTTCCCGATTTGAAAGCAGTCTGTTATTCCATGTCCGGTTTTTGCTGTTGCTTCCTGACCTGCATACAGATTTCTGAGGCAGGTCAGGTGGTCTGGGATTCCCATGTCTTGAAAAATTTTCCCATAGTTTGTTGTGATCCACACAGTCAAAGGCTTTAGCAGAGTCAATAAAGCAGAGGCAGATGTTTTTCTGAAACTCTCTTGCTTTTCTGACCATCCAACAGATGTTGGCAATTTTATCTCTGGTTCCTCTGCCTTTTCTAAAACTAGCTTGAACATCTGGAATTTCATGGTTCATGCACTGCTGAAGCCTGGCTTGGAGAATTTTGAGCATTACTTTGCTAGCATGTGAGATGTATGCAATTATGCAGTAGCTTGAACATTTTTGGTACTGCCTTTCTTTAGGATTGGAATTAAAACTGACCTTTGCCATTCCTGTGGCCACTGCTGAGTTTTCCAAATTTGTTGGCATATTGAGTGTGGTACTTTCACAGCATCATCTTTTAGGATTTGAAATAGCTCATCTGGAATTCCATCACCTCCACTAGCTTTGTTCATAGTGATGCTTCCCAAGGCCCTCTTGACTTTGCATTCCAGGATGTCTGGCTCTAGGTGGGTGATCACACCACCGTGAATATCTTGTTTGTACAGTTCTGTGTATTCTTGCCACTTCTTCTTATAGCTTCTGTTTCTGTTAGGTCCATATCATTTCTGTCCTTTATTGTCCTCATCTTTGCATAAAGTGTTCCCTTGGTATCTCTAATAGGTAAAATAGATGACCAGGGCAAGTTCTATGCATGGAACAGGGCACTCATAGTCAGTGTTCTGTGACAACCCATAGGGATGTGGTGGGGATTTCAGGATGGGGGAACACATGTGAACCTGTGGCTGATTCATGTCAATGTATGACAAAACAAACAAACCAAAAACACCACAATATTGTAAAGTAGCTATCTTCCAATTAAAATAGATAAATACTTTTTTAAAGAATGCCTTCTTAAATAAACAATGCATAGACATAAAGGAAAACAATAGAATGGGAAATAAGAGAGATATCTTCAAGAAAATTGGAGAAATCAAGTGAATATTTCATGCAATGACAGGCATGATAAAGGACAGCAATGGTAAGGACCTAACAGAAGGAGAACAGATTAAGAAGGTGCAAGATACATGGAAGAGTTATACAAAAATAGTATCAATGACCCTGATAACCATGATGTTGTGGTCACTCACATAGAGCCAGATTTCCTGGCATATGCAGTTAAGTGGGTCTTAGGAAGCATTACTACAAACAAAGTTAGTGGAACTGATAGATTGCCAGCTGAGTTATTTCAAATCTAAAAGATACTGCTGCTAAAGTGCTGCACTCAATATGCCAGTAATTTGGAGTACTCAGCAGTGGCCACAGGACTGGAAAAGGTCAATTTTCTATCCAGTCTCAAAGAGGGGCAAGACCAAAGATTGCCCCAACTACCATACAATTTCTCTTATTTCACATGCAAATAAGTGTATGCTCAAAATCCTTCAAATTAGGTTTCAGCAGTATATGAACCAAGAACTTCCAGTTGTAAATCTGGGTTGAAAAAAGATAGAGGAACGAGAGATTAAATTGTAACATTCATTGGCTCATAGAGAAAGCAAGGAAATTCCAGAAAAAAAATCTGCTCCATTGACTATACAGAAGCCTTTGACTGTGTGGATCACAACCTACTGTGGAAAATCCTTAAAGAGATGGGAATACAAGGCCACCTTTCTGTCTCCTCCTGAGAAACCTGTATGCAGGTCAAGAAGCAAGAGTTGAATCAGACATGGAACAACTAACTGGTTCAAACTGTGAAAGGAGAACAACAAGGTTGTATTAATATATTGTCACCTTACTTTTTAAACTCTTATGCAGAGTACTTAAAGCAAAATTTTGGGCTGGATGAATCACAAGCTAGAATCAAGATTCTGGAGAGAAATATCAACAACTTCAAGTATGCAAATGATACCACTCCAATGACAGAAAGTGAAGAGGAGATAAAGAGCCTCTTGATGAAGGTAAAAGAGGGGAGTGAAAATGACGGCTTGAAACACAAACTAAGATCATGGCATCCAGTCCCATCACTTCATGCATATAGAAAGGACAATTGGAAACAGTGAGAGATTTTATATTTTGGCCTCCAAAATTACTGCAGACAATGAATGCAGCCATGAAATTAAAAGACACTTGCTACTTGGAAGGAAAGCTATGATAAAACTAAACAGTAAATTAAAAAACAATAACATCACTTTGCCAACAAAGGTCCATATTGTGAAAGCTATAGTTTTTCCAGTAGCCTTGTAGAGATGTGGGAGTTGGACCATAAAGAAGGCTGAGTGCTAAACAATTGATGTTTTCAAATTGTGATGCTGGAGAAGCCTCTTGAGAGTCCCTTGGACTGCATCATCAAACCAATCAATTCTAAAGGAAATTAACCCTGAATATTCATTGGAAGGACTGATGCTGAAGCTGAAGCTCTGTGATGTTGGTAACCATTGAGGGCAAAATGAGAAGGTCGTGGCAGAGGATGAGATGGTTAGAGAGCATCATGGACTCAGTGGACATACATTTGAGTAAACTCCTGAAAAAAGTAAAGGACAGTGTATCCTGGCCTGCAGAAGTCCATGGGGGTCCCAAGGAGTTGGAAACGACTTAGTGACTGAACAACAACAACAACATTATGTAATATTGCAATGGAAAGAACAATACATGTTATATTAGAACTATTCTTTTATCATTGTTTATTACAAATCTAGCATTTTATTAATACAGTTATTTGGAATTAATTATAAATAGCAGTGTAATATTCTGAAAATGATCTCTGGAGTCAATCTACTTTGGTCAAATTACAGAGCAACATTAAGTAATTTTAACTCTGGATAAGTTACCTAAATTCACTTTTCCCTTTTTCCCATATGAAAAATGTGGTTAATAGTACTAACTATGATATAAGCTCATGGATATAAAGTGCACTAATAGTAAGAAGCATTTAGAAGAGTGTTCAGGCTTATTCTAAACATTCAATATACTACATTTTACTATATTGTATCCAAATATTCCAGGAACTGGAAAAAGATTATATCCAAATATTTCTGATGCTGTGAGTGAAGGCCTGTTTGAAGGGCTTAGCCCAGGAGGGCCCCCAATCATGCCAATCACACTGCCACTGCTTGCTTCCTCATTGGCAGTCCTGCTCTCAGCCAGGAATGTCTGTGCAAGGATTGCAAAGGAAACGGGCATTTCACGGCCCTCTCACTTGAACTTTGGTGCTCTGAGCAGAGCTGGAGGTCTCCCATTCTATCAGCAAGCTTCTTGCTTCAAATAGATGCTGGTAAACACACAGCAGCTTGCTGTCTCTTCTTCCCGGAAGGAGGCTGACTTTTCCTGCATCCTGTGAATTTCCTGTCCCAGGCGCCTGGAAAAGTGCTTCCTAGAGTTCCTTTCTGAAGGGCACTTATCCCTGAGTCTGGACTACTAGGGAGTAGCTCCAGTCTCAAAAGGAATCTATAGCCACATGCACATATCTCTTACATCCCTTTTGCTCTGTAGGAGAGGTCTATTGAGCCAGGGTCTCTCTGGAAATTTCTCAGCTCTGAAGGGAACACACCATGTATATTAAACTGTATACATGGCCTAGGGGCCCTGGGGCGACTGATTCTCTCGAGTGGGCCTTCAAGTGGTTCAGATTGGCAAGAGCTTGCACATCCACCCAACTGCTCTTTTCCAACCTGTCACAGAGCCAGCATTGTTCCACCCATTGGCAGCCTGGAAGGAAGAGGGCCAAAGCCCTTCCCCAGTGGGATTTGGGACCTACTTCTAGAGGAAAGGCCCCTTTGAAGAGCTGAGCCCAGGAGGGCACCCAATCATGCCAAACACACTCCTGCTGCTTTCTTCCTCATTGGCAGTACTGCTCTCAGCCGGGAATGTCTGTGCAAGAATTGCAAAGAAATGGGATTTTCACGGCCCTCTCTCTTGAACTTTGGTGCTCTGAGCAGAGCTGAAGATCTCCCATTTTAGCAGCGAACTTCTTGCTTCAAATCGAGGCTGGCAAACACACCACAGCTTGCTGTCTCTTCTTCCCTGATGGAGGCTCGCTTTTCCCGCATCATGCCAATTTCCTGTCCCAGGCTCCTGGAAAAGCGCTTCTTAGAGTTCCTTTCTGAAGGGCACTTTTCCCTGAGCTTGGGGTAATAGGGACTAGCCCCACTCGGAAATGGGAAGGAACAGCCACATGCACACATCTCTGGCGTCCACTTTGCTCTGGAGGAGAGCTCTAGTGAGACAAGGTCTGTCCGGAAAGTCTTGGCTTTAACGGGAAAACACCCAGTTTCAGGAACTGCATACCAGACCTAGGGGCTACAAGAAACCCATTTTGCTCCACTGAGGAGTAAAGTGCTGCGTAATAGAAGAGCTTGAAAATCCATACCACTGCTCCCTTCCAATGTTCGCAGAGCTAGCTTTGCTCCCACCTTAGTCAGTGTGGAAAGACAGGGCCAAAGCCGCTCCCCAGAGGTCCTTGTGGCCTACATATGAGTGAAGGTCCCTTTGAAGGGCTTAACCCAGGAGGGCCCCAATTCATGCCAATCACACTGCCACTGTTGCTTCCTCATTGGCAGTCCTGCTCTCAGCCGGGAATGTTTGTGCAAGGATTGCAAAGGAAACGGGCATTTCACGGCCCTCTCACTAGAACACTGGTGCTCTGAGCAGAGCTGGACGTCTCCCATTCTATCAGCAAGCTTCTTGCTTCAAATCGAGGCTGGAAAACACACTGCAGCTTGCTGTCTCTTCTTCCCAGAAGGAGGCTCGCTTTTCCCGCATCATGCGAATTTCCTGTCCCAGGCTCCTGGAAAAGTGCTTCTTAGAGTTCCTTTCTTAAGGGCACTTATCCATGAGATTGGGGTAATAGGGAGTAGCCCCACTCTGAAATGGGAAGTATCAGCCACATGCACACATCTCTGGCGTCCACTTTGCTCTGGAGGAGAGCTCTAGTGAGACAAGGTCTGTCCGGAAAGTCTTGGCTTTAACGGGAAACACCCAGTTTCAGGAACTGCATACCAGACCTAGGGGCTACAAGAAACGCATTTTGCTCCACTGGGACATAAAGTGCTGCATAACAGAAGAGCTTGCAAATACATACCACAGCTCCCTTCAGACATTTGCAGAGCCTGCTTTGCTCCAACCTGTGTCAGTATGGAAAGACAGGGCCAAAGCCACTCCCCAGAGGTACTTGTGGGCTACATATGAGTAAAGGCCCCTTTGAAGGGCTTACCCCAGGAGGGGCCCCAATCATGCCAATCACACTGCCACTGCTTGCTTCCTCATTGGCAGTACTGCTCTCCGCCAAGAATGACTGTGCAAGGATTTCGGTGGTAAAAGTTCATCTCGCGGTGAGAGGAAAGTGTGAGTGGAACATCGGAATTCCTCTCCAGTCGAAGAATGAGAATCGGCCCTCATCTCGAGATCATATGGGGTACACGGTGTCTTCTGGAGTGGCTGTCCTGACCTCGGTGTTCCTCTAGTCTTTCTACTTTGTTTTCGGGAAATGTCTGTAGTTGCCTAAAAGAAGTCATGCCTCCTGACGTGTTTGATGGGGAATACGTAATGGCTCTTTTGCCAGTGCAGGAGAATCGAGCCTCATCTCACAGTGAGGGGGAACTCTCATGGTTTTTCTCCAGTTGCGGCAGGAATATGGGGATTCCTATCAAGTTATGATGGGGATGACCCTTAAAAACTCATGTTTTTTTTCAGCGACGTCAGGTCTCCTGTTGAGTTGCGAGGGACACTTTAGGATTCTCCTCGAGTCTTGGCAGGGCAATAGGGACGCCTTTCCAGTTGAGGTGGGAGACCCAGTGTCCCTTTCCAGTTGCCACAGGGATATTGAGATTCCTATCGATTTTCAAGAGGAGTCAGGCATCATCTCCTTTTGAAGCAGGGAACTCCGCATTCCTCTTGAGTTGTCGAAGGGGTGTGAGGCCTGCTGTGGTGATGAGGCTGGGAACTAGGGCTCTTTCTAGGGTCTCAACAGGGGATTCAGACACCGCTTCATGTCGTGAGAGGAAACATGGGCTTGTATTTGAGTAACTGCAGGGAACTAAGACTTTACCTCAAGCAAGGGGAACTCGGTGTCCATTCCACTTGAGACAGCAAACTCAGGGTCCCACTCACATACCTATAGCTGAGAGAAGCCTCCTATTGAGTTGCAAATGGAGAGTCGGCATTACTCTCGAAGTGAAGGAAGGGAATCGGCCCTCATCTCGAGATGATTTGGGGTACACGGCGCCATTTCGAGTGGCGGCAGTGACCTCGGGGTTCATCTAGACTTGTGACCATGTTCTTGGGGACTCTCTGGAGTTCCATAAAGGAAGTCAAGATCCTTTCTTGTTTGATGTGGAACACGGAATTGCTCTAGAGGCAATGCAGGGGAATCAGGCATTGTCTTGCTTTGAAGGTGGAATCTTGTGGTTTTACTTGAGTTGCAGCCGGAAACTCTTGGTTCCTCGAGAGTTACTATGGGAGCGGCTGTGAACCTCTCATGGTTTGGCAGGGACATCAGGCCTCCTTTCTAGTTGCCAGGGACACATTGAGGTACTTCTCGAGTCGTGGCAGGGGAATCGAGATACCTCTCAAGGTGAGGCAGAAAATCCAGAGTCCGGTTCCTGTTGCCACAGGGATCTTGGGCTTCATATCCATTTTCAAGGGGAATCCATCTTCGTCTCGTGTTGAGGCATGGAAGACCTCTTTGCTCTCACTTTAGAAATGGGGTGTCAGTCCTCATGTTGACTTGAGGCGGGGATCTCGGGCTTTTTTAGAAGTACTACAGGGGAGTCAGACCTCCCTTAGTGTTGTGAGTGGAAACTCGGAGTTCCATTCAAGTCGTTTCGATGGAATCAGTCCTTCTGTCGAGCTGAGGGGGAATACAATGTCCTTTCGTCTTACAGAAAGAACCTCGGGGTTCTCGAGATTCTCCAGGTGAGACAAGCCACCACTTCCGGTGTGAGTGGAACATCGGCGTTCCTCTCGAGTAGAAAAATGAGAATTAGCCCTCATCTCAAGATTGTATGGGGTACACGTAGGACTTCTGGTGTTGCTGTGCTGACTTCTGGGTTCCTCTAGTCTTTCTATGGTGTTTTCTGGAAAAGTCTGGAGTTGCCTAAAAGAAGTCATGCCTCCTGACGTGTTTGATGGGGAATAAGGTGTGGCTCTTTTGCCAGTGCAGGAGAATTTGGCCTCATCTTGCGGTGATGGGGAAGTCGCATGGTTTTTCTCAAGCTGCAGCAGGAACCTGGGGTTTCCTCTCAAGTTACGATGGAGATAGCCCTTAAAAACTCGTCAGCGATGTCAGGACTCCTGTCTAGTTGCGAGGGACACCTCGGGATTCTCATCGAGTCTTGGCAGGGCAAAATGGATGCCTCTCTAGTTGAGGCGGGAGAACCAGGGTCCCTTTCCAGTTGCCACAGGGATATTGGGATTCCTTTCGATTTTCAATAGTAGTAAGGCATCATCTCCTTTGAAGCCTGGAACTCCACGTTCCTCTTGAGTTGTCAAAGGGATGTGAGGCCTCCTGTCGAGATGAGGCGGGGAACTAGGGCTTTTTCTAGGGTATCAACAGGGGATTCAGACATCTTTTCATGTTGTGAGATGAAAGAGGAGCTGCATTCAAGTCACTGCAGGGAAATCTGGCCTTATTTTGAGTCAGGGCATCTCGGTGTCCATTCCACTTGAGGCAGCAAACTCAGGGTCCCTCTCACATACCTATAGCTGAGAGAAGCCTCCTGATGAGGTGCAAATGGAAAGCTGGCATTCCTCTCGAGGTGAAGCAAGGGAATCGGCCCTCATCTCGAGATGATTTTGTGTACATGGAGCTGTATCGAGTTGTGGCAGTGAATTTGGGGTCATCTAGACTTTTGACGGTGCTCATGGGGACTCTCTGGAGTTCCATAAAGGAAGCCAAGCCTCCTTTCGTGTTTGATGTGGAACACGGAATTGATCTGGAGGCAATGCAGGGTAATCAGGCATCATCTTGCTTTGAAGGTGGAATTCTGTGGTTTTACTCAAGTTGCGATAAGAAACTCGTGGTTCCTCTCGAGTAACTACAGGGATGACAGTAAACTTCTCGTGGTTTCTCAGGGATGTCAGGCATTCTTTCTCGTTGCCAGAGACACTTTGGGATTCTTCTTGAGTTGTGGCAGGGGGATCAGGACGCATCTTGAGTTGAACCGGAAATTCTAGCGTCCCTTTCCTGTTGCGACAGGCATATTGTGGTTTGTATCGATTTTCAAGGGGAGTCAGGCATCGTCTTGTGTTGAGGCATGGAAGACCTCTTTGGTCTCAAGTTTGAAACGGGGAGTCCGGCCTCATTTTGAGATGAGGCGGGGAACTCGGGCTATTTCTAGAAGTGCAACAAGGGAGTCAGACCTCCCTTAGTGTCACGAGAGGAAACTCAGAGTTCCATTGAAGTCGTTTCCATGGAATCAGTCCTTCTGTCGAGCTGAGGGGGAACACGATGTCCTTTCGACTTACAGGAGGGACCTTGGGGTTCTTCTCAAGTTTCAACAGGTGAGACAAGACAGCGCTTCTGGTGTGAGTGGAACATTGGGATTCCTCTCCAATCAAAGAATGAGCATCGGCCCTCATCTCGAGATGATTTGGGGTACACGGAGCTCTTCTCGAGTTGCTGTGCTGACCTCGGTGTTCATCTAGACTTGTGACGGTGTTCTCGGGGAATCTCTGGAGTTGCCTAAAGGAAGTCAAGCCTCCTGTCGTGTTTGATGGGGAACGCGGGATGGCTCTGGAGACCATGCAGGGGAATTGGGCCTCATCTCACGGTAAAGGGGAAATCTCATGGTTTTCTTCAAGGTGAGGTGGAAACCTGGGGTTTCCTCTCTAGTAATGACGGGGATGGCCTTTAAACACTCTTGTTTTCTCAGCGACTTCAGGATGCCTGTCTAGTTGCCAGGGACAAATCTGGATTTTCCTCCAGTCGTGGCAGGGCAATAAGGACACCTCTTGAGTTGAAATGGGAGACATTGGGTCCCTTTCCAGTTGCCACAGGGCTGTTGGGATTCCTATCAAATTTCAAAGGCAGTCAGGCATTGTCTCTTGTTGAAGCATGGAACTGCCCACTCCTCTTGATTTGTCTAAGGGGTGAGAGGCTTGATGTCGAGACGAGGTGGGGAACTAGGGCTTTTTCTAGGGTCTCAACAGGGGATTAAGACCATCCTTTATGTTGTGAGAAGAAACACGAGCTTGCATTCGAGTCACTGCAGGGAAATCAGGACTTACATCAAGTGAGGGGAACTCGGTGTCCATTCCACTTGAGGCAGCAAACTAGGGTCCCTCTCATATAACTATAGACGAGAGTAGCCACCTCTTGAGGTGCGAGTGGAAAATCGGCATTCCTCTCGAGGTGAAGCAAGGGAATTGGCCCTCATCTCGAGATGATTTGGGCTACAGAGAGTTTTTTGGTGTTGCTGTGGTGACCTCAGTGTTCCTCTAGACTTGTGATGGCGTTCTTGGGGACTTTCTGGAGTTCCATAAAGGAAGTCAAGCCTTCTTTAGTGTTTGATGTGGAAAACAGAATTGCTCTAGGGGCAATGCAGGGGAATCAGGCCTCATCTCGCTTTGAGGGTGGAATCTTGTGGTTTTACTCGAGTTGCGGCCGGAAACTCGTGGTTCCTCGCAAGTTACTACGGGGACGGCAGTGAACCTCTCGTGGTTTTTCAGGGACGTCAGGCCTCCTTTCCCGTTACCAGAGACACATTGGGATTCATCTCGAGTTGTGGCAGGGGAATCGGGACTCATCTCGAGTTGACCCGAGATTCTAGCGTCCGTTTCCTGTAACGACAGGCATCTTGTGGTTTGTATCGATTTTCAATGGGAGTCAGGTGTCGTCTCGTGTTGAGATATGGAAGACCTCTTTGGTCTCAAGTTGGAAATGGGGTGTCTGGCCTCATTTCGAGATGAGGCGAGGAACTCGACCTTTTCTAGAAGTGCAACAAGGGTGTCAGACCTTCCTTAGTGTCACAAGAGGAAACTCGGGGTTCTATTCAAGTCGTTGCCATGGAATCAGTCCTTCTGTCGAGCTGAGGGGGTAGACCATGTCCTTTTGACTTACAGCAGGGTACTCAGGGTTCTTCTCGAGTTTCAACAGGTGAGACAAGGCAGCGCTTCTGGTGTGAGTGGAACATCGGGATTCCTCTCCAATCGAAGAATGAGAATCGGCCCTCATCTCCAGATGATTTGGGGTACACAGAGCTCTTCTCCAGTTGGTGTGCTGAATTCGGTATTCCTCTAGATTTGTGACGGTGTTCTCCAGGAATCTCTGGAGTTACCTAAAGGAAGTCAAGCCACTTGTCATGTTTGATGTGGAACACAGGATGGCTCTGGAGTCAATGCAGGGGAATCGGGCCTCATCTCGTGGTAAAGGGGAAATCTCATGGTTTTGTTCGAGGTGCCATGGGAATCTGGGCCTCTTCTCGCTTTGATCGTGGAATCCTGTGGTTTTAGTCGAGTTGTGGCCGGAAATTCGTGGTTCCTCTCGAGTTCCTACGGGGACAGCAGTGAACCTCTCGTGGTTTTTCAGGGATGTCAGACCTCCTTTCTAGTTGCCAGGGACACCTCTGGTACTTCTTGAGTCGTGGCAGGGGAATCGAGATATCTCTCGAATTGAGGCGGGAAATCCAGAGTCCAGTTCCTGTTGCCACAGGGATCTTGGGCTTCGTATACATTTTCAAGGGGAATCGATCTTCGTCTCGTGTTGAGGCAGAGAAAACCTCTTTGATCTCAAGTTGGAAATGGGGTGTCAGTCCTCATGTCGACTTGAGGTGGGAATCTCGAGCTTTTTAGAAGTACTACAGGGGAGTCAGACCTCCTTTAGTGTTGCGAGTGGAAACTCGGAGTTCCATTCAAGTCGTTTCGATGGAATCAGTCCTTCTGTCGAGCTGAGGGGGTACACAATGTTCTTTCGTCTTCCTAAGGAACCTCGAGGTTCTTCTCGAGTTTATCCAGGTGAGACAAGGCACCGCTTCGAGTGTAATTGGAACATCGGCATTCCTCTCGAGTCAAAGATTGAGAATTGGCCCTTATCTCGAAATCATATGGGGTACACAGAAGTCTTCTGGCGTTGCTGCGCTGACCTCGGGGTTCCTCTAGTATTTCGACGGTGTTTTCGGGAAATGTCTGGAGTTGCGTAAAAGAAGTCATGCCTCCTGACATGTTTGATGGGGAATACGGGATGGCTCTATTGCCCATGCCAGAGAATCGGGCCTCATCTCACAGTGAGCGGGAAGTCTCATGGTTTTTCTCAGTTGCGGTAGGAACCTGAGGTTTTCTCTTGAGATACGACGGGGATGGCCCTTAAAAACTTGTGTTTTGTCAGCAACATCAGGACTCCTGTCTAGTTGTGAGGGACACCTCGGGATTCTCCTCGAGGCTTGGCAGGGCAATAGGGATGCCTCTCTAGTTGAGGCGGGAGAACCAGGGTCCCTTTCCAGTGGCTTCAGGGATATTTGGATTCCAATCAATTTTCAAGAGTCGTCAGGCATCTTCTGCTTTTGAAGCATGGAACTTCACATTCCTCTCGAGTTGTCAAAGGGATGTGAGGCTTCCTGTTGAGATGAGGCTGGGAACCAGGGCTTTTTCTAGGGTCTCAACAGGGGATTCGCCATCCCTTCATGTTGTGAGATGGAAGAGGAGCTTGAATTCAAGTCACTGCAGGGAAGTCAGGCCTTACCTCGAGTCAGGGGAACTCGGTGTCCATTCCACTTGAGGCAGCACACTCAGGGTCCCTCTCACATACCTATAGCTGAGAGAAGCCTCCTGATGAGGTGCAAATGGAAAGTCAGCATTCCTCTCGAGGTGAAACAAGGGAATCGGCCCTCATCTCGGGATGATTTGGTGTACACAGAGCTGTTTCGATTTGCGGCAGTGACCTCGGGGTTCATCTAGACTTTGGCGGTGTTTCTGGGGACTCTCTGGAGTTCCATAAGGGAAGTAAAGCCTCCTTTCGTGTTTGATGTGGAACGCTGAATTGCTGTGGAGGCAATGCAGGGTAATCAGGCATCATCTGGCTTTGAAGGTAAATCTTCTGGTTTTGCTCGAGTTGCGGCAGGAAACTCGTGGTTCTTCTCAAGTTACAACGGAGATGTCTTGTGGTTTGTCAGGGATATCAGGCCTCCTTTCTAGTAGCCAGGGACACTTCGTGGTCTTGAGCAGTGGCAGGGGACTCGAGATGCCTTTTGAGTTGAGGCGGGAAATCCAGAGTCCGGTTCCTGTTGCCACAGGGATCTTGGGCTTCATGTCGATTTTCAAGGGGAATCCATCGTCGTCTCATGTTGAGGCATGGAAGATCTCTTTGCTCTCAAGTGGGAAATGGGGTGTCAATCCTCATGTCGATTGGAGGTGGCGAACTCAGGCTTTTTCTAGAAGTACAATAGGGGAGTCAGACCTCCCTTAGTGTTGCGAGTGGGAACTCAGAGTTCCATTCAAGTCGTTTCCATGGAACCAGTCCTTCAGTCGAGCTGAGGGGGAATACGATGTACTTTCGTCTTACAGAAGGAACCTCGGGACTCTTCTCGAGTATCAACAGCTGAGACAAGGCACCGCTTCACCATGAATGGAACATCGGCATTCCTCTCGAGTAGAAGAATGAGAATCGGCCCTCATCTCGAGATTATATGGGGTACACGGAGGTCTTCTGGAGTTGCTGTGCTGACTTCGGGGTTCCTCTAGTCTTTCGATGGTGTTTTCGGGAAATATTTGGAGTTGCCTAAAAGAAGTCATGCTTCCTGACGTGTTTGATGGGGAATATGGGGTGGTTCTGTTGCCAATGCAGAAGAATCGGGGCTCACCTCCTGGTGAGGGGGAAGTCTCATGGTTTTTCTCCAGTTGCAGTGGGAACCTGGGGTATACTTTCGAGTTACGACTGGGATGTTCTTTAAACACTCGTGTTTTCTCATCGACGTCAGGACTCCTGTCTAGTTTCAGGGACAACTCGGGATTCTCCTCGAGTATTGGCAGGGCAATAGGGCATGCCTCTCGAGGTGAAGCAGGAGACCCAGGATCCCTTACCAGTTGCCACAGGGATATTGGGATTCCTATCAATTTTCAAGAGGAGTCAGGTATCGTCTCCTTTTGAAGCATGGAACTCCGAGTTCCTCTCGAGTTGTGAAAGTGGTGTGACGCATACTGACGAGAAGAGGCAGGGAACTAGGGCTTTTTCTAGGGTCTCAACAGGAGATTCAGACATCCCTTCATGTTGTGAGATGAAAGATGAGCCTGCATTCAAGTCAGTGCAGGGAAATCAGGCCTTAGTTCGAGTCAGGGCATCTCAGTGTTCATTCCACTTGAGGCAGCACACTCAGGGTCCCTCTCACATACTTATAGCAGATAGAAACCTCCTCTTGGGGTGCGAGGGGAAAGTCGGCATTTCTCTTGAGGTGAAGCAAGGGAATTGGCCCTCATCTCGAGATGATTTGGGGTACATGGAGCTCTTTCAGGTTGCGGCAGTGACCTCGGGGTTCCTCTAGACTTGTGATGGTGTTCTTGGGAACTCTCTAGAGTTCCATAAAGGAAGTCAAGCCTCCTTTCGTGTTTGATGTGGAACAAGGAATTGCTCTGGAGGTGATGCAGGGGAATTGGAACCCATCACGAGTTGATTTGGGGTACACGGATCTCTTTCATGTTGCTGTGGTGACCTCAGGGTTCCTCTAGGCTTCTGACGGTGTTCTTGGGGACTCTCTGGAGTTCCATAAAGGAAGTCAAGGCTCCTTTCATGTTTGATGTGGAACACGGCTTTGCTCTGGAGGCAATGCAGGTGAATCGGGCCAAATCTCGTGGTGAGATGGAAGTCTCATGGGTTTTCTCGAGTTGCAGGAGGAACCTGGGGTTTCCTCTTGAGTTACGATGGGGATGTTCTTCCAACAGTCGTGTTTTCTCAGCGATGTCAGGACTCCTGTCTAGTTTCCATGGACACCTCGGGATTCTCCTCGAGTCGTAGCAGGGCAGTAGGGATGCCTCTCGAGGTGAGGAGGGAGGCCCAGGGTACCGTTCCAGTTGCCACTGGGATACTGGAATTCCTATCACTTTTCAAATGGCATCAGGCATCGTCTCTTGTTGAAGCATGCAACTCTGCATTCCTCTTGAGATGTCAAAGCGTGTGAAGTCTCCTATGGAGATGAACTGGGGAACTAGGGCTCTTTCTAGGGTCTCAACAGGGGATTCAGACATCCCTTCATGTTGGGAGAGGAAACACGGGCTTGCCTTTGAGTCACTGCAGGGAAATCAGGCCTTACCTCAAGTGAGGAGAACTCGGTGTCCATTCCAATTGAGGCAGAAAAATCAGGGTCCCTCTCACATACCTATAGCTGAGAGAAGCCTCCTCTTGAGGTGCTTGTGGAAAGTTGGCATTCCTCTTAAGTCAAAGCCAGGGAATCAGCTCTCATCTCAAGATGATTTGGGGTACACGGAGCTCTTCTCGAGTTGCTGTGCTGAACTCAGTGTTCCTCTAGACTTGTGACGGTGTTCTTGGGGAATCTCTGGAGTTGGCTAACGGAAGTCAAGTCACCTGTCATGTTTGACGGGGAATGCGGGATGGCTCTGGAGCCAATGCAAGGGAATCGGGCCTCATCCCAAGTTGATTTGGGTACACGGAGTTCTTTCGTGTTCCTGCGGTGACCTCAGGGTTCCTCTAGGCTTGTGACGGTGTTCTTGGGGACTCTCTGGAGTTCCATAAAGTAAGTCATGTCTCCTTTTGTGTTTGATGTGGAGCAAGGCATTGCTCTGGAGGCAATGCAGGTGAATCGGGCCTCATCTCGCGGTGAGTGGGAAGTCTCATGGGTTTTCTCAAGTTGCGGTAGGAACCTGGGCTCTCCTCTGGAGTTATGACGGGGATGGCCCTTAGACGCTTGTGTTTTTTCAGCAACGTCAGAACTCCTGTCTAGTTGCAAGGGACAACTCAGGATTCTCCTCGAGGCTTGGCAGGGCTATAGGAACGCCTCTCGAGGTGAGGCGGGAGACCCAGGGTTCCTTTCCAGTTGCCACAAGGATATTGGGATTCCTATCGATTTTCAAAAAGAGTCAGGCATTGTCTCCTTTTGAAGCATTGAACTCTGCGTCCCTCTCGAGTTGTCAAAGGGATGTGAGTACTCCTGTCGAGACGAGAAGGGAAACTAGGCCTTTCTCTAGGGTCTTCACAGGAGATTCAGACATCCCTTCATCTTGTGAGATGAAATACTAGCCTGCATTCAAGTCACTGCAGAGATATCCGGCCTTATTTCGAGTCAGGGCATCTCAGTGTCCATTCCACTTGAGGCAGCAAACTCAGGGTCCCTCTCACGTACCTATAGCTGAGAGAAGCCTCGTCTTTAGGTGTTGTTTAAAGCTGGCATTCCTCTTGAGTCAAAGCCAGGGAATCAGCTCTCATCTCGAGATGATTTGAGGCACACAGAGCTGTTTTCTAGTTGCTGTGCTGAACGTGGTGTTCCTCTATACTTAGGATGGTGTTCTCGGGGAATCTCTGGAGTTGCCTAAAGGAAGTCAAGCCACTTGTCATGTTTGATGGGGAACGTCAGATGGCTCTGGAGCCAATGTAGGCGAATCTGGCCTCATCTCGAGTTGATTTAGGGTAAACCGAGCTCTTTCGTGTTGCTGCGGTGACCTCAGGGTCCCTCTAGACTTGTATCAGTGTTCCTGGGGACTCTCTGGAGTTCCATCAAGGAAGTCAAGGCTCCTTTCATGTATGATGTGGAACACGGAATTGCTCTGCACTCAAAGCAGGGGAATCTGGTCTCATCTCTCATCGAGCGGGAAGTCTCATGGTTTTTCTCGAGTTGCGGAGGGAACCTGGGTTATATTCTCGAGTGACGACGGGGATGGCCCCTCAAAACTCGTGTTTGTTCAGTGATGTCAGGACTCCTGTCTAGTTGCGAGGGACAGCTCGGGATTCTCTTCGAGGCTTGGAAGGGCAATAGGGATGCCTCTCGAGGTGAGGCGGGAGACCCAGTGTCCTTTCAAGTCGCCACAGGGATACTGGGATTCCTGTCAATTTTCAAGAGCAGTCAGTCATCGTCTACTTTTGAAACATTGAACTCCGCGTTCCACTCGTGGTGTCAAAGGGATGTGAGGCCTCCTGTCGAGATGAGGCGGGAAACTAGGCCTTTCTCTAGGGTCTTCACAGGGGATTCAGACATCCCTTCATCTTGTGAGATGAAATACGAGCCTGCATTCAAGTCACTGAAGGGAATCCCGGCCTTATTTCGAGTCAGGGCATCTCGGTGTCCATTGCACTTGAGGCAGAAAACTCGGGGTCCCTCTCACATACCTAGAGCTGAGAGAAGCCTCCTCTTGAGCTGCTTGTGGAAAGTTGGCATTCCTCTTGATTCGAAGCCAGGGAATCTGCTCTCATCTCGAAATGATTTGGGGTACACGGAGCTTTTCTCGAGTTGCTGTGCTGAACTTGGTGTTCCTCTAGACTTGGGACGGTGTTCTCAGGGAATCTCTGGAGTTGCCTAAAAGAAGTCAAGCCACTTGTCCTGTTTGATGAGGAACGCAGGATTGCTCTGGAACCAATGCAGGAGGATCGGGCCTCATCTCGAGTTGATTTGTGGTACACGGGGCTCTTTCGTGTTGCTGCGTTGACCTCGGGTCCCTCTAGACTTGTGACAGAGTTCTTGGGGACTATGTGGAGTTTCATCTAGAAAGTCAAGGCTCCTTTCGTGTCTGATGGGGAACACAGACTTGCTCTGCACACAATGCAGTGGAATTGGGCCTCATCTCGAGGTGAGGGGAACGTCTGATGGTTTTTCTCGAGTTGCGGCGGGAACCTCGGGTATGTTCTTGATTAATGGCGGGGATAGCCCTTCAAAACTCATGTTGGCTCAGCGACGTCAGGACTACTGTCTAGTTGCGAGGGACACCTGGGGTTTCTCCTCGAGGCTTGGCAGGACAATAGGAACGCTTCTTGAGGTGAGGTGGGAGACCCAGGGTCCCTTTCCATTTGCCAAAGTGATATTGGGATTCCTATCTATTTTCAAGAGGAGTCAGGCATCGTTTCCTTTTGAAACATTGAACTCCGCATGCTGCTTGAGTTGTCAAAAGAATGTGAGGCCTCCTATAGAGATGAGGTGGGGGGAACTAGGGCTTTCTCTAGGGTCTCCATAGGGGATTCAGACATCCCTTCATCTTGTGAGCTGAAAGACGAGCCTGCATTCAAGTCACTGCAGGGATATCCGGCCTTATTTCGAGTCAGGGCATCTCAGTGTCCATTCCACTTCAGGCGACAAACTCAGGGTCCCTCTCACATACCTATAGCTGAGAGAAGCCTCCTCTTGAGGTGCTTGTGGAAAGTTGGCATTCCTCTTTAAGTCAGGGAATCAGCTCTTATCTCGAGATGATTTGGGGTACACGGAGCTTTTCTCGAGTTGCTGTGCTGAACTTGGTGTTCCTCTAGATTTGGGATGGTGTTCTCGGGGAATCTCTGGAGTTGCCTAAAGGAAGTCGAGCCCCTTTCCTGTTTGATGGGGAATGTGGGATGGCTCTGGATCCAATGCAGGGGAATCGGGCCTCATGTCGAGTTGATTTGTAGTACACGGAGCTCTTATGTGTTGCTGCGGTGGCCTCAGGGTCCTTCTAGACTTGTGACAGTCTTCTTGAGGACTATGTGGAATTTCATCTAGGAAGTCAAGGCTCCTTTCGTGTTTGATGGGGAACTCGGATGTGGGCTGCCTGCAATGTAGGGGAATCGCACCTCATCTCGAGTTGATTTTGGGTACACGGAGCTCTTTCATGTTGCTGTGGGGACCTCAGGGTCCCGCTAGACTTGTGATAGTGTTCTTGGGGACTTTCTGGAGGTCCATCAAGGAAGTCAAGGCTCCTTTCATGTTTGATGAGGAACACGGACTTGCTCTGCACCCAGCATTGCAATCGGGCTTCATCTCGTGGTGATGGGGAAGTCTCATGGTTTTTTTGAGTTGCAGTGGGAATCTGAGGTATGTTCTCGTGTTACGGCAGGAATGGCCCTTCAAAACTCTTGTTGGTTCAGCGACTTCAGGACTCCTCCCCAGTTGCCAGGGATACCTCGCGGTTCTCCTCGATGCTTGGCAGTGCAATAGGGCCGGCTCTCGAGGTGAGACGGGAGACCCAGGCTCCCTTCCCAGTTGTCACAGGGATATTGGGATTCCTATCAATTTTCAAGGTGAGTCAGGCGTCATCTCCTTTTGAGGCCTTGAACTCCGTGCTCCTCTCGAGTTGTCAAAGGTATGTGCGGCTTCCTTTCGAGATGAGTCGAGGAACAAGGGCTTTCTTTAGGGTCTCCATAGGGGATTCAGATATCCCTTCATCTTGTGAGATGAAAGATGATCCTGCATTCACGTCACTGCAGGGAAATCGGCCTTATTTCGAGTCTGGGAATCTCATTGTACATTCCACTTGAGGCAGCAAACTCAGGGTCCAACTGTGATACTTATAGCTGAGAGAAGCCTCCTCTTGAGGTGCTTGTGGAAAGTTGGCATTCCTCTTGAGTCGAATTCAGGGAATCAGCTCTCATCTCGAGATGATTTGGGGTACACAGAGCTTTTCTCGAGTAGTTCTGAAGAACTTGGTGTTCCTCTGGACTTGGGACAGTGTTCTCGTGAAATCTCTGGAGTTGCCTAAAGGAAGTCAAGCCACTTGTTCTGTTTGATGGGGAACGCGTGATGGCTCTGGACATAATTCAGGTGAATCGGGCCTCATCTCGAGATGATATGGGGTACACGAGCTCTTTCGTGTTGCTGCGGGGTCCTCAGGGTCCCTCTAGAATTGTAACAGTGTTCTTGGGGAATCTCTCGAGTTCCATCAGGAAGTCAAGGCTCCTTTCGTGTATGATGGGGAACACGGACATGCTGCACGCAATGCAGGGGAATAGGGCCTCATCTCGCAGCGAGGGGGAAGTCTCATGGTTTTTCTCGAGTTGCGGCGGGAACCTGGGGTATGTTCTCGAGTTACGGCGGGGATGGACCTTCAAAACTCGTGTTGGGTCAGCGACGTCAGGACTCCTGTCTAGTTGCGAGGGACACCTCAGGGTTCTCCTCGGGGCTTGGCAGGGCAATAGGGAAATCTCTCGATGTGAGGCGGGAGACCCAGGGTCCCTTTCCAGTTGCCACAGGGATATTGGGATTCCTATCAATTTTCAAGATGAGTCAGGCATTGTGTCCTTTTAAAGTTATGAACTCCACATTCCTCTCGAGTTTTCAAAGGGATGTGAGGTCTCCTGGCGAGATGAGGTGGGGAACTAGGGCTTTCTCTAGGGTCTCCACTGGGGATTCAGGCATTCCTTCATCTTGGGAGATGAGAGACGAGCCTGCATTCAAGTCACTGCAGGGAAATCCGGGCTCTTTCGCGTCAGGGTATCTCGGTGTCCATTCCACTTGAGGCAGCAAACTCAGGGTCCCTCTCACATACCTATAGCTGAGAGATGCCTCCTCTTGACGTGCTTGTGGAAAGTTGGCATTCCCCTTGAGCCGATGCCAGGGAATCCATTCTGATGTCGAGATGATTCGGCTACACAGAGCTTTTCTCGAGTTGCTCTGCTGAACTTGGTGTTCCTCCTGACTTGGGATGGTGTTCTCGGGGAATCTCTGGAGTTGCCTATAGGAAGTGAAGCCACTTGTTCTGCTTGATGGGGAACGCGGGATTGCTCAGGAGCCAATGCGAGGGAATCGGGCCTCATCTCGAGTTGATTTGGGGTACACGGAGCTCTTTCGTGTTGCTGCGGTGACCTCAGGTTCCCTCTAGACTTGTGACAGTGTTCTTGGGGACTCTATGGAGTTCCATCAAGGAAGTCAAGGCTCCTTTCATGTTTTTTGTGGAACCCGGAATTGCTCTGCACTCAATGCAGTGGAATCGGGCATCATCTGGTGGAGAGGGGGAAGTCTCATGGTGTTTCTAGAGTTGCGACGGGAACCTGAGGTATATTCTCGAGTTACGATGGGGAAAGCCCTTCAAAACTCGTGTTTCTTCAGCGACGTCAGGACTCCTGTCTAGGTGCGAGGGACACCTCGGGATTCTCCTCGAGGCTTGGCAGGCAATAGGGACCCCTCTCAAAGAGAGGCGGGAGACCCAGGGTCCCTTTCCTGGTGCCACAGGGATATTGGGATTAATATCAATTTTCAAGAGGAGTTAGGCATCGTCTCCTTTTGAAGAATTGAACTCCGCGTGCCTCTCGAGGTTTCAAAAGGATGTGAGGCCTCCTGTCATGATGAGGTGGGGAACTAGGGCTTTCTCTATGGTCTCCACAGGGTTTTCAGACATCCCTTCATTTTGGGAGATGAAAGACAAGCCTACATTTAAATCACTGCAGGGAAATCCGGCCTTATTTCGAGTTAGGGCATCTCAGTGTCCATTCCACTTGAGGCAGCAAACTCAGGGTCCCATTGTGATACCTATAGGTGAGAGAAGCCTCCTCTTGAGGTGCTTGTGGAAAGGTGGCATTCCTCTTGAGTCGAAGACAGGGAATCCGCTCTGATCGTGAGATGATTTGGTGTACATGGAGCTTTTCTCAAGTTTCTGTGCTGTCCTTGGTGTTCCTCTGGACTTGGGATGGTCTTCTTGGGGATTCCCTGGAGTTGCCTAAAGGAAGTCAAGCCACTTGTGTTTGATGTGTAACGCGAGATGGCTCTGGAGCCAATGTAGGGGAATCGGTCCAAATCGCAAGTTGATTTAGAGTACACGGAGCTCTTTCGTGTTGCTGCGGTGACTTCAGGGTCCCTCTAGACTTGTGACAGTGTTCTTTGGGACTCTCTGGAGTTCCATCAAGGAAGTCAAGTCTCCTATCATGTTTTATGTGGAAGACGTAATTGCTCTGCAGGCAAAGCAGGGGAATCGGGTCTCATCCCGCAGCGAGGCGGAAGTCGCATGGTTTTTCTCGAGTTGCGATGGGAACCTATGGTATATTCTCGAGTTAAGACGGGGATAGCCCTTCAAAACTCGTGTTTGTTCAGCGACATCAGGACTCCTGTCTAGTTGCAAGGGACACCTCGGGATTTCCTCGAGGTTTGGCAGGGCAAAAGGGATGCCTCAATATGAAGCGGGAGACTGAGTGTCCCGTTTCAGTTGCCACAGGGATATTGGGATTCCTATCAATTTTCAAGATGAGACAGGCATCATCTCCTTTAGAAGCATTGAACTCAGTGTTTCTCTCGAGTTGTCAAAGGGATGTGAGGCCTCCTGTCGATGTGATGCGGGGATCTAGGGCTCTCCTTAGGGTCTCCACAGGGGATTCAGACATCCCTTCATCATGTGAGTTGAAAGGTGAGCCTGCATTCAAGTCACTGCATCGAAATCCAACCTTATTTCGAGTCAGGTCATCTAGGTGTCCATTCCACTTGAGGCAGCAAACTCAGGGTCCCTCTCACTTACTTATAGCTGAGAGAAGCCTCCTCTTGAGGTGCTTGTGGAAAGTTGGCATTCCTCTTGAGTCGACGCCAGGGAATCAGCTCTCATCTCTAGTTGATTTGGGGTACACGGAGCTTTTTCATGTTGCTGTGATGATCTCAGGGTCCCTCTAGACTTGTGACAGTGTTTTTGGGGATCTATGGAGTTCCATCAAGGAAGCCAATGCTCCTTTTGTGTTTGATGGGGAACACGGCATTGCTCTGCACGCAATGTAGGGGAATCTGGCCTCATCTCGTGGCGAGTGGGATGTCTCATGGTTTTTCTCAATTTTCGGTGGAAACCTGAGGTATATTCACGAGTTACGATGGGGATGGCCCTTCAAAACTCGTGTTTGTTCAGCAACGTTAAGACTCCTGCCTAGTTGCGAGGGATAACTCAGGATTCTCCTCTAGGCATGACAGGGCAATAGGGACGCCTCTCAAGGGGATGCGGGAGACCCAGGGTCCCTTTCCAGTTGCCACAGGGATATTGAGATTCCTATCAATTTTCAAGAGGAGTCAGGCTTTGTCTCCTTTTGAAGCATTGAACTCCGTGTTCCTCTCGAGTTGTCAAAGGGGTGTGAGGCTTCCTGACGAGATGAGGCGTGGAACTTGGGCTTTCTCTAGGGTCTCCACAGGGGATTCAGACATCCCTCTTCATCTTGTGATATGAAAGACGAGCCTGCTTTCAAGTCATTGCAGGGAAATCCGGTCTTATTTCAATCAGGGCATCTAGGTGTCCATTCCACTTGAGGCAGCAAATTCAGGGTCCCTCTCACATACGTATAGGTGAGAGAAGCCTCCTCTTGAGGGGCTTGTGGAAAGTTGACATTCCTCTTGTGTCAAAGCCAGGGAAGCAGCTCTCATCTCGAGTTGATTCGAGGTACACGGAGCTCTTTCTTGTTGCTGCAGTGACCTCAGTGTCCCTCTAGACTTGTGACAGTGTTCTTGGGGACTCTCTGGAGTTCCATCAAGTAAGTCAAGGCTCCTTTCGTGTTTGATGTGGAACACAGAATTGCTCTGCACGCAATGCAGGGGAATCGGGCCTCATCTCACGTTGAGAGGTTATAAAAATAAGGAGGTTATAAAGATTTTAATCCATGAAATTATCCCCAGGTTGGATTGCCACGGAGCTTTCAGAGTGACAATGGTTCTGCCTTTGAAGGTGCTGTAACTCATGGGGTGTCTAAAGCTCTAGGAATAAAATATCACTTACACTGTTCCTATAAACCCCAATCCTCAGGGAAGTTTGAAAAAGCTAATGACCTTATCAAAAGACATCTGCATAAATTAACTCGAAACACAGGACAATTGATTTAAAGTCCTACTCATAGCTTTAATGAGGAGGGACTGTTTCCTTTTGAATGTATTTGTGGTAAGCCTTTCTTATGCATAGACATTGTTATAGACTCTGAAGCCTTGGACTTTACTAATTATGTAACTCAGCTCTCAGCTTTTCAACAGGCATTAACAGAACTCTGGGAGTTGACTCCTGACCCAGCTTGAGTCAAGCAAGCCTCTATTTGAGCCAGGAACCGAGGTCCTCATAAAAACATTGGGGTCTGGGGGCCCATCCCTTGAGCCCCTCTGGGAAGGCCCTTACCAGGTTATTCTTTCTTCTCCCATAGCTGTCAAAGTGCCAGGAATTGATTTGTGGGTACATCATACTCGAGTTAAGAAGTGGCACCCTGACCAGAACTAAGTGACTTCATTTTATGTCTTTACTTTCTATGCTCTGGCTTTGTACTTTTCAGATGGGCGTGATAATCTATGTAAGTCTACTTATGCTGACTCCAAAAATCCTGAGTCTGCTGTTTGAACCTCAAGACAATGCTTGGGCTCACTTCTACGCAGCATTTCACAATCAGTCTAACTTCTGGGTCTGTGGAGAGCTCCCCTCTTCATCAGTGGAAGGCTTCCCATGGTGGACATCTCCACTTCAAGGAAAGGACTTTCTCCAAGTCTGCAAATATCTTCAACAACAATCACATGTGATGCCTCTTCTTAAACTGATGACATCTAAAGAACACTAAGATGGACTGATGTAACTATGGGCATAATGTGACTTTTCATTTTAATTTTAACTTGGTTTAATGACTATTTTGCCTTACATCTGTAACTGTATAATGGGGTTTTCTAACCGTCTAAAAGCTTTTAAGTTACAAATGGTTGTCCAAGCTCCTATGAGTGCCACAGCCTCCTCCAACTATTACTTGGGGCCCCTGGATCAGAGACCCTCATTATTAGGGTTAGGAGAATGTGTTGCCTTAACAATTTAGGGACCACGCCCCTAGACAGCAGGAAGTATTTATGAAATGAAAACAACGACCCTTTCCCTTGGCAACATAATCCTCCTTAAACAAAAGGGGGAAATGAGAAAGTCAATTTCTCGGCAGATTGATAAGAAATCCAGGGGTCCCCAAGGAGAGAGGGGTCTGGAATTCTCAAGGAGGAAGAAAGGACAAACTTTTTTTGTCCCTCTACATTCCTTAGGATTATATAGCAATAATGTATCCTGCTTGAGGACAGTCTCTGGAAAAAAAACTTTGGGCTAATCCTGTTATCTTAAGGTGTAAATTATGGGAGTAGGTCTAGCAAGGTCTTTACAATGTCCAGACATTCTTTTGATTCACTGTAATAACTAATTACCTTGGAAGTGTTGCAAGAGAGCATCAAAGGGCAGACACACTGAAACCATAATCACAGGAAACTAGCCAATCTGATCACATGGACCACAGTCTTGTCTAACTCAATGAAACTATGCCATGCTGTGTGGGGCCACCCAAGACGGAAGGGTCATGGTGGAGAGGTCTGACAGAATGTAGTCCACTGGAGAAGGGAATGGCAAAACACTTCAATATTCTTGCCTTGAGAACCCCATGAACAGTATGAAAAGGCAAAATGATAGGATACTGAAAGAGGAACTTCCCAGGTCAGTAGGTGCCCAACATGCTACTGGAGTTCAGTGGAGAAATAACTCCAGAAAGAATGAAGGGATAGAGCCAGGGCAAAAACAATACTCAGTTGTGGATGTGACTGGTGATAGAAGCAAGGTCCGACGCTGTAAAGAGCAATATCGCATAGGAATCTGGAATGTTAGGTCCATGAATCAAGGCAAATTGGAAATGGTCAAACAGGAGGTGGCAAGAGTGAATGTTGACATTCTAGGAACCAGTGAACTAAAATGGACTAGAATGGGTGAATTTAACTCAGATGACCATTATATCTACTACTGTGGGCCGGAATCACTTAGAAGAAATGGATAGCCATCATGGTCAACAAAAGAGTCTGAAATGCAGTACCTGGATGCAATCTCAAAAATGACAGAATGATCTCTGTTCGTTTCCAAGGCAAACCATTCAATATCACGGTAATCCAAGACTATACCCCAACCAGTAATGCTGCAGAAGCTGAAGTTGAACAGTTCTATGCAGACCTACAAGACCTTTTAGAACTAACATCCAAAAAAGACTTCCTTTTCATTATAGGGGACTGGGATGCAAAAGTAGGAAGTCAAGAAACACCTGGAGTAACTCAAAGGCAAATTTGGCCTTGGAGTACAGAATGAAGCAGGACAAAGGCTAATAGAGTTTTGCCAAGAGAACACACTGGTCATAGCAAATGCCCTCTTCCAACAACACAAGAGAAGAGTCTACACATGGTTACCACCAGATGGTCAACACTAAAATCAAATTGATTATATTCTTTGCAACCAAAGATGGAAAAGCTCTATACAGTCAGCATAAACAAGACTGGGAACGAACTGTGGCTCAGATCATGAACTCCTTATTGCCAAATTCTGACTTAAATTGAAGAAAGTGGGGCAAACCACTAGACCATTCAAGTACGACCTAAATCAAATCCCTTATGAATATACAGTGGAAGTGAGAAATAGATTTAAGGGACTCGATCCAATAGACAGAGTGCCTGATGAACTATGGATGGAGGTTTGTGACATTGTACAGGAGACAGGGATCAAGACTATCCCCATGGAATAGAAATGCAAAAAGTCACAATGGTTGTCTGAGGAGGCCTTACAAATAGCTGTGAAAAAAGAGAAGCAAAAAGCAAAGGAGAAAAGGAAACATATTCCCATTTGAATGCAGAGTTCCAAAGAATAGCAAGGAGAGATAAGAAAGCCATCCTCAGAGATCAATGCAAAGAAATAGAGGAAAAAAACAGAATGGGAAAGACTAGAGATCTCTTCAAGAAAATTAGAGATACCAAGGGAACATTTCATGCAAAAATGGGTTCGATAAAGGATAGAAATGCTATGGACCTAGCAGAAGCAGAAGCTATTAAGAAGAAGTGGCAAGAATACACAGAAGAACTGTACAAAAAGATCTTCATGACCCAGATAATCACAATGGTGTGATCAGTCACCTAGAGCCAGACATCCTGGAGTGTGAAGTCAAGTGGGAATTAGAAAGCATCACTAAGAACAAAGCTAGTGGAGGTGATGGAATTCCAGTTAAGCTATTTCAAATACTGAAAGATGATGCTGTGAAAGTGCTGCACTCATAATGCCAGCAAATTTGGAAAACTCAGCAGTGGCCACAGGACTGGAAAAGGTCAGTTTTCATTCCAATTAGAAAGAAAGGTAATCCCAAAGAATGCTCAAAATACCACACAATTATGCTTATCTCACACGCTAGTAAAGTAATGCTCAAAATTCTCCAAGCCAGGCTTCAGCAATATGTGAACTGTGAACTTCCAGATGCTCAAGCTGGCTTTAGAAAAGGCAGAGGAACCAGAGATCAAATTGCCAATATCTGCTGGATCATCGAAAAAGCAAGAGAGTTCTAGAAAAAAAAACATCTATTTCTACCTTATTGACTACGCCAAAGCCTTTGACTGTGTGGATCACAATTAACTGTGGAAAATTCTGAAGGAGATGGGACTACCAGACCATCTGACCTGCCTCTTGAGAAACCTGTATGCAGTTCAGGAAGCAACAGTTAGAACTGGACATGGAACAACAGACTGGTTCCAAATAGGAAAAGGAGTATGTCAAGACTGTACGTTGTCACCCTGCTTATTTAACTTATATGCCGAGTACATCATGAGAAATGCTGGGGTGGAAGAAGCACAAGCTGGAATTAAGATTGCCAGGAGAAATATCAATAACCTCAGACATCCAGATAACACCACCCTTATGGCAGAAAGTGAAGAAGAACTAAAAAGCTTCTTGATGAAAGTGAAAGAGGAGAGTAAAAAAGTTGGCTTACAACTCAACATTCAGAAAACTAAGATCATGGCATCAGGTCCCATCACTCCATGGGAAATCGATGGGGAAACAGTGGAAGCAGTGTCAGACTTTATCTTTTTGGGCTCCAAAATCACTGCAGATGGTGATTGCAGCCATAAAATTAAAAGAAAATTACTCATTGGAAGGAAAGTTATGACCAACCTAGATAGCATATTAAAAAGCAGAGACACTACTTTGCCAACAAAAGTCCATCTGGTCAAGGCTATGGTTTTTCCAGTGGTCATGTATGGATGTGAGGATTGGACTGTGAAGAAAGTTGAGCACCGAAGAGTTTATGCTTTTGAACTGTGGTGTTGGAGAAGACTCTTGAGAGTCCCTTGGACTGCAAGGACATCCAACCAGTCCATCCTAAAGGAGATCAGTCCTGGGTGTTCATTGGAACGACTGATTCTGAAGCTGAAACTCCAATAATTTGGCCACCTGGTGCGAAGAGCTGACTCATTGGAAAAGACCCTGATGCTGTGAGGGATTGGGGACAGGAGGAAAAGGGGATGACAGAGGATGAGATGGCTGGATGGCATCACCAACTTGATGTACATGAGTTCGAGTAAACTCCGGGAGTTGGTGACTGACAGGGAGGCTTGGCGTGCTGCGATTCTTGGGGTCCCAAAGAGTCAGACATGACTGAGCGACTGAACGGAACTGAACTGATCTGAATAACTAATTAAAGTAAAGTTGCTCAGTCATGTCCACCTCTTTGTGGCCCCATGGACTGTAGCCTACCAGGCTCCTCTGTCCATGGGATTTTCCAGGCAAATGTACTGGAGTGGGTGGCCATTTCCTTCTCCAGGAGATCTTCCTGACCCAGGGATCTAACCTGGGTCTCCAGCATTGCAGACAGATGTTTTACCATCTGAGCCATATAATTCCATTGCTAACACTTGCAAGGGGCTACTCTTTCTGCCCCCTTCTGATGCCTATGTCAGAAGCTTTCTCTATCTCCTTTATACTTTAATACAACTTTATTACACAAAAGCTCTAAGCAATCAAGCCTCATCTCTGGCCCCGAATTGAATTCTTCTCCTCTGGAGGCCAAGAATTCCAGTGTCTTTGGGTGGTTCAGCAATGCCTTTCAAGATCATCCTGGAGATACTGGCCATGTACCCCAGGAACATGGTCAGATAGGGGGTCACCCTTGAGACTGTGGGCTTTTGACACAGGTGCAGGGTGTCGGAGTGGTGGGAATCCTGGATAATTTGCACATGTGACCCCAGGTAAAGGGTCTGGGAGGTAAGGTCACCTTGGAGACTGTGAATATGTTAGCCAAGGTGCAGGGTGTGGGAGATAATGTCACCCTGGAGAATGTAGACTTCTAGCACAAGGGATAAGTTCTTGACATTGGGGTCTCATGGGAGACTGGATGATTCCGCTCAGACAGTGTGTGGGGATGGGATTCACCCTGGAGACTGTAGATATGTGATCTCAGGTACAGGATTTCCAAGGGGGTCACCCTGGAGCCTGTGAATATGTGATTCCAGGTGCAGGGTCTGCGAGGGAGTCACCATGGAACCTGTGTTTGTGTGACTCCAGGTGAGGTCTACAAAGTTTTGACAAACAGGAGGCTGTGGACATGTGATCCCTATTACAGGGTTTTGGAGGGGGTAACCCTTGTGGCCAGGGTCATGGGACACAAGGTTATATGTCTGGGAGGTGGGGATACCCTGAGAGTATGGAAGTGTGACCCCAGGTACAGGTTCTGGGAGTTGGTGCCAACCTGAAAATGGTGGACATTTCCCCTGAAGTATGGTTACTGGGAGGCAGGGTCACCCTGAAGACTCTGGACATGTGACCCCAAATGCAGGGTCTGGGAGGTAGACTCACCATGGAAAAAGTGGACTTGTGACCCCAGGTACAGGATCTTGAGGGTGGGGTCACCTGGAGGCTGTGGACTTGTGATCACAGGTGTATGGTATGGGAAGTGCAGTAACCCAGGAGATTGTGGATATATGATAGTAGGTACAGGGTCTCAGGTATGTCACCATGGAAAGTGTGGACATGTGACCCCAGGTGCAGGTTTGGGTGGGGTCACCCTGGAGACTGTGGTCGTGTGACCCAAAGTTCAGGGTAGGAATAGGGTTTCACCCTGCAGACTGTGGATCTGTGACCACAGGTACAGGATGGTGGTAGTCACTGTGGCGATGGTGGACGTATGAAACCTAGTACAAGTTCATGGAGGGGGTCACCCTCCAAGACTGTGTACATGTGACCCTCGTTTCAGGGTCTGGGTTGAGGTCACTCTGGAAACTATTTGCCGTGTGACTTAGGTGCAGGGTTAGGGGATGCGTTCACTTTGGAGATTGTGGTCATGTGACCCCAGATGCACCATTTGGGAGGCAAATCATCTTGGAGACTGGATACGAGACCCTAGATCCAGGGTCTGAATGGGATCCCCCAAGGTGGGATTGTGAATATGTGACTCCAGGTGCAGGGCCTGCGAGGCAGTCACCTTGGAACCTGTGTTTGTGTGACTCCAGGTGGAAGGTCTGGGAAGTGACGACACTCTGGAGACTGTGAACATATGACCCCATTACAGGGTCTTGGAGAGGGTAACCCTGGCATCCAAGATCATGGGACACCATGTTAAATGTCTGGGCGTGTGGTAACCCTGAGACTATGGAAGTGGGACCCCAGGTACAGGTTCTGGGAGTTGGGGCCAACCTGAGTGACTGTGGATGTTTCACCCTAGGTACAGTTTCTGGGAGGTGGGGTCACCCTGGAGACTCTCGACAAGTGACCCCAAGTGCAGAGTCTGGGAGGGGGGCTCATCCTGGAAACAGTGGACTTGTGACCCTAGGTACAGGATCTTAACAGTGGGGTCATCCTGGAGTCTGTCGACTTGTGACACCAGGTACAGGTTTAGGAGGGGGGTCACCCTGGATACTGTGGATGTGTGATCCCAGGTGCATGGTATGGGAAGTGGGGAAGCCCAGGAGACTGTATACATGACACTAGGTACAGGGTCTGGGGGATGACACCATGGAGAATATGGACTTGTGATCCCAGGTGCAGGTTCACAAGGTTCAGGGTACAAAATGGGTCTCATCAGGCAGACTGTTGAACTGTGACCACAGGTTCAGGATCTGTTGGTGGTCACTGTGGCAATGGTGATAGTGTGAAATCTGGAACAAGTTCAGGGAAGAGGTCACCCGTGAGACAGTGGACATGTGACCTTAGGTGTAGGTACTGGTATGTGGTCACTCTGGAGACTGTGGATGTGTGAGTAAGGTGCAGGGTTAGGGGATGGGGTCACTTTGAAGATTGTGGACATATGACCCCAGATGCACTGATTGGGGAGGCAAGTCATCCTGGATACTGGACATTTGACCCTAGATGCAAGGTCTGAACTGGGTCCTCCAAGACACCAGGATATCTGAACCCAGGTACAGGGTCTGGGATGGGGGTGACCCAGGAAACTCTGTATATGTGACCTCAGGTACAGTGTCTGGGAGGTACGGGGTCACTCTGGGGACTGCAGGCATTTAATGGCAGGGAAATGGTCTGGAAGTGGTGTCACCCTGCACGATGTGGATATGTGAGCTCAGGTGCAGTGGGTGAAATGGGGTTCACGCTGGAAACTGTTGACATGTGACTCCAGGTGCAGGTATGGGAGGGCGAACCTCCTGGAGATTGTGGATGTGTGTAAATAAGCACAGGGTCTGGCAGGGGAGGGTTACCCTGGAATCTATGGCCAAGTCACCAAAGGTATAGGGTATGAGAGGTGGGGTCACACCGGATACTGAGAACATGTGACCCAAGTTACAGAGACCAGGAAGGGGGTCACCACGGAGCCTGTGAATCTGTTAGCACATGTGCAGAGTCTGGGAAATGACATCATACAAAAGTCTGGGGACATGGGATGCTAGGTGAATGGTCTGGGAGGGAGTCACCCTGGAGCCAGTTGACGTGTGACCCCGAGTACAGGCACTTGTGGGTGGGGAAAGCCTCGAGACTGTGGACATGTGATTCCAGTTACTAGCCCTTGAATGTGGGTAAATCCAGGAGACTCTGGACATGTGACCCCAGGTACAGGGTGGGGAATTTGGGGTCACCCTGGCCACTGTGCCAATGTGATCCCGTGTACAGAGTCTGGGGAGGCGTGTCTTCCTGGCCACCATGTACATGTAACCCCAGGTACAGGGTTAGAGATACGGGGTCACCCTGGAGACTGGGGCAATGTGACCAGAATTACAATATTCTGTGAGGTGTAGTCAACCTGGAGACTGCGGAGGTGTGAGACCTGGTGCATGATCTGGGAGGCGTTGCCACCCAGGAGACCATGGATGTGTGACCCTAGGTTCACGGGCTTGGAATTGGTGTCACCCTAGAACCAGTGGGTGTTTGAACCCAGTACAATTGTTTGACAGGTGGTGTTACCCTGGGCGCTGTGGACATATGAACCCAGGTGCAAGTTCTGGCGAGTGGGGTCACCCTGAGACTATCTACGTGTGACCCTAGGTACAGGGTTTGGGAGTTGGTGAATGTGCCCATGTGACACCATGTACAGTGTCTAGGAGGGTGTTCACCCTAGAGACTGTGGGTATGAGTCCCAAGGTACAGTGTCTGGAATGTGGGGTCATGCTAATCTGTGGACATGTGATGCTGGGTGCTGGGGTCAATAGTCCAGCATCCGGAAGACTGTGGTTATGTGAGTCCTGGTACAGTGATTTATAGTCACCTGTGAGACTGTGGATATGTGGCTCCAAGTGCAGGGTCTATGAGGGAGTCAACCTGGAACCTCTGTGTGCCTGCAGGTGAAGGTTCTGGGAAGTGATGACACACAGGAGACTGTGGACATGTAAACCACATTACAGGGTCTTGGAGAGTGTAACCCTGTGGACCAGGGGCATGAAACAGGCTCAATGTCTATGGAAGAGTGACTCCAGGTAGTTTCAGGGAGTTGGGACCACCCTGAAAACTGTGGACGTTTATCCCCAGGTAAAGTTTCTGGGAGGTGGGATCACACTGGAGACAGGAATGTGACCCCAGGGATGGGATCTTGAGGGTGAGGCCATCCTGGTGGCTGTGGACTTGTGACACAAGGTACAGGAATGGGATCAGGGTCACCTTGCAGACGGTGAGTGTGATCCCAGGTGCATGATATGGGAAGTGGGGTAACCCGGGAAATTGTGGATATATGACACTACGTACAGGGTCTGGGCAGATATATGACACTAGGTACTGGAGTGGGCAACCCACTCCAGTACTCTTGCCTGGGAAATCCCATGGATGGAGGAGCCTGGTAGGCTGCAGTCTATGGGGTCGCTAAGAGCCATACACGACTGAGTGACTTCACTTTCACTTTTCACTCTCATGCTTTGGAGAAGGAAATGGCAACCCACTCCAGTGTTCTTGCCTGGAGAATCCCAGGGATGGGGGAGCCTGGTGGGCTGCCATCTATGGGGTCGCAGAGTTGGACACGACTGGCATGACTTAGCAGCAGCAGCAGAAGCAGCAGCACAGGGCCTGGGGGATGTCAGCATGGAGAGTATGGACATGTGACTGCAGGTGCAGGTTTGGCAGGGATGACCCTGGAGACTGGCTAGGTGAACCAAGGTTTAGGGTACGAAATGGTCTCACCCTGCAGGCTGTGGACCCTGACCACAGGTACAGGATCTGGCGGTGGTCACTGTGGAGATGGTGCATGTGTGAAACCTGATAGAAATTCAAGGAGGGGGTCAATATGGAGATTGTGGAGGTGTGACCCTATGTGCAGGGTCTGGAGTGAGGTCATTCTGGAGACTGTGCCTGTGTGACTAAGGTGCAGGGTTAGGGAATGGGGTCACTTTGCAGAATGTGGACATGTGACTCCACCTGCACCGTTTGGGTCATCCTGGAAACTGTGGACAAGTCACCAAAGTACAGGGTATGAGAGGTGGTGTCACACTGGAGACTGAGGACATGGGATCCACATTACAGGATCTGGGAAGGGGATCACCATGGAGACTGTGGATCTGTGACCACAGGTATAGAGTCTGGGAAGTGATATCACACAGGAGACTGTGGACATAGGATGCCAGGTGAAGGGTCTGGGAGGGAGTCACCCTGGAGACTGTGGACGTGTGACCCCAGGTAAAGGCTCTTGAGGGTGGGGAAAGCCTGGTGACTGTGACCTGTGACCCCACGTACAGGGTTGGGAATTTAGCGTCGCCCTGGAGACTGTGCCAATGCGACCCCAGGTACAGGGTCTGGGGAGAGGTGTCATCCTGGCCACTGTTGATATGTAACCCCAAGTACAGTGTCTGAGATATGGGGTCACCCTGGAGACTGAGGCCATGCGACCGGAGGTACAATAGTCAGTGAGGTGGGTTCACCCTGGAGACTGTGGACGTGTAACCCCAGCTGCAGTGTCTGAGAGGGGTGTCAACCTGGAGACTGAGGACGTGTGAGACCAGGTGCATGATCTGGGAGGGGTTGCGACCCAGAAGACTATGGATCTGTGTCCCCAATATCAGACTTTGGTGTGGATGTTACCATGGAGACTGTGGATATTTGACACCAGGTGAAGGGACAGGGAAGGGCATCACCCTTGAGATCCTGGAGGTAGGATCCCAGATTCAGAGTCTGGGAAGGGAGTTCTTCAGGAGTCTGTGGAAATGTTATGTTATGTCAGAAAAAGGGCCTGCAGTGGTTACCCTAGTGACTATGTACATGTGACGCATAATACAAATACTGAGATTGGGGGTCATCCTGGAGACTGGAGAAATGTAACCACAGGTGCAGATTCTGAGGACGGGGTCACCTTGGAGACTGTTGACATGTGACATCAGGTGCTTCATCTTGGAGGTAGATCATTCTGGAGATTCTGGACATGTGACCCCAGGAACAGGGTCTGAGAGGGGGTCACCCTTGAGACTGTGGGCTTTTGACCCAGGTACAGCATGTTGGAAGGGTGGTAACCCTGAAGAATGTGCACATTTGACACCATGTACAGGCTCTGGGAGGTGAGTTCACCCTGTTGACTATGGATATGTGACCCAAGGTGTGACTCTGGAGACTATGGATATGTGACCAAAGGTGTGACTCTGGAGACTAAGGATATTTCTCACCCAAACCAGGTCTGGGGATGGGGATCACACTGGAGGCTGTAGATATGTGACCCCATGTGCAGGGTCTGCAAGAGGTACACCCTGGAACCTGTGGATATGTGATCCTGGGTGCAGGATCTGGGTGCTTGGGTCACCCTGGAGACTGTGGTCATGTGAGCCCCAGTGTGGGGTTTTGGATGAGTCACCCTGGAGACTGTGGATAAGTGACTCCAGGTGCAGGGTCTGCAAGGGAGTAACCTGGAAACTGTGATTGTGACTCCAGGTGAAGGGTCTGGGAAGTGACGACACACAGCAGACTGTGGACATGTGATCCCCATTACAGGATCATGGAGAGGGTAACCCTGGCTAACAGGGACATGGGAAACCGGGTTCAATGTGTGGGAGGTGGGGTAACCCTTAGACTATGGAAGTGTGACCCCAGGTACAGGTTCTGGGAATTGGGTCCATCCTTAAAACTGTGGATGCTTCACACCGGTAGCTTCTGGGAGGTGGGGTCACCCTGAAGACTCTGGACATGTGACCACAAGTTCAAGTTCTTGGAGGTGGACTTGACATGGAAATAGTGGACTTGTGACCCTAGTACAGGATCTTGAGGGTAGGGTCATCCTGGAGGCTGTGGATTTCTGACACCAGGTATAGATTTTGGAGGGTTCACACTGGAGACTCTGGATGTGTGTTTCCTCTGCAGAAGAGCTCCAGTGAACCTAGGTCTGTCTGAAAAATTCTTGGATCATGTGGGGAAACACCCTGTGTGTTAATCTGGACACCAGGTTCAAATTTGCATATTTTTCTCATGCGGCCCTAAAGCAGTGCAACCTATCCACATCTTGAAAATCCGTCCGATTGCCATTTTCTTACTTTTGACAGAGCTAGCTTTGTTCCACCCCTGGGGTTTCTGAAGCACATGGGAGGCTCACAACTCCTATCTTTGGGCCTATTTACAGTGGAATGTCACCTCACAGAGGTGACCACAGTAAGGGACCCAGCACTCTGAGACATATTCCCGCAGTCTGCTTCCTCATGGGCAGTACCGGTATCACCTAGATATGTGTTTGAAAGGTGGGAAAATGCATCGAGACACACGGCACAGACTCTCGAATTTAGGTCCTCTGAGCAGAACTGGAGGGTTCCTGTCTTAGGAGCTAAAGAGTTCCTGCAAGAGAGAGGTTTGAAAACACACTCTCTGTGGATGCCTTTCCTTCCTTGAAGAAATATAGGTTTCCCAGTATCCTGCGAACTGAGAGTCACATAGTGCTTGAAAAGTGCTCGCTTAGACATGAGTTTTCAATGGTAATTTCCACTTGGGACTGTAGCCAAACAGAGGGGTCCCACACTCACTGGGAAAGGCAAAGCAATATCTAAATGTTTGTTCCATCCCGTTTTCTCTGTAGGAGAGCTCTAGTGAGCGTAAGTCTGTCTGGAAAATTCTTGGATCCTTTGGGGACACACCCTGTTTGTGAACCGGGATACCAGAATGAGGGGGCACAATTCGTTTTTCTCTCCGTGGGCCTTAAAGCAGTGTGGCCTAGCAATAGCTTGAAAATCCATCCAATTGCTCTTTTCTTGATTCTGAAAGAGCTAGATTTGCTCCATCCTTTTTGATTTCTGAAGCAAGTGGGTGAATTGCAACTCCCAGCTGTGGGCCTTTTTACAGTGGAATGCCACCTCGCAGAAGTGACTATAGTGAGGGACCTAGCCCTCTTGGACACACTCTCGCAGCCTGCTTCCTCATGTGCAGTACCGGTATAACCTAGGAATGGCTTTGCAAGGCTTGGAAAGTGCAGAGAGACACATGGCCTTGACTATGGAATTTAGTTCCTCTGAGCAGTACTGGAGGCCTCCCATCTGGGAAGCTAAACAGTTCGTGCAAGATAGAGGGTTGAGAATACACTCTCTTTTGATGCCTTTCTTTCCTTGAAGGAAGATATCTTTCCCTGCATTCTGTGAACTGAGGGTCACACACTGCTTGAAAAGTGCTTGCTTGGAGGTTATCTTTCAGGGGCACTTTGTCCTTGAGTCTGTGACAATAGGAAGGGGCAAACCAACTTCCAATGTCTGTTCCATCCCATTTTCCCAGCAGAAGAGGTCTAGTGAGCTTAGTTCTGTGGAAAATTCTTGCATCCTGCCGGGAAGCACCCTGTGTTTGAACCTGGATACCTGACCTACAGGGCACAATTTGCATTTTTCTCTCAGGGGGCCCTAAAGTGGTTCGGCCTAGCAACAGCTTGAAAATCCATCCAATTGCTATTTTCTTACCTCTGACAGAGCTAGCTTTGCTCTACCTTTTGGGATTTCTGAAGCAATCGGGTGGCTCACAACTCCTAGCCACGTGCCAATTTGCCATGGAAAGTTACCTCATCTAGGTAAGAACAGTATGGTACTCAGCACTCTCAGACACACACCTGAAGCCTGTTTTCTCATGAGCAGTCCTGGCATTACTCAGAAATGTGTTTACAAAGCTCAGAAAATGCTCAAAAACGCACTGCCCTTGCTCTGAAATTTAGGTCCTCTGTACCAACCAGAGTTCTCACATCTTAGTATCTAGACAGTTCCTGATATAGAGAGCCTGTTTCCTCATGGGCAGTCCTGGTATGACCAAGAAATGTGTTTACAAAGCTCAAAAAGTGCAGGAAAACACATTGCCCTGACTCTGGAAGTGAGGTCTTCTGGGCAAATATGGAGAATTCACATCTTTGAAGCTAGACAGTTCCTAATAGATAGAGTCTTGAAAACACACTGTGTATAAATACATTTCCTTCCTCAGTGGAACATAGGTTTCCAGCATTCCATGTCCATAGAATCACATAATGCTTGAAAACACTTGTTGGAAGTCATTTTTCATTAGCAATTGCTCCTGATAGTGTGACCATAGGGAAGGCCACCAAACTCACAGGAAAAGGAAAAGCAACATCCAAAGGTCAGTTCCATCATGTTTTCTCTGTAGTGGAGATTCAGTGTGCCTAGATCTGTCTGGAAAATTCTTGGATCCTGAGTGGACACATCCTGGGTGTGAACATGGACAGTGGACCACCCAGCAATCTCAGAAACCCTCCTGCAGCCTGTTTTTCTTAAGGGCACTTCTGGTATGACCTAGGAATGTGTTTACAATGCTCAGAAAGTGTTCAGTTCAGTTCAGTCACTCAGTTGTATCTGACTCTTTGGGACCCCATGAATCGAAGCACACCAGGCCTCCCTGTCCATCACCAGCTCCCGGAGTTTACTCAAACTCATGACCATCGAGTTGGTGATGCCATCCAGCCATCTCATCCTCTGTCATCCTCTTCTCATCCTGCCCCCAAGCCCTCCCAGCAGGGTCTTTTCCAATGAGTCAACTCTTCACATCAGGTGGCCAAAGTACTGGAGTTTCAGTTTCAGCATCAGTCTTTCCAATGAACACCCAGGACTGATCTCCTTTAGGATGGACTGGTTGGACGTCCTTGCAGTCCAAGGGACTCTCAAGAGTCTTCTCCAACACCACAGTTCAAATCATCAATTCTTCAGTGCTCAGCTTTCTTCACAGTCCAACTCTTACATCCATACATGACCACTGGAAAAACCATAGCCTTGACCAGATGGACCTTTGTTGGCAAAGTTATGTCTCTGCTTTTTAATATGCTATCTAGGTTGGTCATAACTTCCCTTCCAAGAAGTAAGCGTCTTCTAATTTCATGGCTGCAATCACCATCTGCAGTGATTTTGGAGCCCCCCAAAATAAAGTATGACACTGTTTCTACTGTTTCACCATCTATTTTTCATGAAGTGATGGGACCAGATGCCATGATTTTAGTTTTGTGAATGTTGAGCTTTAAGCCAACTTTTTCACTCTCCTCTTTCACTTTCATCAAGAGGCTTTTTAGTTCCTCTTCACTTTCTTCCATAAGGGTGGTGTCATCTGCATATCTGAGGTTATTGATGTTTCTCCTGGCAATCCAGCTTGTGCTTCTTCCAACCCAGTGTTTCTCATTATGTACTCAGCATATAAGTTAAATAAGCAGGGTGACAATGTATAGTCTTGATGTACTCCTTTTCCTATTTGGAACCAGTCTGTTGTTCCATGTCCAGTTCTAACTGTTGCTTCCTGACCTGCTCATAGGTTTCTCAAGAGGCAGGTCAGGTGGTCTGGTAGTCCTATCTCTTTCAGAATTTTCCACAGTTTATGGTGATATACACAGTCAAAGGCTTTGGCATAGTCAGTAAAGCAGAAATAGATGTTTTTCTGGGACTCACTTACTTTTTCAATGATCCAGCAGATGTTGGCAGTTTGATCTCTCGTTCCTCTGCCTTTTCTAAAACCAGCTTGAACATCTGGAAGTTCACGGTTCATGTATTGCTGAAGCCTGGCTTGGAGAATTTTGAGCATTACTTTACTAGCGTGTGAGATGAGTGCAATTGTACAGTAGTCTGAGCATTCTTTGCTATTGCCTTTCTTTGGAATTGGAATGAAAACTGACCTTTTCCAGTCCTGTGGCCACTGCTGAGTTTTCCAAATTTGCTGACCTATTAAGTACAGCACTTTCACAGCATCATCTTTTAGGGTTTGAAATAGCTTAACTGGAATTCCATCACCTCCACTAGCTTTGTTCGTAGTGATGCTATCTAAGGCCCACTTGACCTCATATTCCAGGATGTCTGTCTCTAGGTGAGTGATCACACCATCGTAATTATCTGGGCCATGAAGATCTTTTTTGTACAGTTCTTCTGTGTATTCTTGCCACCTCTTCTTAATAGCTTCTGCTTCTGTTAGATCCATAGCATTTCTGTCCTTTATTGAACCCATCTTCACATGGAATGTTCCCTTGGTATCTCTAATTTTCTTGAAGAGATCTCTAGTCTTTCCCATTCTGTTGTTTTTCTCTATTTCTTTGCATTGATCAGAGTAAGGCTTTCTTATCTCTCCTTGCTATTCTTTGGAACTCTGCATTCAAATGGTGCAGCCTGTGACGGACCATGCAGAAGCATGGCCATGAGGAGCTACCTCTCGCCTAAGGTCAGAGGCAGTGGCTGAGGGGAGCCACCCCATGTCCGAGGCCAGGGGCAGCGGCCGAGAGGAGCTACCTCACGCCTGAGGTCAGGGGAGGTGGCTGAGATGAGCTACCCCATGCCCAAGGTGAGGGGCTGTGGCCAAGAGGAGCAATCCCACGTCCAAAGAGCAGCAGCTGCACGGGTGCAGGAGGACCGAGAGGAGCTACTCCACATTCAAGGTCAGGAGGGGCGGCCTGAGGAGATACCCATTGTCCAAGGTAAGGAGGAGTGGCTGCGCTTTGCTGGAGCAGCTGTAAAGAGATACCCCACGTCCAAGGTAAGAGAAACTCAAGTGAGATGGTAGGTGTTGTGATAGGGCATCAAAGGGCAGACACTGAAATCATAATCACAGAAAACTAGCCAATCTGATCACCTGGACCATAACCTTGTCTAACTCAATGAAACTAAGCCATGACGTGTGGAGCCACCCAAGACGGACGGGTCATGGTGGACAGGTCTGACAGAATGTGGTCCACTGGAGAAGGGAATGGCAAACCACTTCAGTATTCTTGCCTTGAGGACCCCATGAACAGTATGAAAAGGCAAAATGATAGGATACTGAAAGAGGAACTCCCCAGGTCGGTAGGTGCCCAATATCCTACTGGAGCTCAGTGGAGAAATAACTCCAGAAAGAATGAAGGGATGGAGCCAAAGCAAAAACAATACCCAGTTGTGGATGGGACTAGTGATAGAAGCAAGGTCCGATGCTGTAAAGAGCAATATCGCATAGGAACCTGGAATGTTAGGCCCATGAATCAAGGCAAATTGGAAGTGGTCAAACAGGATATGGCAAGAGTGAATGTCGACATTCTAGGAATCAGCAAATTACAATGGACAGGAATGGGTGAATTTAACTCAGATGACCATTATATCTACTACTGTGGGCAGGGACCCCTTAAAAGAAATGGATAGCCATCATGGTCAACAATAGAGTCCAAAATATGGTACTTGGATGCAATCTCAGAAAGTGTAGGGAAATGCAATGCTCTGACTCTGGGATTTGGGTCCTCAGGGCAAACCTGGAAGTCTCACATCTTTGAGTCTATACAGTTTGTGATACACAGAGACCTGATAAAACACTCTCTGTTGATGCCTTACCTTCCTGGATGGAACATAATTTTCCCAGCTTTTTGTGTGCTCAGAGTCACACACTGCTTGAAAATACTTGTTGGAAGTAATTTTTCAGTAGCAACTTCCCCTGATGTTGTGACCTTAGGGAAGACCGCCACACTCACAGGACAAGGCAAAGGATCATCCAGACGTCTGCTCAATCACGTTTTCTTGATAGGAGCGATCCATTCAACCTAACTGTCTAGAATACTCATGGATACTGTTCCTACACATCCTACATTTGAACCTTGATACCAGCTCTTGGTAGCAAAATTTGCATTTTTTTCTCAGTTGGCCCTAAAACGGTTAGACCTAGTTACTGCCTGAAAATGCGTCTAATTGCTATTTTCTTACTTCTGACAGTGATAGTGTTGGTGCACCCTTTGGGATTTATGAATCAGGCAGGAGGCTCTCCACTCCAAGCCACTGGCCCCTTTCCAGGGGGATGTCATCTCATCTAGGTAAGCACAGTATGTCACCCAGCACTCTGAGACATACTCTTGCAGCCTGACTTTTCATGGTCAGATCTGGTATGACCTAGGAATGTGTTTACAAATCTCAGAAAGTGGTGGGAAACACACTGCCCTGACTCTGGTATTTAGGTCCTCTGGGAAACTTGGAGGACTCACATGTTTGAATCTAGACAGTTCATGACAGGTAGAGGCCTGATAACATATTCTCTCGAGATGCCTTTCCTTCCTCAAAGGAATATAGCTTTCTCAGCATTCTGTGTGCTGACTGTCACACACTGCTTGAAAACGCTTGTTAGAGGTCATTTTTCATTAGCAATTTCCCCTGGAGGTGTGACTGTAGGGAAGGCACCACACTCACAGGTAAATTCAAAAGCACTTCCAAGCATCTGTTCAATCACGTTTTCTTGGTAGGGGCCATCCATTCAACGGAAGTCTATCTAGAAAATTCGTGGACACTGCGGGGAAACACCTATGTTTGAATCTGGATACCAGACTTTGGTGTTAAAATATGCATTTTTCTCTCACTTGGCCCTAAAACAGTGCAGCCGAGCAACTGCTTGAAATTCCATCTGAATGCTGTTTTCTTACTTCTGACAATGCTAGCTTTGGTTCACCCTTTGGGATTTCTGAAGCACGTGAATGGCTTGCAACTCCCAGCTGCAGGCCCATTTCCAGTGGAATGACACCTCATCTATGTGACCACAGTATTTCACCCAGCACACTCTGATACACACCCTCAGCATCCTTCCTTAGGAGCAGACCTGGTATGACCTAGGAATGCATTTAGAAGTCTCAGAAAGTGCAGCAAGACACAGTGTCCTGACTCTGGAACTTAGGTCTTTTAAGCAGGCCTGAGCTCTCATATCTTAGAAGATGAACAGGTCCTGCTATAAAAAACACACTCTCTGTTGATGCCTTTCCTTCATTGAAGGAACATAACTTTCCCAATGTACTGTGTGCTGAGAGTCACACACTGCTTGAAAACGTTTGCTTGGAGTTCATTTTTCAGTCGCAATTTCCCCCGAGACTGTGACAGTAGGGAAGCACCCACAATCATAAGACAAGCAAGCAAGCATCCAAATGCCTGTTCCATCATGTTTTCTCTGTTAGAGAGGTCCAGTGAACCCAGGTCTATCTGGAAAAGTTTGGATCCTGTGGGGTCACATCCTGAGTATGAACCTGAATACAGGACAAAATTCACCTTTTTCTTTCAGTTGGCATTAAAACGGTTTGGCATAGCGACTGCTTGACTATCCATCCAGTACTTGTTTTCTTATTTCTGACAGTGACAGATTTGGTCCACCCATGTAATTTCTAAAGCAAGCAGTCCGCTTGCCACTTCTATCTGGTGGTCCCTTTCCTGTGAAATGTCACATAATGTAGGTAGCACCACATGGCACCCAGCTCTCTCAGACACACTCTGACAGCCTGTTTCCTCATTGGCAATCCTGGTATGACCTAGGAATGTATTTACAAGGCTCAGAGATTGTATGGAAACATATGCCCTGACTTGGGATGTTAAGTCATCTGGGCAAGACTGGAGATCTCACGTCTTACAATCTAGACAGTTCCTAATAGATAGAGGCCTGGAAACACACTCTCTGTTGATTCCTTTCCTTACTCAAAGGGCCATTGCTTTCCCAACATTTTAGGGCCAACCTAGAGGAAAATGCGAATTTTCCCACCAAGGTCCATTACCCAGGTTCACACGCAGGATGTGTCCCCACAGCACTGAATAATTTTCAAGACAGACCTAGGCTAACCCTAACCCTAACCCTAGGATCTCTCCTACAGAGAAACATGATGGAACAGACGTTTGGATGATGTTTTGCCTTTTCCTGTGAGTGTGGTGGACTTCCCTATGGTCAAACCATCAAGGGAAATTGCTACTGAAAAACGACTTCCAGGCAAGCATTTTCAAGCAGTATGTGATTCTCAGCACACAGAATGCTGGGAAAGCTATGTTCATTCGAGGAAGGAAAGGCATCAATAGAGAGTGTGTTTTCAGGCCTCTATCTATCAGGATCTGCCTATATTCTAAGATGTGAGATCTCCAGGCTTGTCCAGAGGACCCATCTTCCAGAGCCTGGGCAGTGTTTCCCTGCAAATTCTGAGCCTTGTCAGCACATTCCAAGATCACTCAGGAATGCCTATGATCAAACAGGTTATGGAAGAGTGTCTGTGTGTGCTGTGTGTCATTCTGTCCTTACCAAATGAACTGACATTCCACTGGAAATGGGCCAGGGACTAGGAGTTATGAACCGCCTGTTGCTTCAGAAATCCAGAAAGGTGGAACAAAGCTATCATTGTCAGAAGTAAGAAAACAGGTATTAAATGAACTTTCAAGCAGTTGTTAGGCCACAACGTTTTAAGCCCAATGGAGAGAATAATGCAAATTTTGCCACCAAGATCTGCTATCAAGATTCACATTCAGGATGTGTCCCTGCAGTATCCAAGAATTTTCCAGATAGGACTAGGCTCACTATCTCACCTACAGAGCAAACGTGATGGAACAGACATTTGAATGTGGTTCCCTTTTACTGTGTTTGTGGGGCTTTCCCTCCAGTCACATCTTCAGGGGAAATTCTTAGTGATAAATGACCTCCAAGCAAGTGTGTGACACTCAGGAAGCAGAATGTTGGGAAAACAATGTTCCTTCAAGGAAAGAAAGGCATCAGCAGAGAATGAATTTTCAGTCCTTTATCTATCAAGAATTGTCTAGATTCTAAGATGTGAGACCTCCAGTCTTACCCTCAGGACCTAACTTGCAAAGTCAGGGCAGTATGTTTCCCTGCACTAGCCCAGGCTTTTAACCACCTTCCTACATCATCCCAGAACTGCCCATGAGGAAACAGGCTGCAGGAATGTGTTCAGACTGCTGGGTGCCATACTGTTGTTACCCAGGTGAGGTGACATTCCATTGCAAATAGGCCATCAGCAGCACTTGCTAGCCGCCTTCTTGCTTCTGAAATCCCAAAGGTGGGTCAAAAGTGATCACTGTCAGAAGTAAAAAAAAAAAAAAAGAAAAGCAATTGTATGGATTTTCTAGCAGTTGCAAATTTGGCCATCAAGGTCCGGTATCCACTGTCAGACTCAGGAGATGTCTTTGCTGTATCTACCCATATTTCACAAAGACCTAGGCTCACTGGCTGCTCCTATAGAGAAAATGTGATGGAACAGATGTTTGGATCTTGGATTGCCTTACCCTATGAGTGTGCGGGACATCCTTACTGTCACAACATCACAAGAAATTGCTACTGAAAAATGACCTGCAAGTAAACGGTTTCAAGCAATGTGTGACTCTCAGTTCACAGAATACTGGGAAAGTACTGTTTCTTCGAGGAAGGAAGGGTATCAACAGAGAGTGTGTTTTCAGGCCTCTATCTATGAAGAACTCTCTTGATTCTAACAAGAGAGCCCTCCAGCCTTCCCAGAGAACCGAACTTCCAGAGTCAGGGCAGTGTCTTCCCTGCCCTTTAAATGCTTTGTAAACATATTCCTAGGTCACACCGGGACTGTCCATGAGGACACAAAATGTGGGAGTGTGTCTGAGTATACAGAGGGACCATTATGTGCTTACTTAGATAAGGTGACATTCCACTGGAAATAGGCCCATGACTAGGAGTGGTAATCTGCTTGCTTGCTTCAGAAATCCCAAAGGGTGAACCAAAGTTATTGCTCTTCAAAGTAAAAAAACAGCAATTAGATGGATTTTCAAGCAGGTGCCAGGCCACACAGTTTTAGGACAAACCGAAAGAAAAATGTGAATTGTGCCACCAGTTCCGGTATCCAGGTTCACACTTAGGATGTGGTCCTGCAGTATACACGATTTTCCAGACAGACCTAGGTTCTCTGGATCACTCCTAGAGACAAAATGTGATGCAACAGAAGTTTGGATGTTGGTTTGCCTTTTCCAGTGAGTGTGGGGGCCTTCCCTAAGGTTACACTGTCAGAGGAAGTTTCTACTGAAAAATGACCTCCAAAGAGCGTTTTCAAGCAGTGTGTGACTCTCAGCACAGAGAATGCAGGGAAAAGTATGTTTCTTCAAGGAAGAAAAGGCATCAACAGAGAGTGTGTTATTAGGCCTATATCTATTAGGAAGTGTCTAGAATCTAACATTGACCTCCAGGCTTGTCCAGGGGACCTAACTACCAGAGTCAAGGCACTGTTTTTCCTGCACTTTCCAAGCCTCCCGAAGACATCCTAGCTCATATAGGGACTGCCCATGAGGAAACAGACTGTAGGAGAGTGTCTGAGATTGTATGGTACCAATACTGTGCTTACCTAGATGAGATGACATTCCCCTGGGAATGGGCCAGAGGCTAGGAGTGGTGAGTCGCCTGCTTGATTCAGAAATCCCAAAGGATGGACCAAAGCTATCATTGTCAGAAGGAAGAAAACAGCAATTGGATGGATTTCCAAGTAGTTGCAAGGCCGTAGCATTTTCCCAAATCAAGAGAAAAAATGTTATTTTTGCCCCCCAAATCCGGTATCCATGTCCAGACTCAGGATGTCTCCATGCAGTATCCACAAAGTTTCCAGACAGAACTAGTCTCAGTGGATCAATCCTACTGAGAAAATGTGATGGAACAGACCTTTGGATGCTAATTTGTCTTTCCTTATGAGTGGGGAGTGTGGCATCCCCATGGTCACACCATCAGGGGAAAGTGCTACTGAAAAATGACCTCCATGCCAGCATATTCAAGCCACATGTGTCTCTCTGCACACAAAATGTTTGGAAAGTTATGTTCCTTCAAGAAAGGAAATGCATCAACAGAGAGTGCTTTCAGCCCTCTATCTATCAGGAACTTTCTACATCCTAAGTCGTGAGACCTTCAGTCTTTCCTAGGAATCCTAACACCCAGA